>NC_080572.1:149167813-149532813 GCF_030247185.1 Malaya genurostris
CGTACCCACGCTAAAAATATTTAGCGATTTCATGTCGTCAGTGATAGAATCCGTTAGCAAAGTGGTATTGTTTGTAGGAAATCGTGGTAAACCGGAGAAGAGTGGACCTAGGGAAAAAGGTTTCCTGCATGCTCACAGTGAAAATACGGTATCACCGAAGAAGGATATGAAACAAGCAGATTCTCCAAGAAAATGCTTAGTTTGTGAAAGAGGAGACCATCGCGTCAGAGACTGTGCAAAATTCCAAGAAAGTAGTGTTGCCGATCGATGGAAAGCCATCCATTCTTTGAAAATGTGTAGAACCTGTCTGAATACACATGGCCGTCGAACATGTCGTAGTACTGAACGATGCGGTATAAACGGGTGTCAGTTCCGGCACCATCCACTGCTCCATGCAGAAATACAGAATAAATCTACATCTCCGTCTCTTGAGAATTATGCCTTTCATCATTGTGGACAATCGATATTATTCCGGATTGTTCCTATCACCATTCACGGCAAAACAAAATCCGTGAATACTTTCGCTTTTCTCGACGAGGGGTAATCGACAACGCTCGTTGAAAGAAGTTTAACCGAACAGATTGGCATCGAAGGACCGAACGTTTTTTTGTGCTTGAAGTGGACTGGTGATATGACCCTTTCGGAAGACGAATCCCAGTTGGTCACATTAGAAGTTTCACAGCGTGGCGGACGTAAGCGATATCCTCTGAGAAATGCCCAGACGATAAGTTGTCTCAATCTTCCATCGCAAACCGTACGTTTCGACGAACTACAACGTGAATACGGGCACCTCAAGGGTTTAGAAATTCGCAGTTATGAGAATGCTAAGCCACAACTGTTGATTGGACTCCGAGATTTGTCGCTGGCTGTACCGCTGAAAGTTAAAGAAGGTGATGATGGACCCATAGCAGTAAAATCTCGGTTAGGCTGGTCCGTGTATGGTAGCCTCTCCGGCACAAGAAAATCGTTAAATTTTCTCAACTTCCACGCTTGCGATTGTTAGAGTCTTAACGAAATGGTGCGGGACTACATTGCGACAGAGGACTGTGGTGTAAGTTCAAAAATACTTTTGGAATCCGATAGCGATAAGCGAGCCAACATGTTGCTCGAGCAAACGACCGTTCGAATCGGCAACCGTTTCACGACTGGGTTGCTATGGAGACACGATTACGTAGAGCTACCGGACAGTTATATGATGGCAATTCGACGACTGGAATGTTTGGAACGTCGTATGCACCGTAATGAAACGTTAAAGGAAAATATTCATCGTCAAATCGCTGAGTACCAACAAAAAGGTTACGCTCATTGTGCTTCGACTGAAGAGTTGGAATCCGCGGATCCAAGGCGTATCTGGTACCTTCCTCTCGGCGCGGTTACTAACCCCAACAAACCGGGAAAAGTAAGGTTAATATGGGACGCTAGAGTAAACGGTATTTCTTTAAACTCCGTCCTTCTATCGGGACCCGATCTTTTGACACCCCTGCCGTCAGTCTTGTTTCGATTTCGGCAATATTCGGTGGCGATCTCGAGTGACATCAAGGAGATGTTCCATCAGCTTCGGATTAATGATCGTGACAAGCACTCCCAACGTTTCTTATGGCGCGAAAGCTCAGATAAAGAGCCAAAAGTATTTCTGATGGATGTCGCCACCTTCGGGGCTACTTGCTCGCCGACATCTGCGCAATTTGTCAAAAACAAAAAAGCGCTTGAGTTCACTGACAAATTCCCACGAGCAGTACAAGGTATCATTCAAAACCACTACGTGGATGATTACCTTGACAGTTTTGAAACGGTCGATGAGGCAAAATCTGTCGCTGAAACAGTGCAACTGATCCATTCAAAAGAAGGGTTTACCATCCATAATTGGATCTCTAATAGCAAATCTGTACTAGACCACCTCGGTGAGGTTTCGAACGCAGATATTAAACACCTGACATCGGGAAAAGGCCACATTGCTGAACGTGTTCTAGGTATGCTGTGGCTTCCAGAGAGTGATGAACTTGGCTTTTCTACTTCGTTCACTGATCGTGTTAGAACCGCAATGAAAACGTGTGATAGGCCGACAAAAAGGATGGTGTTGAAAACAGTAATGAGCCTTTTTGATCCTTTGGCATTTCTGGCTACCTTTTTGGTCCACGGGAAAATTCTTTTGCAAGATATATGGCGCACTGGAATAAAATGGGACGATTCGGTCAACGATAAACATTTCGAACGCTGGTTACGTTGGATAGATTTAATCAAACAAGTGAGTAGCTTCAGAATTCCTCGATGCTACTTTCACGACGCCAGTGCAATGCTGTACGACTCGTTGCAAGCACACGTGTTCGTGGATGCGAGTGAAGCTGCATACTCAGCTGCACTGTACTTTCGGATCAGACGTTCAGATGGAAGCTTTCAATGCAGTTTGGTGGCTGCGAAAACCAAGGTCGCTCCGCTAAAACACGGTACAATCCCACGGTTAGAATTAATGGCTGCCTTGTTGGGTGCACGTTTGCTGTCATTTGTCGTCGAAAACCATACAATTTCGGTTCGCAAACGGTTTTTATGGACCGATTCTGCTACGGTATTATCGTGGATATGTTCCGATCATCGCACCTATCGACAGTTCGTAGCCTGCCGCGTAGGAGAGATTTCATCAGTTACTAATGAAAGCGAATGGAGATGGGTGCCGAGTAAATTCAACGTCGCTGATGAAGCTACTAAGTGGGGTAAGGGACCCTGCTTCGACGCAGGTTGTCGTTGGTACGTAGGACCTGATTTTCTATGTTTGCCCGAAGATGACTGGCCAAAACAACCTACAACAGTCGCTACAAAAGAAGAAATTCGTCCGTGTCTTATCCATCAAGAGACTCTGCCAACAACTTTAATTCATTTCGACCGCTTCTCAAGCTGGAATCGCCTTTCGCGATCGTCAGCCTATTTGGTGAGAGCAATTACCTTTTGGAAGCGGAAGAAAATTGGAGTCGCTGGCACAAGACGGTTAGCGCTGAGTCAAGAGGAGATACGAGAAGGGGAAACATTGATTTGGAAACTAGTTCAAAGAGAAGTATACGCCGATGAACTGGTACTTCTGTCCAGAAACGAACTTCTCCCTGAAAAGGAACGAATGGGACTCCTGCGATCGAGCAACCTGTACACGCTGTCACCGAAATTGGGACAAGATGGCCTAATACGCTTGGATGGGCGTATAGGAGCAACTGAATTAGCATCTTCGAATGTAAAATACCCCGTCATACTTCCTACGTCACATAGTTGACCACTATCATCGTAAGTTCTTACATGGAAACTCGGAAACTGTATTCAACGAACTAAGACAGCATTATTATGTGCCAAGACTTCGCGTTCTAATCAGAAAAATCGCGAGACAATGTCAGTGGTGCAAGGTACAGAAAGCACGACCAGCTCTGCCAAGGATGGCACCGTTTCCAGCTGCTCGTTTGTCGCCATATGTACGGTCGTTTAGTTTCGTGGGTCTGAACTATTTCGGGCCTATGTTGGTGAGAGTCGGAAGATCGAATGCGAAAAGGTGGATCGCGTTGTTCACCTGTCTTACGATACGAGCGGTACATGTAGAGGTAGCTCATGAATTGTCTACACAGTCCTGTATCTCGTGCATACGTCGGTTCGTATGTCGCTGGGGACCTTCCATAGAAATTTATTCCGACAATGGGAAAAATTTCGTGGGAGCCAATCGTCTTCTTAAAGAACAGATTCAACAAATCGAAACTTCGGCTTCCGAAACTTTTACTAACGCTCAAACTAAGTGGGTTTTCATACCCCCTTCTGCACCACACTGGGGAGGCTCCTGGGAGCGAATGGTGAAATCTGTGAAAGCTGCTCTAATTAACCTTCCTCAAGACCGTAAACTTGACGATGAATCCTTGCAAACGATGCTCGTGGAGGCAGAATATATAGTCAACAGCCGTCCTCTAACCTACTTACCTCTCGATTAGGCGGAACATGATGCATTGACCACTAACCATTTCCTCCTCGGCAGTTCGAATGGCCTTAAGCAACCAGTTTCTACGACCACAGACAAATACTCCATTCGAAACTCTTGGGATTTGATTCAAAGAAATCTGGATTGTTTTTGGACCCGCTGGATACGTGAATATCTTCCGACGCTAACAAAGCGTACGAAATGGTTTGATGAGGTTCGGCCCGTTCAACCAGGTGATTTGGTGGTGATCATTGATGAGGCGCGTAGAAATAGTTGGATTCGTGGGCGTGTACTGGAAGCGATTGCTAGTTCAGATGGTCGAGTCCGTCAGGTACTAGTTCAAACGTCTTCGGGAATATTCCGTCGACCAGTGTCGAAGCTCGCCGTGTTAGACGTTGGCGAAGTTGGTAAAGATGAGTCATCCACCCATCCTTACGGGAGGGGGTATGTTGCCGCGGAGACAACACGATTGGCAACACGGCTGAGTGAGAAAACGAACACTGACATTTCGGACAGCAAGGAGGAAGTGACTTCGAGCAAGCAGTGATCGTAGTTTGATATAATACGAATATAATTGATTTTTGTACAATTAGATGGTAAGAAATGTTTGATACAGTTTATTTGCATTAATGCTTTAACGAGTGTAATAACAGGGTTATTGGATTCTTTTTTGTCGTGAATACGACTTACTTTACTATGGGGTGCCTTTTCAAAATTAGCCATATGGAAGAATGGGCAGAACTTAATCGTGAATATCTCGACTCGTATTAAAGGCAGCAACATAATTCTTTCACCATTTCATCAAAAATATGATCAGGAATTTGGGATAATATTTTGAACAGTGTGATAACCACAAACAACTCAAATATTAAGTTTTCTCAAACTTTGAAAACAACGCGGAAAACTCTGTACTTTTGCTTGGCTTTTTCGCGCAAGGACGACGATTTTGAGGTAGTCAGGCACATATTTTCAACTGACTGCGTATAAAAGGGGAACCGTCTTCGAAATTCGATCATTTCTTCTTGAGCGTTGGATGCAAGCAGACGTCGTGGGACCAGCAGCTTCGGAGAGTGCACCTTCTGCGTGGTTGAAAACCTCAAACGCTCAGGTCGCAACTCTCATTTAGACTTCAGTCGTCAGGTGGAGCAGTCGTCGATGAAAGCAGACCTTTTGCGTGGTGCCAAACCTCAAACGCTCAGGTCGTACTCTCATTTGGACTTCAATAGTCAGGTGGAGCAGTCGTCGACGAAAGCAGACCTTTTGCGTGGTATAAAACCTCAAACGCTTAGGTCGTGTTCTCATTTGGACTTCAATCGTCAGGTGGAGCAGTCGTCGATGAAAGCAGACCTTTTGCGTGGTGCCAAACCTCAAACGCTCAGGTCGTAGTTCTCATTTGCCTTCCGGTCGTCAAGGCGAGAATACGCATTAAACCAGTTTCGCATCATTTGGCACTGCGTGCGGATGTGTCAATTCAAGCAAGAACGATTGCATCAGCTGCTGGTGCTTTGCATTGGAGAGAAAGAAAATAAGAAACGAAAAGTGGACAACATTATATAAAATCAGCCGTTCTAATGGCTCTAAATGTTATCTAAAGAACTATTAAGATCACTTATTTGAAATAAGGTAGGTAGAAATCATCAGTTTAGTGAAAATCCAAAATAATTGGATTTGGTTCGTGCACTTTTCGCTGTGCGAAAATCGTTCGAAATAAATGTTCCGAACTGTGCTAAATATTGTAGAGAACTCCACAATTTGGTCCTTCTAAAAGTCAGAAATGAATCCTGTACAGCATCTTAATATTTTCTTTCAATGAAATATGCAAATCCGAAATGAGATAATCGACGTCAAAACTCGTTGAAAAGTTTAGTAGTGAAAAGGGGGAAAGTTTCGCAATTCACACAATCGATCAACTATCAATTCGAATTCGAAAGTGTAAAGAAATCGTGTCAGTTTTATTTGTATTCACGACATCCTGTTATGTCTCTGACATTACACACCCGTACTTTTTGACTGATGCTCTTGCCGTCAGTTTGATTTAATTACACTATTTTGTAAGTACTGGTTGAAGTAATTATTCTGGCATATTATAATTAAAATGAATTATTCCAGTTTGAAGCGTAAATACATGTACAGCTATCAAAAATAGTGTTTCATTCGGTTCTGTAGGAACAATTACCAAGCAGCTTCTTGGCACTACTGTCGTCAGTTTTCCCATCATTGGGACGTTTTTTCGATTGGCCGTTAGAAAGACCTTTTTTTACCCATATCGGGTTTCACAGCTTCGCGAGACAACGCGACAACTACAACGAATTAACGGTTAAAGAAAACTTGTGGTGATAAGACCGAGAAAAGCACGTCCGAACGTAACGGTGGTTCGATCGAGAATGATTTTCCAATAAGATAGCTATCAACTCTCCTCTAGGACAGTTGGGGTGATTTGGGTTCCACATTTGATTATGGGCATTAAAATCTCCTGCAAATATATGGTTTGGAGATTTGTTTTATCTATTGTTTCTAATAATTTTATGAGGGGTTCTTTGATATCTTGATTTCTGATGGGCAGTGGAGGTATATATATCGAAATTATTAGAAGTTCTGGTTGGGTATTTAATGTTTTGATAGCTATTGTTTCTATCGGTTGGGTTGGTGGTAGTTTGTAATCTTGATATCTTATTTCATTTTCAATAAGGATACCAACTCCGCCATATCCTGTTGATCTAAGTGATTTTAAAAATTCGTATCCAGGAAATTTGTAATCTTCGTTTGGTTTCAACCATATTGCTTGTAGTAGGGCTATATCGATGTTGTATGTTTGGAGGAAGTTTTTGAGTGATTTTCTGGTATCAGATGGTCTGATGCTGGTTATATTGTGTTGGATAAAATTTAAGTTTCTGAACTTGTCTATGGATTTAAATGTGTTGATTTATTTGTTTTAAGATTTTGTAAATCTACTTCCTGTTCGATGATTGTTTTAATTTCGTCACTGATATTGATTAGCAGAATATCCGTATCAATCGATTTTTTACTGTGTTTGTATTGTTCTGAATGTTTTATAATGGTATTCTGAATTGATTTCATTTTGTTGAATAAGGATTCAAGATTTAATTGCTGTAAGATCTCTTGTTTCACAGTTTCTACTATATCACTAATTTGCTTGGGTGTTGGACCATTTTGTGGGAGAGGAGGATATTGTTGTAATGAGTCTAGTCTTTGTTGGATTGGTTTGGTTTTAGGGTAATGTGATGTAGCTTCTTGGAAGGTTAGTTACTCCGTAATCATTATGTACCTTACTCTATCCTGCCTGATTCTTTCGGGGCAGCGCTTGTCAGTAACCTGGTGCTCTCCATTGCAGTGGAAGCATTTTGGTGCAGCATTACAGCTGTTACCATCGTGTTCTAATGAACATACAATGCAGCGTTAAGTGCTGCTCTTCCAAGCCTTTATTTTGTGGCCGTATCTCCAGCATTTACTGCACAGTTTTATCGGAAAATATAAAAATCGAGTTTAGCTAGTATTCCAAAAATAGATATATGTTCGGGAAGTAGTGGACATTCAACATAAATTTTTATTGTGTATGTAGAAATTAGGTTTTTGTTTTCCATTCTGTGGATGCGTTCAATTTTAATTACTTTTTTGTTATTAGTTGTTTTGACATTTTGTAAGATCTCTTCATCTGTTAATGTTGGTGGGACGTTACGAACTACCCCTATTGTTTGTTTGAACATATTACATAAGTAATTTTGAGGTCATTAATACTTCTGCTTCCCTAGGACGATTAAAAGAAATTCTAAAACGGCCCTGTCCTGCTGCTTTGAGATCTGTGTATTGTTTAACACCTACGCTATGAAGGATTTTAGCTATTTCCATTGGATGTATATATTTTGCTTGGTCTTTGGTTTGTTTTTCAATGAAAAATACAGTGTTGGCTGTGTTCTCGATCCAGTTATTTGGCTGTGGGTCTTTTCTTCATCCTATAGTTTTCTGCGTTGACTGTTTTGTTTGTCTTCCATCAGTTTGTCAGAGGGATTTGAATTCATTCCGATAAACCGGGATTCATCAAATCCACAGAAAATATTGTCGTCGCTACTCATGCAACGAACAGGCTTTTATAATAAAGATGCAAGTGGTTCGAAGAAATAATATATAAAATTACCTAAGATTAGCCAGCACAACGCCTGACGAGTGAGAAAACAGCATAAACTATCAACATATCCGCGATAAAAGTGAACTGATGAAGAAAGAGTTCAATTATTCACACACACACACACACACTTCACATCCGCCACTGGATTTTAGATTATTCAAGCAAACTTTTCGATAAAAGGACGCGAACGCGAAAAAAATACAAGACTTAGCTTAGAACCGACGCTTCTGCTTTGCTGGTTGGCGCGAGAATGGCTTCTTATTCTTCCTTCCAAATCATCCTTCTCGTCATTTTCATCCTGTGGAATTAATACCAACGTATCGGCTACAGTGTTAGCCATTTTTTATAACTATATACTAAGAAAAAAATATTTATTAAATTCTTAGACTCGCTTTTTGATTTGAAATAAACATGAGAAATGTTTCGGTGAATGCATTTTTTAATAATATATGAATGCTTAAAAACAATTAATTGAGCTTTGATGACAAAACAAGAAATATCTTATGTTGGACGCAAAATCGAATCCATTGTTGACGTATTACTGGATCTTTTGGAAACCGGAAAAAGTCAAGATTGGATAGAAATGCTCAGTGTGACCACAGTGTGCAACACAACCGTTCATTCTTCTTGTAAAACTAAACACACTTTTGAGTTTACACTAATTTAAAAAAATCTTTTTTGGTTACACTTTAATTCACTAAAAAGAGAAACGGCTTGATGCTGATTTTAATTACACAGTGCTGCTACTATAAACATTTACTACAAATGAGATTGAAATAAGGGAAACATTCTTTGAACATTTTCATTTTCATTGGTGGGCTAAAATTATACATTTCAATAAACTTGTTTTCTGATTTTCTTTATACTTGGCATCATTGCTCGCGTACCCTGGGAAAGTTTTTTCTTTTCACAATGTGCGGGTAGCAACATCAAAATCAGCCAATCAGAAACTGGTCCATTTTGGAACAAAAGCAGCCCCCCCTCCAGTTGTCAGGTCTTGTCTTAGCTTACAATCAAAACACTTCATAAAAACCTAGGACAGGACCTGACAATTGTTAATCCACTTTTTGGACCAATTTCGGACCAGCTCGTGATTGGTTGAAATTGATATTAGCAAGTACAAGTTGTTGAAATCAATATTACTGCAGGGTGGTAGAAAAAGTGTTGTCAGTATCGTCGGTAACAATGTAGCTGATATTGGATATTTTATTTTTCGGGTCATCTTTTCAAAATTAATAATTTCAATAAGATTTAAGTTCAATTTGTTTTTAAGTCCTGTCAATGCGGAAAGTATACGAGTACATTTAACAATCACTGGATGATACAAAGAGAAAGCCTGAAATCACGAAGTGTGATATGGACGAGAATATTGATTATGTTGGTTGAGAATAGCACCGAATCTTTGGATACTTCTGTATGTTATTATTTTTCTCAAATAGAATATGTTGAATACTTTAGTTAATAAAGCTGCAAAAATTAATTACCCAAAATTGAGTGTTTTAGAAAAAATTTATTAAGCTGTTTCAACTAAACGTTTTCTTCAAAACAAACATCTGATCAAAATGAATCCAGAGCTATATTTTGACCTTTATAACATTTGTCTAAGTGTTTTCAAATGATAAATAATTGCATGTTATAAGGGGAGAAAGTTTTCAGAATGAATAATTATCTCTACTGGCAACAGTGATCGCGAGGCATTTATTATTTACAGCAGGGAGCAACCGGAATAAGAAGAGAAATATTTTTCTGGAAAAAGAAGCCAGTTGTCTGGTCCTGTCCTAGACAGCGTTGCCAGGTTGCCAGATTTGTCTGGCAAATGCCAGATTTTCCTCGTTTTGCCAGACACTCAAACTAACCAGATCTTTTGCCAGATTTTCCAAATTTTCCCAGACTTTCCTAGATTTAGTCAGATCTTACTAGATCTTTACGGTTTTGGCCTTTATACGATAGGTGGAGAGACCTTTTTTTTTTGCTCACTGAAAATGATTCCTTGTATATAGTAGACCCAGACAAATCCAGATAAATTTTTGAGTTTTGACAGATTTTTGAAAAAATAACCTGGCAACTCTGGTCCTAGATAAAAACATAACAGGTACACGCTCTTTGAATATAACTCATGATTTGAGTTGCGATAACTGAAATCCATAAACTGGCACAATATGTCAAAATTTGAGTATCGATTTGAGTAAAGTAAACTCGTTGCCATGAGTTCTCTCGCATTTATTCATACATTAGAGTAAGAGTTGAGTTTTTAAACATTTGAGTGAAAAAAATACTTCTTGCAGTTCAGAGCGTTTTCATTCTCGGAATATGCTAATCGAAATAAAGAATACGTCGTTTTCCATTGCCGTTTCTAGATCCGGTTTTAAAAATATGAATCAACGTCAATCATCGATGTTTTGTGGTTTCAGTTATGCCTTGTGAAAAGCCCAACATAAGAGCAAATTCAGCAGCTAGAAGTTCTATATGAAAGATCTATAATAGAGCAGAAACTGGAACAAACTAGAACACTACTGAATATGCCCTAAGGATATCAAAATAATTCAATTTTGACTCCAAACCGTTCAAAAGGAAACGGTTTTGAATCACTATTTTACGCAAGAAGAATAACTTTGTATATGAAAATAACGAAGAAAAATTTCTTCATTTTGAGAGCAAGGAACTCAAATTTTGAGTTGAACTTACTCAAATTTTGAACAAAATATTTTTTTCTTATTTTGAGTAAAAATTACTCAAGTTTTGGCAATTTCGTCCCTTAACTCAAAAATGAGTAGATATGTGGTTTATGCCCCGTTTACACTTCTGCTGGCTGCCAGCATGCTGGTGTCAGTGTACTGCCAAATACAAATTAAGTATGGCGCGCCGGGATTCAAGCATGTAAACATAAACAAATGACCATTTCAGATCGGGATTTCCCTTCTAAGTTACTCCAGTTGTCGCGCAGCCTGGCGAATCTTTGGCACTAATTGAAAATCTGGACATTTTATCTTCAAGGGCTTGCAAGGTAACGTCGAAATATAGTAAATTTTACACACATCCGATTCTGTTCATTTCGTTGGAGGAAGGATTTGGCGGATCGCACTGTGGTATCTATTACAGTTATTATGGATAATGGAGTGATTGTGCAGTGGGTGGCATTTCAAATGCAGGTGATGAAAACGATTGAAACATCCCGGAACAAAACACCGCATTCCACTGTCAATATTTTCGCAAACATAACCAACTCTAAATATTTTCATAAAAGCAACTCCCGGAACGTCATTTGTTTATGTTTTTTCTTCTTCACGTCTCTCTGTTATTCCAAAATAAAATGACAACCGCACTAACACATAGAAAAACGTGATCACCAGGGTATTTTACATCGTGAGTCCAATCCACGTGCGAATGTGTTGGTGTGGCTATTCTCAGCAGTTGAAAGTAGAGATGGGCAGTTCGTTCGCGAACGGCTCAAAAGAACTAGTTCTTTTGAAAGAATGAATGACCAATAGTTCTTTTTTTGAGAACGGTAGTTCTTTACTTCAAAGTCGTGGACCTTTTTTGCTCGCTCAATCTTTTTCGAGACTCCGAAGCGAACGGTGTCTAGGTTATTGTCATTCACGAAACAAGAGAACGAACGAAAGGCTCTCGAGAACTAGTTCTTTTAATAGAACTCTGCAACACTGAACGGTTCTTTGAAATGAACTGTTTTGCCCATCTCTAGTTGAAAGGTTAATGCTAGTGTGAGTATGTCGCAATAACCCAGTGAATTTTGTCGAGCGGCATCTCACCAATTATTGAAGACATATATGCAATAAAAAACACTGCATTGCCAAGAGAACGGTTGAGAAAGGTATAAAATCGTTCATGAAACTCTATATCACGTAATGGAACTGTCTTCTACTTGGTTCATTAGTTCATAGCTTACGAAATTTTATATGCATTTTTCGCAGTGTATGATTATGAGTCAAAAATATTTTACTCCAGTGTAAAATTGAACCCACAACAAACTTTGACTTCGGCTTGCACACATTGTAATTTCGTATATGAATAGATCTGCGCACTCTGCATCGGTGTGAGTAACAGAAACGTCAAATTGCTCAATAGCGAAATTGCTGCCAGCAAGACATGTTTGCTGACTGCATATGTTTTTTCGGATATACAGACTTTTCCAACTCTGTCTGAAGATATTTAAAATTTTTACCTGGCATCTCTGCTGGTCAGTTGCAGTCAGCTGGTCCTGTCCTAGGTGAAAATTATAAGCAGGTATGTCTATACTCTGTCTTCAGAACGGAAAATATTCATATCATTTTTCTTTTCATTGCGATGTTATGTTCCAGAACGGGTTTGGAGGCAACAGTAGCACTGCGTTAGTCTTATAGTTTGAATAATTCGATTCGACATGTACGGCAATTAATTTATCACCACGAATGTATCATTTGCGTAGAGCAAAAAAGATAGTTTTTTTTTGTTAAACTCGTGCATGATCACTACCTATATTTACTTATGGTAGCTTTAATATAGTATCGAAGGAATATGTGTACTTGCTGCAATTGTTTGTTAAAAATATTGCATAATGAATTCTGAATTACTTCAATGTTTACACTGGTGCTGCTAATTCAAAAAGTGAAGACGAACAAGGGGATGTCGAATAATCGATCGAAAAAAATTCAATTGTTTTTTTTTGGATATTATATTCGATTATTACGTTAATTATGTAACTTTTTAAAAATGCAAAAATAATTAAGGGTTACTTCAGTAAAATCTGAAAAAAAAATCAAGTCGGGTCTGTCCCATATGGAAAGTACTCGGATATTTGTCCCACGCATTAAAAGTCACGATTTAGTTACTAAAATTTGTAGGGGAAGGCGTCATGCCCCGCATATATTTCAATAGGCAATTTTTAAGGGCTTTGGAAAATAAGATATTTTATGTATTTTACAATGCATTCGGTGAGTATTTGTACGTAATTTTGAGAAATAATGGTTACGGAAGATAGTCATGCATGAAACTCTTCCGTGTTATTCTCTATAGTTAAGATATAGCTACATTTCCTTAGGGGGTGCGTTTTATCTCATCTACCCCTACAGGTTGCATTATTTTTTTTCGGGCCACTACCAATATTTAGCGCTGGCAGTGCATGCAAAAATTTAGATAATGTAAGATAAACTCGATCTTCAATCTCAGTTCTTCGCCGAAATAGCTTCCTTCAGAATCAAACGTGTTGCTCCCATTCAGAGATGCCAGGTAAAAATTTCAAATATCTGCAGACAGGGTTGCGAAAATCTGTAAATCTGAAAAAAATCTTCTGCCAGCAAGTATGTCTTGCTGGCAGCAATTTCTCTACAAAGTATGTCACGCAAAACTGACTTGACGAGCAAAAAAAAAAGTCGCGTACTGTGCTGAACGAGAGGTTTCAGAATATTTCTCTCGAATGTTGGTAGAATTGAAACATACAGTACACCATACAATTTAATTGCATCAAGACCTGACATGATATCCCAAACTTAATCATATCGAACGATTAAAAGTTTTACACGAATGGAAAATCAACCTTAAATTTTTGCCACTTGCGAGAACATGAGATGATCTTTTCATTCAATAAATAAAGTGCTCCCATATGGGTCCCATCTTGTTGCGTAATAGATTTTATATAAACGAATGACAAAATATGCAATATTTCATTCCACATAAAATGTTTATAATATAGGCCATGGGTGTGATTCAATAGTAGCACGGATCAATCATCACAGTAGCGGAAAAAAGCGAATTATTACCTAAAAATGTACACGCAGAAAAATAGAACACATTTGATTCTAATATATTGAGGCTTCAAGCAAATATATTTTTTATCAATATGGATCACTTTAATGAATCCAATACATAGAACGGAAAGGTGAGATGTGACTTACATTTCCGTTCTATATACACCCAAACCTCGATTTACGTAACTTATATATGTATATATGTATTAATATACATACACATGTGTGCA
Source organism: Malaya genurostris (assembly GCF_030247185.1). Classification (NCBI taxonomy): domain Eukaryota; kingdom Metazoa; phylum Arthropoda; class Insecta; order Diptera; family Culicidae; genus Malaya; species Malaya genurostris. The sequence continues at coordinate 149,181,869 of NC_080572.1, forward strand.
AATATTTGTATTTCTTAATACATATAAATATTGGTGAAGTAAAAGCGATCATTTATATGTATAAGTATATACACATATATGCAGACGAGTGAGTGTGTAAGCATACATACATACATATATAAGGTTCGTAAAAGGAGGTTTGGATGTATCCACATCCTTGCTCTCCCTTGAGTACTATCATTCTAGAATCCAATACAAATCAAAAAAGACATCACAGTAACACCATCTCGTGACGAAAAAGGCTATCAGTTCCGTCATGTTTAATAGTTAATAGTGAAATGTCAAAAATAATTGAGCATGATGCCCACATCGAGTTGTGAACATTTTTATATTTAAGTGGGTTTTTTTTCTGACGAAAGTGAATGTAGCCTATAAATAATGCAGAATTACGCTTTTTTAAACCTATCGTCTTCACTTTCAAGAGTTATAAGATAGTATTCAACTTTGCTCATGAATGTTATGAATAGTGCTGTAAAAACTTACAGTCTGTGAGGGCAATGTTTGGCAGATCACTTCTGATATCTTATACCGGAAAAGTGGGAAAAACCAATAAAGTTATTTTGTATGGACAATGGAATTTTCCACTGAAAAAGTCGCCAATGATTGCTAGATCTACGATTGATGTTTGGCGCGCAACGAGTTCCAACGAGTGTTTGGCCGTCGAAGAAAAGAATACTAGATCATTGAAAAAATCGTTTGGCGCGCTACGAGTTGTTTTGTGTGAAGATTTCACATGCATACTTGATGTGATGTGATTCGTCATTACGTCGAACCACGTGCTTAATTGGGTATCAAAATTGTTGCTTGAGAAAAAGTTCTGATATCATTTACCAGTTGATGAATTGTGTTCAATGGAGTCAGATAAATAGTATTGATCATCATGGGGGCAAGATTACCAAATCAGACATTTTTTCAATGAATAAATGAAAAGATTGTACTGTAGAAGCTTTAAGGTCAAACTAAGAGATTTTCCTAGCCTTTTTTTCTTTCTAATGATTTAGACTAAGCGACTTAGACTAAGCGCACACAGTAAGTGACTATTAGATATCAATGTTCAAGATGATTACCATAAAGAATATTGAGACTGTCATTTCATATTGCATATTCTGTGAAGAATGATCGAACTGGTAAGATTAATAAATAAAATTTAAGCGTCGTTTCCAAGCAATCAAAAGTTCCGCAGTACCTGAAAATATCCACTAAATATTAGAGCTCTAAAGTACGCATGGTACGCTTTTTGATAACTTGAACGTGCACACTTAGAAAATTTCGCAGAATTCGGTTATTTTTTACCGAATTTTCAACAGCTGAACGTTCGGTAATCAGTTCGGTAATTGAATTGATTACCGATCGTTCGGTAATTGCTGAACTGTCAAACAACTACCGTAAACTGTACACACTAAGATTCAATTCCGTTGTTCGGTAATTTTTTTGACGAAAACTGTCGGTAATCTATAGAAATTACCGATATTTCGGTATATGAACGTCATTTTACAAAAAATATGCAAATTTTTACCGGACGATCAGTTTTCTTTACAGAGTTCTGTAAATAGATATACAATTCATACGGTAAATCTGAATAGTCGCCGAGTACGGTAAAACCCATACCGTCCGTATGGTAAAATAATCTTCCAATAACCGAACTTCTGTAAATACTGATTATTGTGAAAACTACCTGTCAAACTGTTGATCAAATTTTCAGTAAGTATCTTTTTATTAATCAAATCAAAATCTTGTAGAGTTTATCAAATGGGTTGAAGTACAGGTCCTAAAGTTTTTAAAACATTAGAACCACTAGAAACGTTTTGTTTCCTTATAGACAAAAAATAATTTTGTATCACTTATCCACTTGCTGCCTACACAAATCGTTCAAGGGTAATTTCTGGTGGACTCGACGGATTGTGCAGTGTTTTGGAAGGTGCTCACAATTCCGGTCAGCTAAAACATTTGACCCTTTTTTCGTGGAATAAAATCATAGCAGGTTGGAATTTTCTTCATTCGTTTTTGTGAATATGTGTAGTTTTCTAAAATCCGAAAATAAAAGAATTTTAACCTAAGGAAAATAACAAAAAATTACCGAACAATCAATTAGATCCATTTGGTTTACACACTTAGAAAATTTCGCAGAATTCGGTAATTTTTTACCGAATTTTCAACAGCTGAACGTTCGGCAATCAGTTCGGTAATTGAATTGATTACCGATCGTTCGGTAATTGCTGAACTGTCAAACAACTACCGTAAACTGTAAACCAAATGGATCTAACTGATTGTTCGGTATTTTTTGTTTTTTTTTTATTTTCCTTAGGTTAAAATTCTTTTATTTTCGGATTTTAGAAAACTACACATATTCTCAAAAACGAATGAAGAAAATTCCAACCTGCTATGGTTTTATTCCACGAAAAAAGGGTCAAATGTTCTGGCTGACCGGAATTGTGAGCACCTTCCAAAACACTGCACAATCCGTCGAGTCCACCAGAAATTACCCTTGAACGATTTGTGTAGGCAGCAAGTGGATAAGTGATACAAAATTATTTTTGCCTATAAGGAAACAAAAAGTTTTTAGTGGTTCTAATGTTTTAAAAACTTTAGGACCTGTACTTCAACCCATTTGATAAACTCTACAAGATTTTGATTTGATTAATAAAAAGACACTTACTGAAATTTTGATCAACAGTTCGACAGGTAGTTTTCACGATAATCAGTATTTACAGAAGTTCGGTTATTGGAAGATTATTTTACCATACGGACGGTATGGGTTTTACCGTACTCGGCGACTATTCAGATTTACCGTATGAATTGTATATCTATTTACAGAACTTTTTAAAGAAAACTGATCGTCCGGTAAAAATTTGCATATTTTTTGTAAAATGACGTTCATATACCGAAATATCGGTAATTTCTATAGATTACCGAAAGTTTTCGTCAAAAAAATTACCGAACAACGGAATTGAATCTTAGTTTGTACAGAAAAGATTCTGAAAAAACTTTCTCGCTGCTTAAAAACTGTACACACCTAATTTTTTTTTGCGGATGTCGGTACAGTTTTACTTAATTTCCAACAGTTGAAAATAAAACAGTTAAAGAAGGCTTTTAGAATATATTCACTCAATGAAAACTTATCGCCAGGAATTAGTATTATCTATTTTGTGCACAGCAATCAATTTGCACCATTATTTTTTGCTCCACAAATCTAGAAATTTTCACAGATTTACGTCCAAAAATGATGTTATTTGACAGATCTGTATTTCTGCTGAATATTTTAGTTATGTTTACTGAAATTCTTCATTATTTTTTTTATAAATTTTCCGAATATTGGTAAAACGTCGTCAACTGAGTTCGTCAAAAGAAATGACTTTTCAGAGTTCACAGACCGTGTCAGTAAATGTATCGTAACTTTTACATAGGATTTTCCGATATTCAGTAGTTCCGTAGATAGATGACCGTAAGTTGAATAAATTTTAAGTATCTTTCAGTAAAAATAATATTTTACAGACCGTTGCCGCAAAAATAAATTATTACCGAACACAAAAATAGATTTTTTTTGTGTATAAGAAACTGCTTCAAAGTTTGTTGTTCTGTCGGGCGAACATTAGCGTATGAGTACCTGTTCCTAAAAAAACGGACTGTTCAGAATAGAAATCTGTGAATTTGTTCAATTTTTGCTTAACAGAAGAATTTCACACTAATTTTGTGTGATATTGCCTGTTTTGGGCTAAAGCGAATGTGTGCCGAATTTCGTTGATAGTAGATTAAGTAGTTAAAAAGATAATGGAGAAAAAATAACCACATAGTTATAGGTTGACAATTCTGCTATCCATAACCATAAATTCGAACAATTAATTTTTGGGCGAGACGAAGTTCGACGGGTCAGCTAGTTTAGAATATATCAACAAAACTAAAATTGAGTGAACGATGTATTACAAGTTACTTTGATTGCGATATTTTTACGTACAGGTCATTGAAGTTATCTGCACATTCTCTCAGGGAAAGTTAGAATGTAAAAGAAAATTGTGATTTTTATAAATTGTGTATGAATTAAAAATTTATATACTAAGCGATCTGTCCCTTGCTGTGAACTGTTTTGTGAATAGTTTAAACTTTTAATCAAAATTTGAAATTTCGATATTTATTTTCTAAAAAGTAGTTGAATTTTACTCAACAGACGAACCGTTTAAAAATTCGATAAATAGAAAGTTTGTTGAGCTCTAAAAAAATAGTATGATAAGTGCAATACAGTAATCATAAGAATAAGTTATACCTATTACTTCATTGCTTCATATGATATTACCACCGCACTTTACTTTGATGTCCCTCGTGAATCGGAAGAGTGATCCATATTGATGTATACACGCAGAGAAAATATTGTAAATATAACCAAGTTTAGGTTTCTCACAAAGGTTTTTTTGTTAAAATAGTTACAAAAAAAATCTGGTTTGACATTGCTGCTTGAAACTACACAATATGATAATCAATTTTACTCAGTGGGTTTTTTTATTCAACAATATAATTTTTGAGGCACACTGCTTAAGCTCTAAGATGCCAAGGGCTTTTTCTAATTTTAAATAACGATTAACTTAAAACTTCGGTAATGTCGTCGACTCGGTAGTTTCAGATTCAGCCTTCAGCTGGTGATCGGAACCGGCCAGTGGATTGAATATATTATTAGAGTCTTCCAGATGACGTTTGTATGTATTGTATCTTGACCGCATCCTTCGGTCCGTGTGGGTCCGCGGGAAACACTCCCAGGTTACGAATACTCGGCGGGTGGCCCGCATGCTGTTAATAGACTAGAGCGGCCTTCCGTGGGCGATGATGGTGATGTTACGGAAAAGAATAAGAAAAAAATATACAGAGAAGTATATATTGGCGAAAAAGGAGTAAAAAGGGGATATGAGAACGAAATGTCTAAAAACGACAGAGATCTAATTAGTTGACATCGAGATGGTGAACAGACGGGGAGGGGGGAAGCGAAAAGGTTAGTGACAGCAAAAAGATCTTGTTAGTTTCGATGAAGATGGTGGACATATGAGGAATCGGTATAATCGGCGGAAGTTAGTATCGAACCTGCAGGTGAAAATTATTCTTAGCCACAATTGAAACAACGTCGATAAATAGGAGGAACTTTCTAAGCAAGATGTAACAGATTACACTTGTATATTAATGTGTTTATATGAGAAGCATATATAAACTATCACGACTCGCCAACGTATCCCGTACTCTACGCACGACCACACGACATGCTCGATGTCCTGATAACCGTCGTCACAGGTGCAGAGCCCGCTCTCCACGATCCCAATACGCCGGAGATGTGCGTTGAATGTATAGTGATTTGACATGAGCCGTGACATAACACGAATGAAATCACGACTCACGTTCATCCCCCTGAACCAAGGTTTCGTCGATACCTTAGGAATAATGGAGTGTAGCCATCGTCCCTGTTCGTCATTCGTCCATGAAGTTTGCCAACCTTCGAGAGTTTTCTGACGAGCAATACTGAAAAATTCATTGAAGCAGATTGGTCTTTCATGAATAATACCTTCTAATGCGCCCATTTTAGCCAGTGAGTATGCTTTTTCATTGCCCGGAATGGAACAATGCGAAGGGACCCAGACTAACGATATTGAATAAGACCGTCCAGATAAAGCTATCAAATGTTCCCGTATTTTTCCCAGGAAATATGGGGGATACTTTCCTGGCTTCATTGCTCGGAGAGCCTCTATTGAGCTTAGACTGTCCGTGACAATGAAGTAATGGTCTTTGGGCAAGGTTTCAATGATTCTCGAGATCACTGTGTACTGAATAGCAGCTAATTCTGCCAAGTAGACTAAAGCCAGATCACTGAGTTTGACGATGCCGAAGCCTGTGGACCTGTTGATGTTTGATCCGTCAGTGTAAAACACCTTTTCACAGTTGACTGTTCTAAATTTGTTATGAAAGATATTAGGGGCCACTCGAGGGCGTACTTGATCCGGAATTCCACGAATTTCTTCTCTCATGGATGTGTCGAAAAACACAGTAGAATCAGAAGTATCCAAGAAATGAGCACGGTTGGAAACAAACGAAGAAGGATTAATATTCTGAGCCATGTAATACAAGAACATAAAACGGGTTTGAGAATCAAGCTCAACTATCCTTTCGAAGTTTTCAATCACTCAGATGATTCAAAATGTCACATCGAATAGCAAACGATATGAGAGATCCCAGAACCGGTTTTTCAATGGAAGAACACCCGCCAGCATTTCGAGGCTCATCGTATGAGTCGATTGCATGCAACCCAAGGCAATACGCAAACAACGATACTGAATTCTTTCGAGTTTAATGAAATGGGAGTTCGCGGCGGATCGGAAGCAGAAGCATCCATATTCCATAACGGACAATATCGTTGTTTGGTACAACCTGATCAAGTCTCCTGGGTGGGCACCCCACCATGATCTGGTTATTGTACGAAGGAAGTGGATTCTCTGTTGGCATTTTTGTTTCAGATATCTAATGTGACACCCCCAGGTGCCTTTGGAGTCGAACCAGACCCCTGTGAAGACCTGAGCTATGGTTTCACCCCTTAGTTGAAGCTGTAATTGTGCTGGTTCTCGCTTCCTCGAAAATACAACCAGCTCAGTTTTCTCCGTAGAGAACTCGATAGCCCTTTGAAGAGCCCAAGTTGTCGAGGGTGTCTTGTAATGGTCCTTGGAGATCGACAGCTTTGGGTCCTATAATAGACACAACACTGTCGTCGGCAAGTTGTCTTAGCGTGCAAGATGTGTTGATACATTGATCAATGCTGTTTACGTAAAAATTGTATAAAAGGGGGCTTAAACATGAGCCCTGAATAAGACCCATGTAGCTAGATCGTATTGTCGACAAATCACCATGCGCAAAATATATTTGTTCAAAACTGGTAAAAGACCATGCTGGTGCAGCTTCTCTTACCTTACCTTACTTAACAGCTATAGGCCTTGGGTGTTCTTTGCTGTATCAAGAGTACGTCTCCACACAACTCGGTCCATGGCTGCTCGTCACCAGCCACTCAAGGCACGAACGCTTCTGAGATCACCCTCCACTTGATCGATCCACCTTGATCGCTGCTCGACGCATTTATGACCAGTCCAATACGCCTAGCTTCAGCTTTCAGTCCGATGTAGGTTTCCGTCATCTTCTCAAGGTTACGTGTTACAATATCAATATTGTCAGCGAAGCCAAAAAGTTGTACGGACTATCGGAAGATCGTGCCACTCGTGTCGATCCTCGCTCTTCGAATCACACCTTCCAAGGCAATATTTATTTATTTTATAAGAGAGTTCATCACCTTGCCATAGCCCTCTCCGAGATTCGAAGGGACTCGAGAGCATCCCAGATACTCGGACGTAGCACATCACTCTATCCATCGTTGCTTTGACCAATCGCGTCAGTTTATCCGGAAAACCGTATTCGTGCATGATCTGCCATAGCTGTTCTCGATCGATTGTGTCTTATGCCGCTTTGAAGTAAATGAATAGGTGATGCGTGGGTACGTTGTATTCACGACACTTGGAGTACTTGTCTTATCGCGAATATGTAATGCGTAGTGGCGCGGGCTCCAGTAAATCCCGCCCTACGAATTCCTTAGCTATTGGTGATAGACGACGGCAAAGGATTTGGGAGAGTATCTTGTAGGCGGCGTTCAGCAATGTGATTATGCGGTAATTGCAACAATCTAGCTTATCGCCCTTTTTGTAGACGGGACATACAACTCCATCCATCCATTCCTGCGGTAGAATCTCCTCCTCCCAAATCTTAGAAATCATCCAGTGCAGCGCTCTAGCCAGTCCCTCTCCTCCATGTTTGAGCAGCTCGCCTGATAACTGGTCATTGCCCGCGGCTTTGTTGTTCCTCAGCTTGCCAATCTCCTCACTTATCTCCCTCAGATCAGGTGCTGGGAATCTGTGGTCGGCTGAGCGTGCACCCAGATTGATTCCTGTACCGTTCTCTGTATCTTGTGCTTCGCCATTCAGATGCTCGTCATGGTACTGCTTCCACCTGTCGATCACCTCACGTTCGTTCGTGAGAAGGTTACCACTGGTATCTCTGCACATTTCGGCCAGTGGCGTGAAGCCTCTACGTGAGCGGTTCACCTTCTCATAGAATTTCCGTGTATCATTTGCGCGGTACAGCTGTTCCATCGCTTCGCGATCTTGGTCTTCCTGATGGCACTTTTTCCTCCGGAAAACCGTGTTCTGTCTGTTCCGTGCCTGTCTGTATCGTTCCTCGTTCGCTCTAGTGCGGTGTTGCAGCATCCTCGCCCTTGCTACATTCTTCTTTTCGGCCAACTGCTGACATTCGCCGTCAAACCAGTCATTTCCTCGATTCGTACCTAGTACGGTTGAAGCAGTGCTACTCACGGCGGATCTTATATTCCTCCAGCCGTCTTCAAGAGTCGCCGCGCCAAGCTGCTCTTCCGTTGGTAGCACTTGCTCCAGTGTGAGATCATACGAAACATCGATTGTTTTCGATGGTTTTGAGCCCCTGGTGATTGAGATTACGATCGGTAGACGATCGTTACCGTGGGGATCAGGAATTATCTCCCACGTGCAATTCAACCATAGCGATGTCGAGCAAAGGGATAAATCCAGCGCACTTGGTCTTGCTGGTGGTGCAGAAATCCGTGTCATTTCTCCCGTATTCAAGATTGTCATATTGAAGTTGTCGCAAATATCATAGATCATAGCTGATCTGTTATCATCGAGAAGACAGCCCCATCCCGTACCGTGTGAGTTAAAGTCTCCTAAAACCAATGTCGGTGCAGAAAGGAGCTCAATGATATCACTGAGCCGCTGATACCCAAACGAGGCTTTTGGGGGAATGTAGATTAAAGCAATGCAAAGTTCCTTACCATTGATTGTAACATGACATGCGACAACTTCAATACCTGGTATCGAGGGGAGGTTAATTCGATAAAAAGAATAGCACTTTTTGATCCCCAAAAGTACTCATCTCGATCCAGGCGAATTATGTTAAAATCGTGGAAGTTTAAGGATATTTCAGAAGTTAGCCAAGTTTTGCACAATGCAAATGCGTCAGATTATTTACTAGAAATTTGAAAGAATCTATTTTTGGGATGATACTTCTGCAGTCCAGTCCACAACATCAGAGAACTTGATAAGTCCAGCAACTAGTTGGTTCTCTGGTAGATTATCAAGGACGCTTGGGGAATTTGTAGTCCCTGGAAGTGGTGGGAATTCCATCTCGGAATTGAGTTTTCCGAGACCAGGAGTTTTTTGCTTCGGTGGTTTGTCCCGATTCCCGTTAGCTGTAACTTTTCGAAGCTTTTCGGAAGACACCTTCGAACCCTTACTAGGTAGCTTATGGGAGGATTTATTTATTCTTTTTCTACAGCTATGAAGGACCGCCGAAGATGGACCTTCCAAAGGGTCGTCAGAATCACTCTCGTCAGTTGACAAGCAGGCATATGGGTTCGTTGTCTGTTTAGGAGGGGTGGAGTGTTCCTCCAGGGAACGCTTCATCCGATCTCCTCGCAGTTTGTAGGCGGGACAATCAGAGAGGTCATGCGGACCCTCCTTACAGTAGAGACGCTTTTCAGCATCGTTACCGCAAGAGCCGTCCGCATGAGCTTCCCCACAGTTAGCACAACATGGCTTATTGCTGCAATAGCTGTATGCCCCAGTTGTTTGCAATTAGTACAATTCATTACTCGGAGTACGAATAGGCGAACAGGCAAACGAACCCGGTCCAAGAGGATGTAGTTGGGCGAAGCAGAGCCGGCGAAGGTCACACGATAAGAGTCCGATTGGGGATAAGACTTTGTTCCATACCCGGCGATCGATACTGAATGCAATCGCTTGCTATCCAGTATCTTGACATTCTTATGTGAGGGATCCTTAATACAGCCCACCCCGTACTTAAGAACGTCCTCGCAAGTCAAACTCGAATCGGTGACCACACCGTCGATTTCTCCTTCGCGAGCGGGACGCGGTACTCCTGCGTAAACGGATCCTTTTGAACAAGATCATTAGCCTGTTTTGAGCTGGTAAACCCTGAGCTTGTCTGGACGTATTCTATAAATACTTTTGATGGTATTATATCGCGATGTCAGGTCCCGCGATATTTTTAAAATATTTATTTTTTTTTCTTTCGATTTGGTCCGGAAATAGACTGCGTAAGCCCGGTCGGTAGTGCGAGCACATCCGGATGCGAGACTTTTTACAGTCAAGGGAAGTCTCCATTTGATCATCGAAAACGGGGGGGTCAGGATATAAATTAGACATAGCGGATCTACTTCCTCGCAAAAACAAATTATTCGAAGGGAAATATAATGGTCGAATAAAGACATAAAAATAAACAAGTAACAGTACTAAACTTAAAATCCAACTGGGAACATCAAACTGGGCTTCGTCAATCGGCGTTTCGCCGCTTTGATGGTGTGCAAAAAACCTCCGAGAGGAAAAGGCACACTTAGTTATAATCCTCACACAATGGCCGCTTGTTTATAATCCGCACACTTGGCCTTGATCGGCGAAACAATAACCGACTAACGGTACCGTTTCGATCGACCGCTCACAATAATGCACTGCTCCAGTGTATAATGTGCAAAAAAACCTCAAGGAAAAAGCACTATTGTCTATTACACAATATCGTTTCGATCGTCCGATTACTTTATGACACACGGCACTGGTTTTCAATGCTTTCGCAGTAAATCCAAATCACGTCCGTTCGCTCAGAAGGTTGAAACGGCAATGACTCAGTGGGTTAGTATGTTTCAAACAGCACTTAAAAACGATAAAATAACAAATGTATTTCTTGTGCGAAACTGTGAAATTATTTGTCAATTTCTTGACAAATAATTTCACAGTGAATTCAATTTGAAAAATTTGTTATGAATGAACGAACTTCCGATAAAGTTAAGAATTGTCGCGCTTTAAATTAACAAACTTTTTAGTTGAAATAAATTACCTTAAATATAGCTATTTCAACTAACGCTTTTGTTCGTTTTCAAGAATAAAATGATTTCTTTCAAACTAATTTACAAGGAAATTTGGATACTATTTTTATTTCGATTTGTATTCGTTATTAAATTTTCTGAAAAAAACAATTACTTTTAATTATGAATTTTTCAAAATATTTATAACATCCAACGGTTAGATGCTCCATCAGTCCGGTCAAGATAGAAATCAATTTTTTGTGAAGAAAATGTGATGTATTTTATGCAATTTTCAAAAATATTCTTAATTATCAATACATATACTTGAATTGTTTACCCTCTATGAAATTGTTGAACCCTCTATGAAATGGAAAAAGCAGATAAAATTTTACTTATGAAACGCGTTCAAACTTTTTCCGCGGGAGAAAAAAATGCCCTGGTTTATTCGCGCGGGAAAAAATGCTCTGGTTCACAAGAAATAAAACTATTACGGTTCATTTAAACAGTAAAGTTTGTTGTATCTTAACACAAATAAGATCATAGATAAATAGATCCAATTTTTTTCTTGGTTTGTAGATATAGCTGGATTGAACCAAGGACATGGCTGATAACATTAACTCAACTTTGGTTGATATGTAATAAATAGTTAGTTCATTTCAACAATAAACTCAGCCGAAGCAAATATATTTTTCCTTTGATTATACCAAAATTTTGATTCAATTTTAACAGAGATTATTGTTGATGTTTAAGGGTTTGTAACAATCATGATCTAGCTTGAAATGAACAGAAATCAAGTTCAAAAATCTTTTGTTATTTTAAACATGCTAAATTTATCTGCGTGTAGTATATTTGCTCTAAGCATAAATGAAATCAACCTAGATTCCCCATTATAACAGTACTGTAGTTGAGCAACCCGTGACACCAAAAGCGCAGTCTGGTGTAGAATGGTTGCGTAAATGCTCCTAAAATGCATGTACAAAGTTGCCTGCGCGTTTAACACAACCACAGTAGCTAATGGAAAAAAGTACACCCGTTTCTCTCTTGAAGCGCTGTCAGTGTCACCGTACAGTGGGATATCTATGTTTACTTAATTTATGCCCTAACTCAACTTCAAACAATTGTTTGAATCAAATAAAATTCTTTTTGAATCAAATTTAGTGTGCAAATATATTGAGATATAGATTCAAATATATTGAGATATAGATTCAAACTTTAAAATTTTATTGAATCAAATCAAAAATTTATTTGATTCAAATGTTTGTTACAATACACTAAATGTATTTGAATCAAATATGTCGTCGGATAGTTTCAAATAAAAAAAAACGTTGAATTAAACTTAATCAAATATACTGAGTCTTAGCCTCAAACTCATGGATGTTGATTAAAATGTTTCGTCCTTGAATCAAAAGCCAAAGATTGTTGATTCTAAAATATTTTCATTGAATCAAACATTGGTACTAGTTGATTTTGTGATATGTAACACAACGTTTGCTGAGATTTTATTTGGTTATATCAGTCAAGCGGAAAACGTCGTTCAAGAAAGTAATAACTCTCGGAGCATTTAACGAATTTAAACTATGTACACTATTGAAATCGTTCGAATTGTGCGATACTATAGTGAGTGCTTTCATAGGATAGGATATGAAATATGTATGTACAGGGAACTTACATTTGTATTCATTTCAGAGAACGGTTCCACAGTTGAGCTTTTAGAAATTGTTGAACGAAAGGAAGAAGGGGAGTCAATACCGCAACCGTACCTAGCTGAGCGCACAAAATGCATTCAATGATAAAAAATTTAATTTACAATAACTAGTCAAAAATTCTTTTCAAATAACAATTTATTCAATTTAAGAAAAATTCATCGTTGAAGTCGCACGAAAGCCTGATTTTAGAAACAAAACTAATCTGCTTTGATTCAAATAACAATTCTATTTGATACCAAGTTAAATAAAACTCAGATGGACATGAAATATATTTGAATTTAATGCTCATTTTATTAGTTTCCGTACTCGCAGAAATAAAAATGTATTTAAATCAAAGGAAAATGAAAATAAGCGCTGATTTGAAATAAAATATCTTTGAATTCAAAGTGAAATATAACAGATCAGCTGAAAAGTTCGTATCGTTTCTATGAGAGGGCGCCACTAAAATTAAATCCATACCATTTTCAGTTAGTACCAACCTTCAAAAGATACGTGTATAAATTTGACACCTGTCTGATTATTAGTTTGTGAGATATTGCATTTTGAGTGAAGCTACTTTTGTTATTGTGAAAAAAATGGAAAAAAAGGAATTTCGTGTGTTGATGAAACACTACTTTTTGATGAAAAAAAGAGCCGCCGATACCAAAAAATGGCTTGATGAGTGTTATCCAGACTCTGCACCGGGCGAAACAACAATTCGTAAGTGGTTTGCAAAATTTCGTACTGGTCATATGAGCACCGAAGATGATGAACGCAGTGGACGTTCAAAAGAAGCTGTTACCGATGAAAACGTGAAAAAATCCACAAAATGATTTTCAATGACCGTAAAGTGAAGTTGATCGAGATAGCTGGCACCCTAAAGATATCAAAGGAATGTGTTGGACATATTATTCACGAATATTTGGATATGAGAAAGCTTTGTGCAAAATGGGTGCCGCGTGAGCTCACAATCGATCAAAAACAACAACGAATTGATGATTGAAAACCATGCTGAAATTGAACGAATTGGGCTTCGAATTGCTCCCTCATCCACAATATTCTCCAGATTTGGCCCCCAGTGACTTTTTCCTGTTCTCAGACCTCAAGAGAATGCTCGCTGGTAAAAAATTTAGAAGCAATGAAGAGGTAATCGCTGAAATTGAGGCCTATTTTGAGGCAAAGGACAAGTCGTACTACAAAAATGATATCGAAAAGTTGGAAGATCGCTATAATCGCTGTATCACCTCTGATGGCAATTATGTTGAATAATAAAAACGAATTTTGGCAAAAAATGTGTGTTTCTATTAAACGATACGAACTTTTCAGCCGAACTGTTATTAATATTTAAAATCTATTTTTCTGCATGTATTCATCTTTTTCTCAACTTGTCAATTTTCAATATGGGACTGATATGCAAGTATGTGCAGTATATCGACAATCATTCCCTCTGATTGCCCCCATTCACATTCAGTTTTTCGGAAAGTTTTTCTTCCATCTGAGTGTTTTCGATCCTCAGGGGTTTTCACGGAACTGTCGGGTTTGCTTACAGGGTTGTTACGGTCGCGCGGATCTCGCGAGTTTTTCGTTGAGATTTCAATGGGATATCGCAGATTTCCTAAAATTTCAGAAAATGATTTTTTTTCAGATGTCAGATGCATGAAACGTCGAGATCTGGTCGACAAGACATCTGCTAACAACGAAAAAAACTATTTTGATTCACCTAGTGGTGTAATGATGCCTTTCTCATATCAATAATATTCTCACTTATGATACTGTCTCTTCGATTCTTGAAAGAAACCAAAGCGATTGTTTGTGCATAAACTAGTAAAACTTACAGAATGAAACCGTTCTCTAATCGGTTAGGCCATCTATTACAAAACGAAATGTGTCCCTCTATTGTAGGTACTTCCGGCACCGGAACCCGAATCGAAGACGGTTCGTATGGCCTTCAACTACTATGACGTACAAACTTTACTAGTAGAGGAGATCGGGGCTGGTTGGCCGAGTTTCGTTTTCGGAAATTCTACTCTTTTTGGTTAGATTTTTTTGATAAACGGTTTGCTTTGATACACTGATACACCTTACGAGCACCCGTGTGATTTTTTTCATTCCTGAATAAAAACCTGTTTTAATCCACCTAGTGGTGTAATGATGCCTTTCTCATGTACATATAATATTGTGGTATTCTATTCAAAAATTTTCTCTTCGATTTTTTAAAGAACCCAAGTGATCGTTTATGCATAACATACAGAATAAAACAGTGCTTTGATTGCGTAATCCATCCTTAAGAGAACGAAATGGGTTCACTATTATATGCACTTCCGGCACCGGAACCCGAGAACCGGTATAATCGAAGTCGGTTCGTACGGCCACCAACTAACATGACACACAAACTCTTCTAATACGCACCCTATAACTCCGGATTCGGAAGTCGGATCCGGATGAAATTCAGGAATTTCGTATGGGACCGGGAGACCTTTCATTTGAATCTAAGTTTGTGGAAATTGGTCAGACCATCGCTGACAAAAGTGAGTGAG
This sequence comes from Malaya genurostris, assembly GCF_030247185.1. NCBI lineage: Eukaryota > Metazoa > Arthropoda > Insecta > Diptera > Culicidae > Malaya > Malaya genurostris. The sequence goes on from NC_080572.1 coordinate 149,197,003, forward strand.
ATCCATTTTGGTACATATGATCACTATTTTTGGTACTTCCGAAACCGGATACCAGGAACCAGGATAGCCGGAATCGGTTTGTTTGCTTCGCCGGTTTAAGTGACGGTGTACAATATTGAACACACTTTACCCTATAATTCCGGAACCGGAAGTCGGATCCGGATGAAATTCAGGAATTCCGTATGGGACCGGAAGACCTTTCATTCGAATCTAAGTTTGTGGAAATCGGTCAAACCATCGCTGAGAAATGTGAGTGAGATCCATTTTGGAAAATATGACCACTATTTACTTCCGGAACCGGATACCAGGAACCAGGATAGCCGGAATCGGTTTGTTTAGTTGCCTACTGATAATGACTATCGATTTGTGTAGTTTTGAGACCAGTTTAGAAAAATTTTCACGTTTTTTGCTTCGCCGGTTTAAGTGACGGTGTACAATATTGAACCCACTTTACCCTATAATTCCGGAACCGGAAGTCGGATCCGGATGAAATTCAGGAATTCCGTATGGGACCGGAAGACCTTTCATTTGAATCTAAGTTTGTGGAAATCGGTCAAACCATCGCTGAGAAAAGTGAGTGAGATTCATTTTGGTACATATGACCACTATTTCTGGTACTTCCGGAACCGGATACCAGGAACCAGGATAGCCGGAATCGGTTTGTTTAGTTGCCTACTGATAATGACTCGATTTGTGTAGTTTTGAGACCAGTTTAGAAAAATGTTCACGTTTTTTGTTTCGCCGGTTTAAGTGACGGTGTACAATATTGAACACACTTTACCCTATAATTCCGGAACCGGAAGTCGGATCCGGATGAAATTCAGGAATTCCGTATGGGACCACGAGACCTTTCATTTGAATCCTAGTTTGTCAAAATCGGTTTAGCCATCTCCGAGAAAACCTAGTGAGATTATTTGACACATACACACACACATACATACACACACAGACATTGCTCAGCTCTATGAACAATTTTCACTAGTCGGTTTTTCAAGTGATTGCATAACCTTTCTATATGAGAAAGGCAAAACAGGTAAATAGTTATTAACAATCAAATGCGGCGAAAAAAATCGGCCAACTAACCCCAGAGCCAGGGTAGGTTGGCGAGTTTGAAAAAATATGTAATTCACATCAGATGTGGTTGTACCAAATACAAATTATAATACGGAATGCTCCGATGAATTTTCGTGGACACATTTTTCGCTATAAGGTACATTGTCAGAGTGACGGTGTACCTTATTGAATTTCATATAAAACTCTCACCTCTGATGGCTGGAAAATGATTCACCATAGAGACTGTTTATTATGCTCATAAAAAACGGTTTATAATTTTTCAAGATCGTGAATAATCTTTCCGACAAAATTTCCTAAAGCTAGATTTGATAAAGTTATGAAATTTTATAAATTGGTTACATGTTTAGTGTTACAGATGTTCCGTTTTTAAGAATATCTTGGAAACGTTATTTGTATTTGCTTTTAACGCATTCAGACACATGGACCAGTACATTTATTTTATTTATTTATTTATTATCATTGTTGTCCATCGGATATAAAAATCTAAATGGACGAGGATGGGAAAAAGCCCATTTGAGTAGCCAATCAAATGGGCGCAAAAACCATCATCTTTTGAAAAAAAATATGAATAACAATAATTACAATACGAGAATAAAAATAATCACAAATTAACATAGATATGACAAATAACATCAAAACAAAGATTGTAAAATATATAGTCAAAGCTCAACAGATCTTTTAATTTTCCTTACAAAGCTACTAAATGGTTCTCCAAACTCGAAATGATTTTCCACAGAAGTGAACGTTCGAATACATGCAGCTATCGGTTCATTATATCCAAATAGAGTTCTGTGAAAACTGTTCTGAAGCAGAGTTGAATTTCTCAGCGTTCTGCTTGGAATCCGAAAATTGACTTTGGAACGTAGCTCGGGAGCATCAATTTCTCCGTTTATCAATTTTGCAATGATCAATGCCTGTTGAATTTTTCGTCGGCGTAGCAACGTATCAATCCCTAAAAGCTGACATCTTTCCGTATATGGTGGTAGATTTTCAGGGTCTCGCCATGGTAAGTGTCGCAGCGTCAAACGAACAAAGCGTTTTTGAACTCTTTCAATTCGTAAATTCCACGAAATTTGATAAGGCAACCAAACCACTGATGCATTTTCAAGAATTGGCCGGACAAGTGAACAGTACAACGCCTTCAGACAATGAGGATCCTTGAAATCCTTAGCGATTTTCGAAATGAAACCCAATTGACGTAATGCCTTAGTGATTATAAGTGATCGATGCAAATCAAACGATAGTTTTTCATCAAGCTGTACTCCTAAGTCGCTCACCTGATTAACTCTAGTCAGAACTGAGCCATCAATATTGTAGTCGAATGTTACAGGACTCATTGTTCGATGAAACGTAATTACCAGACATTTTGAAACATTAATAAGTAGTTTGTTTTGTTGTAGTCGACGACAATCCTCCAGAGTTCAAACAACTAAATACAATTTCAAGTCGTCCGCATAAATTAGTTTCAAACCATCTCCAAGAGCAAATGAAACATCGTTGAAAAATAAAGTAAACAGCAAGGGTCCCAAATTACTACCTTGTGGAACTCCTGAATGGTTCGTGAATTGCGATGATGTGTTACTATCTAGTTTCACTCATAAAACTCTGCTAGAAAGGTATGAGCTAAACCAAGACATAAGCTGTGCAGAGAAGCCAAGACGAGATAATTTACTCAGAAGTATTTTGTGATCAATTTTGTCAAATGCAGCCTTCAAATCCGTGTAGATGACATCCATTTGTGCCTTATTTTCCATGCAAGCGATACATTTAGATGTGAACGTTAATAAATTTGTTGTAACGGATCTTCCTGGTATGAATCCGTGTTGATCGAATGAGATGTAATTTTTTGCTCGGTCCAATATAGCTCCACTGACAATGATTTCGAAAAGTTTCGAACATGCAGAGAGACTGGTTATTCCACGATAATTCTCCACGTTTCGCCTATCACCATTCTTGAATACAGGGCACATAAATGATTGCTTCCATACATACGGAAATTTTCCTTGTTCGAATGATCGATAATAAGTGGTTAACGGGCTATGTTCAATTATCATGCGTAATTGTGTCTTTATTGTTATTGGGTACTGCTTTCTAATCAATGTAAAGAGCTCAGCAGGTGTTATTAACGCTCTATTTTCTCCTTCTCGATCTGGATCATAGTTCAGTGCATGAACGCAAATATTTTTTCGCAATTTTCAAATACCTAACTTAATTATCCGGGTCAGAACCGACACGAAACGGTGTTGTACAAGTTTGAATACACACATTGAAATGTGTTGAAGAATATTAGTGCCAGGAACTGAGACGAACTGAAAATTATAACAGTTAAAGTGTAGTAAAATGAGTAACCTTTTTTGGATGTTTTCATCAACAAAAACTGTAGAAATATTTGAAATGCCGTAAATGGATTGAAAGAAGCATTTAGTTTGTTTTTATCTTGGAAAATTACCTTAACACTATTCGAATTGCATTATATTTTCGGAATTTCTAAAGCGTTTCAAGAAAGCGATTTTTGAAGAGGATTGCGGGAACGTATTGAAGTAAAAGTTTCATTGTCATGTTCAACAAAAAATCAGTTGTTCCGTTACACATTAGTGGAAGACAAGAAACTTTTGTTGCTTTGTTTTTGCATAAATATCTGTTTATCAATCTTATTTTTGTGTATTACATCAACGTTTTACAGTGCAAGTGTTTTTTTTATTCAATAGTATAATATATTTTTAGGCACACTGCTTAAGCTCTAAAATGACAAGGGTATTTTCTAATCTTAATTAACGATTAACTTAAAACTAGAATAGTATCATTAGATTATGTCGTCTCGAATTTTCGAAGATCCAGCTTTCAGCTGGCGTTCGGCGGTAGTCGGTGAATTGAATATTGCATGACTTCCAGATGGCGCTATCTATGGCCGCTTCCTTTCGGTTCGTGTGGATCCGCGGGAAACACCCCCAGGCTACGAAGGCCCGGCGGGTGGCCCGCATGCTGGTCATCGACTGGAGCCGTAGGCGGCGATGGTGATGTTACGAAGAGAATGAAAAAAAGTAAATATTGTGGAAACCGAGGTAAATAGGGGGTATGGAAACAAAATGTCTGAAAACTACAGAGATCTAATTAGTTGCCATCGAGATGGCGAAGAGACAGGGAAAGGGAGAACGAAAAGTTAGTGACAAAAAAAGATCTTGTTAGCTCCAATAAAGATGGTGGACAGGGACGGTGATCGAGAGAATCGGGCGGATGTTAGTGTCGAACCTGTAGGTGGAGATTATACTTTCTGAGCGAGATATAACAGATTACACTTGGATATTAACGTGTTTGAGGTACTGGTATATAAGAAGCATATAAGAGATATCCCGACTAGCCAATACATCTCGGACCGGAACTTCAGGTGGTCTACCTCGGGCCCTTAGGGAGTTCATTATTAAAGACCTAGCGTCACGATACTCCGTACACGTCCGCAAGCGCAAAGACCGCTATCCACGATTCTAATACGCTGGAGATGCGCGTTGAATGTGTAATGGTTTGACATGAGCCGAGACATCACACGAATGAAGTCACGACCCACGTTCATCCCCCTGAACCAAGGCTTCGTCGATACCCTAGGGATAATGGAATGCAGTCATCGTCCCAGTTCGCCATTGCTCCATGAAGTTTGCCAACTTTCGAGAGTTTTCTGACGAGAGATACTGAAAAATTCATTGAAGCAGATTGGTCTTTCATAAATATCACCTTCCAATGCACCCACTTTAGCCAATGAGTCTGCCTTTTCATTGCCCGGAATGGAACAATGCGAAGGGACCCAGACTAACGATATTGAATAAGACCGTTCAGATAAAGTTCTCAAATGTTCCTGTATTTTCCCCAGGAAATATGGGGGATACTTTCCTGGCTTCACTGCGCGGAGAGCTTCTATTGAACTTAGACTGTCCGTGACAATGAAGTAATGGTCTTTGGGTAAGGTTTCAATGATCTCAAGGGTGTACTGAATAGCAGCTAATTCTGCGACGTAGACTGAAGCCGGATCACTGAGTTTGTACGAAGCGGTGATGTTCTCATTGAAGATTCCGAAGCCTGTGGACCTGTTGATGTTTGATCCGTCAGTGTAAAACATCTTTACACAGTTGACTGTTCTGAATTTATTATAAAAAAATATGTGGGGCCACTCGAGGGCGTACGTGATCCGGGATTCCACGAATTTCTTCTTTCATGGGTGTGTCGAAAAACACAGTAGAATCAGAAGTATCCAAGAAATGAGCACGGTTGGAAACAAACGAAGAAGGATTAAGCATAAACGAAATTGATTTCAGTGACCTGTCGGTTCGTTCTATTTTCACTAACGAAGAGAAGCTCTGGCTTTATCTTTCGGGGTCTCAATCCGTTAATCACCGACGGTGATGTTCAAAAAATCTTATCCCGTTGTTTGAATATAGCGGAACCAACAGATTTCGTACGACTCGTACCGAAAGGAAAAGACGTCACTGGCATGTCGTTCGTTTCATTCAAAATTGGTCTAGATCCCAACTTGAAAACTAAAGCGTTGGATCCAGCATCATGGCCTGTTGGATTGCTGTTTCGTGAGTTTATACCTCAGTCAAAAAACTACGACCGTCGAATACAACCCGCCAACTCAGAGACCATGTAAACAGGCTTGTTTCAGTGCGTTCGGCAGATGAAGGTGGGAACCTACTGGTTTCCACCAGAGGCGAGTATTATTCAATGAATTCATCGATTCCTACATTAAACGTTCTTGTGTTGCAGCATGACGATCCTGAAGACGATGTGATATGAATATATTACCAAAATGTTCGTGGCGTGAAAACGAAAATCGACGATATATTTTTGGCCTCGAGCGATTGTAATTACGATGTCATAATACTGACTGAAACCGGACTTGACGATCGCATTAACTCTCTGCAACTGTTTGGAACATCGTTCAATGTTTTTCGTTGTGACCGTAGTAGCCTTAACAGTAACAAAACTAGTTTTGGGGGCGTTTTAATTGCTGTGTCAAAAAATACACTAGCTCAAAGATCGAAACAGTGAATGGTCAATGCTTAGAACAAGTGTATGCGAGTGCCACTGTCAAGGGGAAAAAATGTTCATATGTGGTGTGTACATCCCTCCTGATAGGAGTCAAATCGTCGAAGTAATAGAGGCACTGTTATTGAACTAAACTGTAAGGCATCTGCTGATGAAACTATTCTTGTTTGTAGTGATTTTAATCAGCCTAGAATTGTATGGGATTATGGACTGGATACCACGCATTGTTTTAACTCTTCTTCACTGCCCGCTGCGAGTACGGCGCTGATCGATGTCATGGATTTTTTGAATCTTCACCAGTCGAACGAAAATAAAAATCATCTCGGACGGGTACACGATCTAGTGTTTTGTTCCAGTGACCGCTCAATGTTTGTTGACGAGTGTGTAGCTTCGCTCCTACCCGTTGACCCGCACCATCCACCTTTAGTAATTTCGTTGCCCATTGAAGATAATAATTCACAACACGCAGTAAGTTCGGGAGACACACATTTACGGTTAAATTATAGAAAAATTGACTTCTCAGCTCTGATAGAATATTTGCAGAATTATAGTTGGACAACTCTGCGCGAAACGGATAATGTTGATGAGATGGCATCGTCGTTCTGTAGTGCTATCTCTCGTTGGCTCAGTACAAATTTACCATTTGTTAAACGACCTATTTCTCCCCCGTGGGCCACATCACGTTTACATGATTTAAAGCGCAAGCGCAATGCTTGCCAGCGCAGACACCGTCGTTGGCGGAGCTTAGAAACAAAACAAAATTTCAAAAAATCGAGTGATGAGAACCGCAAATTGAATGCCGGTTTATACAGAGCTTACGTCATGCGAGTTCAAACGGATCTACGTAGGAACCCCAGGAATTTTTGGAACTTTGTGAATTCGAAGCGAAAACGTTCAATCATTCCTCAGAACGTTTGTTTTGACGGTGTGACGTCTGCATCAACATCAGACTCATGTGAGTTGTTTGCTAAATTCTTCGCTTCCGTGTTTACTGAGAAAGTGGCCTCCAACACCGAAGCTGAAGTCGCCGCATCATATGTTCCTGAAAACTTGGTGGATTTGCGTACATTTATAATCACTCCCGAAATGATCAGTGCTGCAGCAAAGAAACTGAAGAGTTCGTACTCGGCTGGACCTGATGGAATTCCATCTGTCGTTTATACTCGCTGTGCAACTGCTCTACTCGAACCATTATGTTACGTGTTCAACAAATCGTTCGAGCATGGTATATTTCCAACGATATGGACGCAGTCGTTCATGTTTCCAGTCTACAAAAACGGTGATCGAAAGGATGTGAGAAATTATCGTTGTATTACGAGCCTATCTGCTGCCTCCAAGCTATTCGAAATAGTTGTCAGCTCTGTTGTTCTTTCTCGTACAAAAAGTTATATATCAACCGATCAGCATGGATTTATGCCAGGACGATCCGTTAGTACAAATTTGCTCGATTTTACCTCGACCTGCTTTTCGCGTTTGGAGGAAAGGGTACAAATTGATGCAGTATACATCGATCTAAAAGCGGCTTTTTTTTATGTAAACTGGTGCGATTTGGTGCATCACACAAGTTTGTTGAATGGTTGAGTTCGTATTTGTGTGGTAGAGTCCTACGCGTACAATTGGGAACCTCAGTTTTATCCCCGTTTACGAATAAATCAGGAGTTCCGCAGGGCAGTAATATGGGTCCCCTTTTGTTTGCACTGTTTTTCAACGATGCCGCTTTGCTGCTTGGTTATGGATGCAAGCTGATCTACGCTGACGGTTTGAAGCTGTTTTTCGGCTGCTCGGCCATCCATGGAAGTTCACCATCAATGTTAACTTCCCTCTCTGAGCAGCCTAGATAGCCGTGTAGTGTCGGTAGCGGTTTCCCAACTGGCTAAGAATAACGCTACGGTCCACCTGTACCGGTGGTATAAGTCCACCAAACAGGTAAGCCGTGTGGCATCCGGCGGAATTATTTTTTACCAAGAATTGATCCACTGGTTTCCTGTTCCATGTCGTAAAAGGCCACAAAAATAGGAACTCCTAAGTCAAGGTGTATTTCCGTGCCGATGGCTGAATGGCTGCAGGAGGTTAAACATTGCAGTCGTAAACGGAATATCTTGGATTTTTCCTCAAGGTGGTGTACAATCCCCACTTTTATGGAACCTAGTCGCTGATAGTTTGTTAAGGAACCTTAATAACCTTGGATTTCCGACTTATGGTTTTGCCGACGATTATCATATATTGATGACCGGTATAAGCATTAACACTCTCTTTGATTTAATGCAGCAAGCCCTGCGATCTGTTGAACAATGGTGTTGTCAGGTTTGGATTATCTGTAAATCCGGGCAAAACATCAATGGTGCTTTTCACTCATCGTAGGATAATTACAGGAGCTCGTCCGTTGCAGTTCTTTGGTTCAGGGGTCACTGTGGTCGATCAAGTTAAATACGTCGGGGTTATTCTTGACTCAAAACTGAATTGGTCTGCTCGCATTGATTTCTGGATTAAAAGAGCTTGCATGGCTTTCGGCCAATGCAGACGAGCTTTTGGAAAATCATGGGGACTCAAACCCAGATATATTCATTGGATCTACACAACTATTGTTAGACCAATTTTAGCATATGGTTGTCTTGTATGGTGGCAGAAAGGAGAAGTCGCGACTGTTCAGTCAAAGCTCAATCATCTCCAAAGGATGGTCCAAATAGCGATGACAGGAGCATTCACGACCACTCCTACTGCTGCTCTAGAGGCGGTACTGTGCATTAAACCACTACATGTGTTCCTAAAACAAGAAGCATTATCTTGTGCATACCGTCTTAAGGTTACAGGGCTTTGGAACAGTAACCCATTCGATTATGCTACCAGCCACACTCGCTTGTGATCTCAAATGGTTACGTGGGATGAGTATTTACTTGCTCCTAGTGACCTAACTCTCACATGCAGTTTTCCTTTCAAAACATTCAATGTGAGCTATCCTCTTCATGAGGAATGGTTGTCTGGTTGTCTGGAACGACAACTTGATGAACAGATAGTTTGTTATACGGACGGTTCTCTGTTGAACGGTCGTGCTGGTACTGGTGTCTACTGTCGTGAAATGAGGCTAGAGCAGTCTCATTCCCTTGGTAGATACTGTACTGTGTTCCAAGCAGAAATCTACGCGATTCTGTGTGGAGTACAATCGGCACTTCAGCAGAGGATTTGTGGTAAACGTATTTATTTTTGTTCCGACAGTCAGGCAGCCTAAAAAGCACTCAGTTCGAATGACTCACGGTCGAATCTAGTGATCGCATGTCGAACTCAAATTGAAGACCTCAGCATTTCAAATGCTGTTTACTTCTTATGGGTACCCGGCCATTCTGGTATTACTGGAAATGAATGGGCTGATGAGTTGGCTAGAGCTGGTGCAACGAATGATTTCGTTGGTCCTGAACCAGCTTTACCACTTTCAACTAGTTGGATAACGCACAAGATACGTTCTTGGGCTGCATCCAAACATGCCAGCTACTGGCACAGCTTGCAAACTTGCGCTCAGACAAAAGCATTTCTACCAGATTTAAATCTGAAAATGTCAAAGTGTCTACTGCATTTCTCCAAGTATCATTGAAGTATTCTGGCCAGAGCTCTGACTGGACATTGCAAACTCAATTATCACATGGCTACTATTCAACGTGCTGAGTATTATTCGTGTGATTTGTGTAAATGCGATTATGGTACTTCATATCATCTGATATGTAACTGTCCCGCATTGACGCAGCTACGTATCCGGGTTTTTGGTTCTCCATACATGGTTGAGTCTGTGTATGCGGAGCTAAAATTGAAGGATATTCTCTCGTTTCTCACCCAATGTGGTAAGGAGCTATAGTCAGAAGGGTTCATCGTTCTTCCTGGAGTGAATGAATTCTTTTTGTATTCACCTTAAATAGGGTTTAGCAGATTGTTTGGCATCTTTTATGGGGTACCGAATTTACTTCTGCTCGTACATACTGCGAGTCGTTCTGCATTCTTCCGGGAGTGCAGAATGGTGTCGCTTTTGTAGGATCTCTAGATCCTCTCGGGGGTTGGAGGTTTTATTAACAGCAGACTGTTCGGGACCTCGTAGAGGTTCAGAATTTCCTTCTGCTTCCACTAAATGTGATCCTCAGTAGATTGTTCAGCATCCCTTAGGGGTGCAGAATTTACTTCTGCTTTTATGTGTTTTTGTGTCGTCAATTTTTCCCATCCTCCTAGTCCAACCCTTACCATTTCCTTTCATTCCTTTCCTCTTATATATCGGGAAAATGATGCTAAAAACATATTGATGGCAAGGCACAAATCTCCAAATATCAAGGGGAACGTGCCATTTGAGCCAATTTGTTCTGATTCCTGATTCCTGATATATATCAACCGATCAGCATGGATTTATGCCAGGACGATCCGTTAGTACAAATTTGCTCGATTTTACCTCGACCTGCTTTTCGCGTTTGGAGGAAAGGGTACAAATTGATGCAGTATACATCGATCTAAAAGCGGCTTTTTTTTATGTAAACTGGTGCGATTTGGTGCATCACACAAGTTTGTTGAATGGTTGAGTTCGTATTTGTGTGGTAGAGTCCTACGCGTACAATTGGGAACCTCAGTTTTATCCCCGTTTACGAATAAATCAGGAGTTCCGCAGGGCAGTAATATGGGTCCCCTTTTGTTTGCACTGTTTTTCAACGATGCCGCTTTGCTGCTTGGTTATGGATGCAAGCTGATCTACGCTGACGGTTTGAAGCTGTACTTAGTAATTCGTAATTATGAGGACTGCGTCCATCTTCAAGAACTGCTAGATGAATTTGTCGCATGGTGTCGACGGAACCATCTTGTGATCAGCATTGCCAAATGTCAAGTAATTACATTTCACCGAATACTTCGTCCATCAATCTTCGACTACAAAATTGATGGACAAACACTTACAAGAGTTGACCGTGTTAATGACCTTGGTGTTGTATTGGATGCAAAACTCACATTTAATCAGCATCGTTCTGCTTTAATATCTAAGGCAACGAAATAACTCGGATTCGTAGCTAAAATCAGCAGAGATTTTAAGGATCCACATTGTTTGAAGGCGTTATACTGTTCCTTAGTGCGACCATTGCTGGAAAATGCCAGTTTGGTATTGAGTCCATATCAACTCGTTTGGAACTTGCGAATTGAGCGTGTTCAGAAAAGATTTATTCGGCTTGCGCTAAGAGACCTTCCCTGGCGAAATCCCTTGGATCTGCCACCGTACCCTGATCGATGTCGCCTGTTAGGTCTTGACACTCTGGAACGACGAAGGAAGATTCAACAAGCTGCGTTTGTGGCGAAGATTATCAACGGCGAAATCGACTCTCCAAAAATCCTGTCTCTCATCGACTTCCGGGTTTCACAACGAACTTTACGATCAACAGGTTTGCTACAACGAAGATTCCATCGGACATCGTTTGGAGCCAACGAACCTATTGCAGCGTGTGTTCGAACTTTCTCCCTAGTTGAAAATTTATTCGATTTTGGTGAATCATCGCATAAGTTTGTTCAGAAAGTGTCGCAATCCTCGATTTTATAACTTAACTTTATATTCATTAAGACTTTTATTGTCAGATGGAACAAGAAAACAAATAAACAAATAAACAAATATTGTGAGCCATGTAGTCAAAATACAAGGACATAAAACGGGTCTGAGCTCGACAAGCCTTTCGAAATTTTCAATCACCATTGGATTCAAGATATCGCATCGGATTAGCAATCGATATGAGAGATCCCAGAATCGATTTTTCAACGGTAAGACGCCCGCGAGCACTTTGAGACTCATCGTATGAGTCGACTGCATGCAACCTAAGGCAAACCTACGCAAACAACGATACTGATTTCTTTCCAGTTTAATGAAATTGGTGTTCGCGGCGGATCGGAAGCAGAAGCATCCGTATTCCATTACGGACAATATCGTTATTTGGTAAAGCCTGATCAGATCTCCTGGGTGGGCACCCCACCAAGTTCCGGTTATTGTGCGAAGAAAATTAATTCTCTGTTAGCATTTTTGTTTCAGATACCTTATATGACATCCCCTGGTGCCTTTGGAGTCGAACCAGACCCAGAGATATTTGAATGTGAAGACCTGAGCTATAGTTTCACCCCTTAGTTGAAGCTGTAGTTGTGCTGGTTCTCGCTTCCTTGAAAATACAACTAGCTCAGTTTTCTCCGTAGAGAACTCGATACCAAGTTGAAGAGCCCATGTCGACAAGTTGTCGAGGGTATCCTGTAATGGTCCTTGGAGATCGGCAGCTTTGGGTCCTATAATGGACACAACGCTGTTGTCGGCAAGTTGTCTTAGCGTGCAAGATGTGTTGATACATTCATCAATATTGTTTACGTAAAAGTTGTATAAAGGGGCCTAAGCATGAGCCCTGAGGAAGACCCATGTAACTGAATCGTATTGTCGACAAATCACCATGTGCAAATGTGCAAGTGTTTTGACCTTTTGGCCTTTCATCTTTGGTATTCATACGATTCGTCATTAATATTAGGCGTTTTAGTTACTATTGTTTTTCATACTAATGTTTAATCATAATATTTATTTAAAATATGTGTTGCTCGCATTTCTACTGGCCGAAGAGGTATCAAACGGAGGTGAAGACCAATTATCCTCACTCCAAAGTGATGAGTTAGCAAAGTCAACGTCTCGTATATTTGCTTTTACTTGTTCCATGGCTTCGGCAACGTCTTGGTCCAACTTGTCCACAACTCTAGTAAATCATATTCAGTTTGTTCGAGATTGTATATCGACCGTTCGACGTCGGTAACCGATTGAACTTTCGCACCGGGAACTGCAAACTTATGTAACCATTTCTTTGAATCCTCTCCCGATGTTCTATCGATGTAGACGCATTGTACCATCGACGCTAATTCCAGAGTCTTTGTTTAAATCCATGAAATCGTTCATCGGAAGAGGTATGTTATATTTTTTTTGTCGCAGCAGTAAGTTATCTTGTAATTCCGATTGTTTCTTAAAGAAATAAAAATATTACTATTACATACGTACATAAAATGTGTATGCTTACTCTAACAATCTCAGCACACACGAAATCGTTGCATTCATCATAAACAACATAGGAACAGATCTTTTACCAGAAAAGCATCTACTAAAATCAGGCGCGTATACATGGGGGAAGAGATTAACCCCCTCTCCTCTTAAACTTAAGAAATTATTAGGGGATACAGGGGTTAGACCGCACACGTTGTTAAACTGGACAGCTTAAATATCTTATCAACCTGCTAATATTTCAATTCATAGATTGACTTTGCGCCCCGCAGAAATCTCCTCTTTCTAGTTGCGTGCGTTTGCCCGGATTACCCAAAGCTAGGGGCTATTCCTCAGTTAAGTCCGAACGAGCGGCAGAGAGGTCGGACAGCAGGTCATTAAAAACGATGAGGCGTAGCCGCATTAGACCTTTCAAAATCGCAGTAAATTAGAACAAATTCTATTAAGCAGCATGTTGATCTGTTATGCCAAATAACCATTTCTCTTCCCTACTTCTATGTACGAGATTCGACGCGGACTCGCCTTTACAGAACCTCATTACCTACAGCAGTGTTGCCGGGTTTATGCCGAAGCGTTCCATAGCTACCAACATAGTATCTTTTACATCTTACGTAACAAACGCTTTTCAGACGGGTGGCAGATGGACGTCATCTATACAGATCTCTCTTCCGCTTTCGATAAAATGAATCATGACATCACAATTGCAAAATTAGACGGACTCGGCTTTGGTGCAAACGTCATTTAATGGATACAATCATATCTCAGCAATTGACGTCTTACTATACAATGTTGGACATATTCTTCGTGTTACTAGTTCATTCATCCATCTTCAGTGCGAACATTCTTATATTACTCACGCCCTTCTCGAATAACGTTGAACTATTCACCGCACAAAAGAGAGAAGTTTGGACCTTTGGACATTTCGTTCCCAGAGTAATTCTAGGGGTGTATCCTAAAATGGAGCTTTCGGGGTCTATGTAATTAATTAGAGCCAATCGCGTTACTCTATACGCAAAGCTTTCGTGATGGAAGAAGGGTATGTGATACTAGTGGTGGATAGAGCGGGAGAGTCAGTGTCTTTGCATTTCTACGAAGAGAATGTAGATGGAGAGAGAGAGTATGAGTGACCTGGTACAATATGAAGTTCTCACTAACCTACTGGGTCAAGTGAAGGAATGTTCTTTAAGCTGAAATGTTTTGTTTACGACATAGCTTTTGAAATCGGATTATTCCTTGTTCGAGTGGTGTCGTTGTGCCGAGTTGATATTTATGGTTGAAATGTTTTTTTTTGTAAGGTTTGAGATTTAGGTTACTGTGTTCGAATACGTGTATGATTTGTCGTGTATGCATGAGGTCAGCTTTGGTGGTAAGAAAGTAAATTTATGTTCTAAGATTCTATGGTTTTTCCTTGAAAGGGATTTCTCGGGTGTTTTGTCAAGCACGTGTAGTTTTATGGATTTTGGTTTTCGTGGGAAAGTTGTTCGTTTGCTTGGGAAAGTTAATAAATTTGATTGTTCGAGAAAGTTATTGAGTGTTAAGAAAGTTATTGCATGCATAATCAGTAATCGTAGAGAACCATAATCTAGCAGCAATGGGAGAGTGCTGGGATATGGTTCATCACATACACATGAGACTACGGTACTAATCCAGGGAGAAAGGTCTTAATTGCTTGTTTCAAAGACAGCACGAACGATCATCGCGAATCAATCGACGATTATCGCTGCATGGATATTCGTTCCTCATTCACCTCAAGCCATTCCGGTGTTTGTTTTTTTGCGAATAACAACTGCAAGGAGTAGATCTTCGTGCGAGCAAGAAGCAGCGTCGGCTTCGTTCGCACTCGAATATCCGGACAAGTCCGAATATCAGAGCGATTATCGTACAAAGGCGAAGGAAAGCGAACTATGATCATTGGCGTTCGTTACAGTTTTTTATATTCAAGCAACATAGCTGGAATATTGCTCAGTAGTCTGGATCCCTTTTTATCTCAATGGAGCTTATAGAATATAATCGATACAACGTCATTTTTGTTCTTCGTCGATTACCTTGGAATAAACCACATCAACTGCCGAGCTATGAAAATCGCGGATTGCTAATTGGTACGACGAGAGTTGTCGCGTGCTTTGATGATAGCTGATGTATTGAATGATAGGACCCGCTTTGCTCCGCGAGGTTAATATCAATGTTCGTCCTCGTGCTCTCCGTAACAACGCCTTTCTTCGACTTTTTCTACGTCGCACCAACTATGGAATTAATGGTAGCGTTACAGGCTTGCAAAGATCGTTCAATCGTGTATCATCTGGATTTTACTTCAACCTTCCACGCAAAAAATATTAACCAACTTTTTACTTAATATTAGAAATTATCATTGAGACTACAATGTGTCTGTTGATTTTGCAATAATACAATAACAAATAAATAAAACCTAAGATTGTGGAAATCGGTAAAATCACCGCTGAGATAAGTGAGTGAGACTCCTTTTGCAATATATGATCACTATTTCCGGTGCTTCCGGAAACTGGAAGCCAGGATAGCCGCAAACGGTTTGTTTGTCTGCTTACTGATAACGGCTACAAATTGGTGTAGTTTTGAGGCCAATTTAGACATTTGTTCAACGTTTTTTGTTGATGATGATGATGGTCCAGCCCATACCCCTACAAAGGTGTGAGTTGGATGATTTATCTAAATATTTTAACCAGTTAACTAAATATAAAACGATCTGATTAATCCAGCAGGTATAGACTCCCCTTCTAAAGTACAACTGAGAACAAGACAACATTCAAATATTTTCGGTTTACTATCCAGTTTTATTCAAGAAAATTTCCTACCCGGGAAGATCCTTGAACCAATCAGGACTCGAACCCGATATCTTTGTCAGTATCAGACTTCTGCGGGCCCATGGATAGTCTTTTTTCGGCGTAAAATGAAGGCATTAAATTTATTTTATATATAAAGAATTGACATCACGATTTCCCGCTACCAAAAAGATAGTAAGAGTCCATAAAGACAAGATCCGCGTTGTAGTCGATTCCTTAAAGCAGGCTAACGAGATTGTTGTTTGTGAATTATTTACCCGCGAATATCGCGTATATATTCCTTCGAAAGACGTTGAAATAGACGGTGTTATCACCGAAGCGGGTCTTTCGGTTAAAGAGTTGCTTGAGCATGGAGTTGGACGTTTTAAAAACTCCTTGCTTGAGGGAGTAAGGATACTCGAGTGCAAGCAATTGTACTCAGCATCTTTCGAAGAAGGAAACAAAACTTATCGACCTTCAGATTCGTATCGAGTAACATTCGCTGGATCTGCCTTGTCTAGCCATGTCCACATCGATAGAGTTCGCCTTCCTGTTCGGCTTTTCATACCAAATGTTATGAATTGCACGAACTGCAAAAATTTTGGCCACACAGCTACTTACTGTAGTAATAAGTCGAAATGTATAAAATATCAAGGGCTTCATAAGGATAATCTTTGCGATAAAGATATTGAAAAATGTGTTTATTGTGGGGAGAGTCCTCGTGATGATCTTTCAGTATGCGCTGCATTTAAGTTGCGTAAGGACAAAATGAAGCTTTCTTTAAAAGCACGGTCTAAGCGCACGTATGCAGAAATGCTCAAAACGATAATTTATGTCTCACCTTTGGAATCCGAAAACGGTTTTTCAAATCTTGCGGAACCAGAGGAATCTGACTCTGACGGAAATAGTGAAATAGTGAAATACCTCGTTTGTCACTCCTCAAGGGTCTGTTAAGAGGAGATTAACAAACCACAAAATACCAACCAAGACACCAAAAATTACACCTTCAAAAAAAGATACCCGTGTTAAATCTAAAAAGCCAAATTTAAAACCAAAAACTTTGTCTCCTGGTTTGTCAAATTCACAAACCAATCCAGGAACTAGCACAAGAAAAGACAATAATCCAGTGGGCTCCGTTTCATAGCCACCATCAGGATTACTGAAGTTTTCGGAAATTGTAGAATGGATTTTCGCAGCTTTCAATATTTCTGAACCTCTAAAGACTATCATAACGGCATTCCTTCCAATAGCTGGAACTTTTTTGGAACAGTTATCAGCTCAATGGCCAGTTCTTTCAGGTTTTGTATCATTTGATGGATAATTTATCATCCGGCGCAGGAAATCACTGTTCTGCAGTGGAATTGTCGAAGCATCATGCCAAAACTTGATTCGTTTTAAGTTTTGTTGCATAGTCAAAAATGTGATGTATATGCTTTGTGCGAAACATGGCTTACATCAAACATAGCCTTAAATTTTAATGACTTTAACATTATACGTCTCAATAGAGACTCTCCGTATGGTGGAGTGCTTTTAGGAATTAAGAAATGTTATTCCTTTTATAGATTAAACATTCCTTCGACTTCTAGTATTGAAGTTGTTGCTTGTCAAATAAACATCAAAGGAAAGGACATTTGCATTGCTTCGGTATATATTCCTCCAAGAATTCAAGTTGGACCGCGACAGCTTAATAAAATTGATGAAGCCCTTCCTGCTCCACGTTTGATTTTAGGAGATTTCAATTCGCACGGAATGATGTGGGGTTCCGTGTAAATGATAACAGATCATCTTTAATATATAATATTTGCGATAATTTCAACATGACAGTATTGAACACGGGTAGCATGACACGGATCCCAAGACCTCCTGCACGTCCAAGTGCATTAGATCTATCTCTTTGCTCGACTTCAATTCGACAAGATTGCACCTGGAAAGTATTTCCTGATTCACGCGGTAGCGATCATTTACCAATCATCATCTCAATTAGCAGTAACAAAGGCATTGCTAATTCAGTTAATATTCCATATGATTTGACAAAAAATATTGACTGGATTAAATACCAAAGTAGTATCCCAAGTACCTTGAACTCAATGGAAGAGCTCCCCCCACTTGAAGAATATAACTTTTCATTTGTTCGATTCTGGAGGCCGCAGAACAAGCCCAAACCAAACATTTCTTGGCCCATCGTCTAACAGAAGGCCTCCAAACCCTTGGTGGGACCAGAGCTGCTAAATGTCTCTATCAACGAGCAACTTTGCACGACGAAGATTGGAAAGTTTATGTCACTGGACTGCTGCCAACCAGGCTCTACCAATCATCATATATTGAGAGTCTGAGAGCCGATCTGTCATAACTTACATTCTCTTGATATTATACTCACCAGGACGCTCATTGATTGCCGATGCGATTGATATTATCTTCATTTCTCCTGTCACTGCTTGATTACGATATGACTAAATATTAATCAAGCAGCATAAACATTGAATTAAATTCATGTACACCAATAAACTCCGAAATCCGATGACTTTTTACAAAGAACAATTTACTTTATCAATTTATGTTTATGTTAGTACTCTCATGGTGTTTTTTACTTCAACAGGGAATAGGAGAATGAGAGAGAGAACAAAATGCGTCACCTGTCTTTGACTAAGTATACTTCTACTTGGTCATTGAACTATCGAGTATCTCATTTGACAGACACTTTGACTGTACCGATTACAGTTGACGATGATTTTAGTC
Source organism: Malaya genurostris (assembly GCF_030247185.1). Classification (NCBI taxonomy): domain Eukaryota; kingdom Metazoa; phylum Arthropoda; class Insecta; order Diptera; family Culicidae; genus Malaya; species Malaya genurostris. The sequence goes on from NC_080572.1 coordinate 149,215,666, forward strand.
AGTCTGTCAAGGTCATTTGACATGACTGATAATTTGCAGCTCTGGGTGGGACAAAGAGTGCTCAGATGCTAAACACGCGAAACAAAATGCTTTCAAGACGTTTTTAAACGAGGAGGAGGACCTCCTCAGAATTTTGAAAAATTCTTGGCTTTAGAAACCAAGTACAAGATCATACTTCGGGTCAAGAAATGGAGCTATTGGAGACATTTTGTGGAAGGTTTGTCAAGAGAAACCTCAATGAGCAATCTTTGGAATACGGTCAGACAACAACATGGGAATTAGCAACATGGGTCTCCCGCAAGGCTCATGCCTCAGTCCGCTCCTGTATAATTTTTACGTGAATGACATTGACAGCTGTCTAGTAACCTCATGTACACTAAGACAATTGGCAGATGATGGCGGGGTTTCAGTTACTGGTCCCAAAGCTATTGATCTGCAAATACCATTGCAAGATACCTTAGATAAATTGTCCGTTTGGGCTGTTCATCTGGGTATCGAATTCTCTGCGGAGAAAACAGAGCTGGTCGTCTTTTCAAGAAAGCATGATCCCTCGCAACTTCAGCTTCATATGATGGAAAGAATGATCCAACAAGTTTTGACTTTCAAATACCTCGGGGTGTGGTTTGATTCCAAATGCATGTGGGGAGGACACATTAGGTATCTGATAATAAAATGCCAACAAAGAGTAAATTTTCTTCGAACAATAATAGGATCTTGGTGGGGTGCTCATCCGGAAGATCTAATAAAACTGTATCAGACAACGAAACTTTCAGTGATGGAATATGGATGCGTTTGCTTTCGTTCCGCTGCAAACTCTCATATTATCAAACTGGAGCGAATTCAGTAGCGTTGTTTGCGAATTGCTTTAGGCTGCATGCATTCGACACATACAATGAGTCTTGAAGTTCTGGCGGGAGTTCTTCCATTGAAGGATCGTTTTTAGCAGTGACACCCTTCTAAATGTCCCTGACTCAACTTTATTTTTCGACACATCCACGCAGCGCGAAGTGTCCAGACTTATGTTCAATCACTACACGTTAGATGCACACCTTCTTCGAATTGGACTTTCCGAAACTAATCATTGTGCTTGTGGTGAAGGCTATCGCGATATTGATCATGTCGTTTTAACATGCGTGGAGTATCGTGATGTCAGATTTCAACTAATAAATTCCTTGCGTACCCAAGGTAGACTATCCAATGTCCCAGTTTGAGACATTCTTGCTTGTCGTGACCTTTCTTACATGAAACTTCTATATCATTTCATAAAGACAATTGAAGTTTCAATTTAATAATCGACCCTGAGACATTCTTGCTTGTCGTGACCTTTCTTACATGAAACTTCTATATCATTTCATAAAGACAATTGAAGTTTCAATTTAATAATTGACCCTTTTGAGGGTTAGTTCTGACTCCTACTGCGTCCATTAGTTCATCCAACAGCAAAATTTTAAAAAAAATGATGTGCTGATAAAAACAAACTCAAAATAGGTTACGAAATCAATAACAAAATGTATAAAAATTTCAGCTTTTTTTATAATTTATAGCAGTTAATCAGTTTTTTCAAATAATGTTCTTAAGTAGATTTAATAATAAATAACGGAATACCTAATGTGATATTTAAAAAATAAGAAGAATATGTTTTATTAAGCTCAAATCGTTGTGACTATATTAGTATTATATTAGGATAAGAATTCTATGTAAAAGTGATGCTACGGCGAAGAAAAATTTATGTAAATTGCCTTAAGAAATAAACGTATTTATGGAAAAAAAAACTAAAAATTAAACAAACATTCTCTATAGCATATCATCCTCAGACAATTGGTTCATTGGAAAGGAATCACAAATGCCTTCATGAGTTTCTGCGATCCTTTATCAACGAACATCAATCTGACTGGGATGATTGGCTACAGTACTACGCATTATCATACAACACAACACCTCACTCAGATCATGGGTATACATCATACGAACTAGTGGTTACCGCAAAATTACCACAGAAATCATATCCAGACAAAATCGAACCTATATATAACTTTGAGTAATATAATAAAGAATTACAATAACGACTACACAAATCACACGAAGTAGCAAACAAATATCTTATTCAACAAAAAGTATTTAGAAAATCGACAACAGATCATCTAGCCAACCCAATAGAAGTATATTTGAACGACATTGTGTACCTAAAAAACGAAAACAGACGCAAATTAGATTTATTTTATTTAGGTCCATTCAAAATAACACAATTTCAAGACCCAAATTGCGAGATAGAAAATTTAAAATCAGAAAAAACATAGTTCACAAAAAACAGACTCATTAAAGCATAAAACTCTCAACTTTGTAGTATTAACTCTATCTCACCGAGCCTCACTCCAACGTTAAACACAAAAATACAGAAAAAACAATAAGTTATTAACGTGGAAGTAGGTGAGGTTTTACTCAGCTTCTCTGAAAAAAAACTGTAAAATTCGGTTATTTTAGTTTTAAGAAAGTATATGTAATATACAGTAGTATTGTAATGTCCTAGAATGTGAGCGTCGAAACACCTTACTAACCAAATTCTTCTACACTAGCAGAATGATTTCCTTTTAGTACACCATTTTTACAAAAGAGGGATAATACGATATGAATATTTATCCTACATTCAATATCTTTAACATGTAATCAAAATAATAACTTTCTCAAGCAACCAAGCAACTTTCCCACGAAAACCAATATCCATAAAATTAGACGCCCTTGTCAAAACACCCGCGAAATCTCCAAGGAGAAACCATCAAATCTTAGAACATAAATTTACTTTCTTACCACCAAAGCTTACCTCATGCAAAACGACAAATCATACACGTATTCGAACACAGTAATCTAAATCCCAAACCTTACAAAAAACATTCCAACCATAAATATCAACTCGGCATCACACGAACAAGGAAAAGATCCGAATTAAAAAGTTGTAGTGAGAGCCTCATATTGTACCAGGTCACTCATACTCTCACTTTTCTTTGGCATTCCTACTCATTCTCTTCGTAGAAATACAAAGCCACTGACTCTCTCGCTCTATCCACCACTACTATCACATACCCTTCTTCCATCACGAAAGCTTTGCGTATAGAGCAACGCGATTGGCTCAAATTAAGTACAGAAACCCCGAAACCTTCATTTTAGGATACACCTTAGAATTACTCTTCTCTTCTGCTCAGAACTAGAATTAAGTTAGCCAGAGAACTCAGAACATTTTAGTTATGTAAGGCAGATTTTACGAAATAAAGAAAGACTTGGATTTGGACTTGTAACTTAAGAAAAGAGTTTTAAATTCAGCGTGTAGCCAAAATGTCCAAAGCTCTATCGCATTTTTCTTTACGCTGCTGAAAGTATGATCTGTATAAACGATACTTCGGAGCATGTACCTGCCTTGAACTGACTGAGTTGCTGAAAACTACCCAAAAACGCCACATCAACGTCAGAGCACACCAACAAAGCATCCCAGCCAAGGATAATCTCTCTCGTTACAATCTGAAGAACGTGAAGATCCAGAAAACTAAAAGATTTGTGTCACAAACGAATGATATATTTTTATTTTAAACAATACTTTGAAAATCCCACACTCCTCACAACCCCTTAATTAGTCATCTCTTCTTCGCCTATAACAACAAGTCAATATGCCACGTTAAGCTAAAGCAAATCAGCCAATTAAAATTTTATTATAAAAAAAATATCATCACTAATTGGTCTTGCTGTAAAACAATTTGTACACGAAATGTCATAGGATTCCAGCAAAGCCATATATCTCGTCACAATGTTGTTATTGATGAGATTTATTAGGACATTTATATCACCTACAATAAAACACGTATGCTTTGGTTGGACAGAAGACATCAAGCTTTCAAAATAGAAGGAAAATTCATTGAAGTCAAAACAAGGGGGATTTCGTTAAATTTGGAAAGATCGTTAATTCCCCTCACATTCCATTCCACTGCGAGATCTCAAGTGTGTGTTTGTTATTACTGCTGTAGTTATCATTGAACCAATGAATATTATAATGATAGAAATTTGTCGTCTTTTTACCCGTTTATAAAAAAGAAGACAAAACAACGGAAATTACGATACGAGGAAAAAAATTAATAAAATGGAAAAAAATAAAACATAAAAAATCATTTTACAGGCTCCTAGATCAAGTTCTTTTTCGTTTGGGAGCAACTAGTTCTGGGGAGGAAGACACTGATTCAGCGGATTGATAAAAGTTTTCAATCAAGGTTAATTTTATTGCGATTTTTTCCGTTCTTGAATGGTCTTTCTTTTTTACTAACATTGCTCCTCCTCGGCCCGGCCATACATATTTTATGTTTTAAAGTTTTTGAGAGTTCCGCATTTCTTTTTGCAATTCCACGGAAGAAGTCGAGTGCTCTTCTCGAATTGCTACTTTCGTTTCTTTAAAAGGTTTGTCAATAGCAGTAGCAATCAATGGGCCACGTTCTTGCTTTTTATCAAGAACTATTCCTTTTATTTCCAGAATACAAACGAGGCGAAGACACAAGAGAATCAAGAGACAAATAACACCAAGACACTTAAAAGCGCAAGTTCACCCACATTTTCATTAGGACATTGGGGTAAACCAAAGATCATTGCGTTATTTGCGGCTGTCTTTTTTCCCCTTATCTTGATTTGTTTCTATTTTACTGACAGTGGCTGTCAGCAATGTAAGAGAGTGTTTTATCGTATTAATTTCTAATTACAGACGTTCATTCTCAGACTTCAATTCCTTGAAGTTATGAACTATCATATCGAACTTCTCAGACAAAAAGTTCTGAGAGGACTCTACAGCAGTAGTAATAATACAAACTTCCTCTCTTACCTGCTGCATTTGATCAGCCACAGCCCTTGAAACAGCATTTAGTTTTTTGTTTATCGAAGAAATAAATGATTTTTCATTTTTGTGCATATCAGTAATGCGTTTGTAAATTCCGAACACTTTACAGAACGTTCTTGTTCTTGGCTCTGATGACAAATTCCACAGGACATTTCATCAGTCATACCTTCCTGATCCATTACAACAAATAGTTATCTAGACGCAAGCACACAATAAACACAAATAACGATATATTTGATTACAACAAAAAAGAAATACTGAACGAAATGCACATCAATATGGAAAAAAAACGAAAATCGCCGAACTCCGAAAAAATGGCCAAAGCATGGTAACCAGGCATGGCAAAAACACGGATCCGTTCTGCACGGTACTCACCTTCACTCGTGAGCAAACCACCAGGAGTATTGAATGCTACGCAATAGAAAAAGCACCCGTAGCGGTGGTCGTGACTTCGGCAAACACCGAAGCCGAGTGTTTCCGATTTTGCCATATACGTTGCTTGCACTATAAGCGCCTATAGCGCCAGGGTATGACAAAAAATGCGTTTGAATGATAAATTCTTTTTTCATCAATACGCGTTTGATTGAATTTAATTGATTGACAATATAACCAACGCATGGGTGCTCTTCGGTGCCTTCGCAAAATTGAAAACACTCGGCTCCGGTGTTTAACGAGACTAAAAACACGCGGTTTCGGTGTATGTCGAAACTTGAAACACCAGTGCCGAAAATGAAACATCGCCACGAGCACCGCGCTTTCGGATTTTGCGTTTCGTGTTTCTCTTTGTGCCCTGGCACGCAATGGCATTCTCAATAAACGCGGTGACGGGGATTATATGAAGCACGCTGTGCGGTGCAGTGTTTGGACATACCTGATGGTAACTAACACAGGCCAAATTGTCGACAAGAGTAATGGAGCATAACACCTACCTTGATCAATCGCACAGTCAAAAGGTGCGCGCAACAACCCACAACACCGCAAAAGAATCGCGCAGTCTTTCGATAAATTCACTTCCACCAATGCTGCAAACAACCCGTAAAAGAATACTCACTAACACGCTTGCTGGCTGTTAACAACATTCTAGTGGAGGCCTAGCAATATATGTCAAACAAGATATTGAACATAGACTGATAAAGAACTACACGTCCGATGGATTTCACCATATAAACATCGAGCTTTGTATCAAAGGACACTTTTATAATATTCATGGTGTGTATCGTCCCCCTAGCTTTGATTTTAACGAATTTTCCGTTTACCTAGAAAGCTTGATGTGTTCAATTCAACCGAAGCATACGTGTTTTATTGGGGGTGATATAAATGTTCCTATAAATCTCATTCATAACAACATTGTGACAAGATATAAGGCTCTGTTAGAATCATATGACTTTTCGTGTACAAATTGTTTTACTACAAGACCAATTAGCGACAATTTACTTGACCATATTATTTGTAAACTTGACGATGTTAATCGTATTCGCAACGACACAATATTTAATGAACTAAATGACCACTCTCAAATCTTAACAACTTTCAAAATACTGGCTGATAAAGAACCTATGACATTAACGAAAAAAATAATTAACTATCGTCAGGTAAATCTTGATTTTTCCAATTTTATTAGTAGTATTGATGTCATTGAGGACGCTGAAACAGTTCTTCAATCTATAGTTTTCGTATATAACTCTCTACTCGAACAACATACAAGAATAAAAACTAAAACAGTCACAGTGAGAGGTAATCATTGCCCATGGATGATCTTTGATTTATGGACACTAGTGAAAATAAAAAGCAATTACCTCAAACGTATTAAGGCAAGCCCCCACGATCAGCATCTCAAACAAATGCTATCACATATCTCTAAAAAGGTCGACTCCATGAAAAAGGCGAATAAAAAAAATTATTACGAAAACTTCTCATTAACGTACCTCATTCGAAATTTTGGATAAATCTTAAATCTACGTTCGGACTAACAAAAGAAAAGGATAAGATACACTTGATCGATAAGGGCAACAGCATTAATGACAACAAGGAAGTTTGTGATATTTTCAACAAATTCTTTTCAAATATCGGTAACGAATTAGCTAAAGCTATTCCTGTAAACTCATCTTTTTGTCCAATAAGTAACGTTCGTCGTGTTTGTGATTCTATTTTTCTACGTCCTTCATCTGTAAATGAAGTGATACTGTTAATACAAGGTTTGGATAATAAGAAGAGTAACGGCCCTGATAACGTCTCTGTCAGTGTACTAAAACATAATTCATTTGCATTCGCTAAAATACTCTCTCAGTGCTTTAACGTAATTATTCAGACCGGTTACTACCCTGATTGCCTCAAGGTAGCTAAAGTCATTCCTGTGTTCAAATCGGGTGACCGTTGTGATTGTAATAATTACCGTCCTATATCTACATTGTCCGTATTCAACAAAATATTTGAAAAACTTCTAGTCAATAGACTTATCGAATTCCTGAGTAAGCATAATATACTCTTTAAATTCCAATATGGCTTCAGACAAGGTTCTAGCACCCAAACCGCTATAATTGAATTAGTTGACGAAATTATAAGCGAGATCGATAGTAAAAATATAGTTGGTGCATTATTTTTAGACCTTAAAAAAGCTTTTGACACATTAGATCATAGTATACTTTTGGACAAACTCGATTGCTATGGGATCAGGGGCATTGCTAATTCAATTATCCGTAGTTACTTGACTAATAGAAAACAATTTGTATCCATCGAAAATGACAGCAGCAACCTTGCTCCAATAAACATTGGTGTTCCACAAGGAAGTAATATTGGACCACTATTGTTTCTTTTATATATTAATGATATAGGTAATTTACATCTTAAAGGAACTCCACGACTATTCGCCGACGACACAGCTCTGTTCTATCCTGACAGTGACATCAATGCTATTAATAACTAAATGGAAAGTGATTTAAAAACTCTTGATCAATATTTCAATGCGAACTTATTATCATTAAATGCCACAAAGACTAAGTATATGATTTTCCGTTCCACAAGGAAAATTATACCAACGCATAATCATCCCCAGCTCGGACACAATATTATTGAAAAAGTTGACTATTTCAAGTATCTGGGCATATATTTCGACCCCACATTAACCTGGGCTCACCACATAAAGTTCGTTGCCAAGAACGTGGCGTCGTACTGCGGTATTTTATGGAGAGTCAAGTCCTTTGTTCCCCAGCGTGTTCTGTTAAATTTTTATTTTGCTTACATCCATTCACAGCTCAACTACTTGGTATCGGTGTGGGGGCGAGCCGCTAGTTCTTATCTGAATAAACTCCAAACTCTACAAAACAGATGCCTAAAAATAATTTTCAATAAACCCTTACTATTCTCGAGTCTAATGTTATACTCTGACAGAAACCATAATGTTTTACCAATAACATACTTATGTGATGTCCAAACGTTGCTATTCATCCATGATAATTTGTATAACTCCACAGTACACCATAACCTACAGTTCCCAACTATATCCCATTCTAGAACAACTCGCCGTAGTAACAATTTGTTTCGTGTTCGAGCAGCTACAAGCCTTGGTCAAAGACGGATCCTTTTTGTTGGTCCAACTAAATATAATGCACTTCCGCCTGATATGCGAGGAATAAGTAATCGTGCCACATTTGCGGCTAGACTAAAGTACCATTTTAAGCACAGACTGAACGAGATATTTAGCTAATGTAGTTTTTTGTTTTATAATGTAATGCATTCATCGTCAACAGTATTTCATATTAATAACTAATTACCTAATATATTTGTACTTTCTTTCCAACATAGCGTAGTAATTAAATTGTGGATCCCTTAAAAGGAAATCTTTTCCACTGGGACTCCACTTTAATAAAAAAAAAAAAAAAACATGCGCCCATCGAGAATTTTCTGCATAAAAATGCAACGAGATTCGTTATCGAAGAAGCAGAGCCACTGCACCGGCCCGAACCCAACCACTGTCGCTCAGTAGATCTCAAGCTTTCACTATTACTGTTGGTAGACATCGTTAGCGAATTCCAATTTCCAGACTTTTCAAAGCAATTTATCGTTATTGCCGATGCCTCAAAAATGGTTTGCGGAGCAGTTCTGACACAAAAGCACGGTAATATTGATTTATCAATAGCTTACGCAAGTAGATCGTTCACTAAAGACAAATCAAATCGACAATTGAACAAGAACTGACAGCAATACACTGGGTTATCACACATTTTAGGCCTTACATATATGGAAAAACGGACGCATTCTCTAGAGCAGTGATTTCCAAACTGCTTAGGTCGAATGCCCATTTTAAATATATTATTCGTAAAAACGTAAATTGGTAAGCAAAACAACAACAAAACCTCGCATATCATTGCTCAACCGGAGAAATAAAGTGAGATTGACTGGTAGAGGAATGAAGTTTTTGAGTGCGAAACTTAACCGACAATGATAAAATACTAAGCTCTTTTTAAGCGGGAAGTCTTAGTTTGAGTTGTGTATCATAACATCCACAGTAGTTCAGTTGGCAGAACGATTTGCCTGGATTGGAGAAGGCTGCGGACGGATTCATAACTGCTTGTGAAAGCTTATGACGCCAGTCTTTAAATTTCATTATTTTCATTAAGATTAATTAAGATTTTATTAAGAGCTCGCTCAAAAGTAACTTATGGAGTCATTTCCAGTTTTCGTTTTATTTCTTGTGTGAGAGACAAAAACGAAAAAAAATTAAATCAAACAGTTTATTTTAGGTCAAACAGTTTATTTGCGACTCTCAAACGACGATTTTCCACAGTGGAAATTACGACAAAAATTAAGTTTTGTGATAAAGATGTGCATGACTGTGTTTATTTCAATTGTTATTATTTGGTTCTATGATTGCTAATGAAACGTCCTCTCACCCAGTAATAACTAAGCCATATCCCGACTGGAAAGCTAGCTACAAAGGCCATCTCGTTCATACGCACAGAGGTGTAGAGACACAGAGGTGCGAGCGCATAAAAGTGACGAGTCACAGAGGTGCCATCGCATAAAGGTGCGAAGACGAAGGGATGCAAAGGCACAGAGGTGCGTAGGATCGAAAGAGACGACATATACCGTGAGGTGCTACACTGCAAGCATCATATTTGATCGCCACCAAGAGTAACTGCACTGTACCTCGTCAGGTACAAGCAGCTTACTAAGTTCAGTGGTAACCACAGCGACGGCAAAGTAACTGAGATAGCAGAAAACAACTTAACTTAACGTCTTTGTCGTGAGGAACGACGTGAAGCTCATCCAACGATTTTAAATTGGCAGTTTTTTGGTATCGTTTTCTGTTATCAGAGACAACAGCAACAAGGTAGATTTAATTTAATTTAATTTTTTTATTTTTCCTATAGCTGAAATTTTACTATACATAAGTTCTCATTTTGATATTATTAATTTACAAAAAAAAAACAGTTAATGTAATGGATGATCTCATGGAAGATCATCTGAATCCGATTCCGGATACTAGTAAGATCTTAAATACTCCAAGGGCTAAACATTATCCAAAGAGTACCACTGGGCCTTGGATAGTCTATTTTCGAAAAAAGAAAAGGTATTAAATTTGAGGCAAATTACAAAGGAATTGACATCACATTTTTCAAAAGTTGTAGAAATCTCTAAAGTTAATAGAGATAAAATTCGAGTTGTTGTTAACGATTTGAAACAGGCGAACGAAATTATTTGCTGTTGAATATATAGAATAATAGAGTTTACATTCCATCGAAGGAGGTGGAAATTGACGGAGTTGTCACTGAAGCAAGTCTGGCAGTCGATTATTTACTTAAAAATGCAGTTGGTCGTTTCAAAAACTCCATGCTTGAGGGAGTTAAGATACTCGAGTGCAAGCAATTGTACTCATCATCTATTGTCGATGGAAATAAGTCTTATCATCCCTAAGATTCGTTTCGAGTAACATTTACCGGATCTGCGTTGCCTAGCCATGTCTATATCGATAGAATTCGTCTTCCTGTTCAGCTTTTCGTACCGCATGTTGTGAATTGCACGAACTGTAAAAAATTCGGACATACAGCCACAGACTAACAGACATGACAGTATGAGTAAATTCTTAATAAAATAATTTTTCGTGGTGCACTAGTTCCACCTATATTGTACTGCGCGAACTATTTACTATCGGTACACTTCTTGTGTATGTAAAAGTTTTTTTACTAGTTGGTTCCCCCTGGTTTGTCAACACCGATCAGCTGATTACAGGGATGCCTGATTTCATCATAATATTTGAAAAATCAATCGTCACAATAAATTGTTGGATTACGTTGATAATATATTTAACATTTTTAGCGATGTTGGAACGTAACCATTTATTTTTCTCAACGTTGTTCATATAGACTATTTTTGATTGTGTTGGTAATTTTCAACCGTAATTAAGTGGTTGGACAGACTTGGATTCAGTTCGAACATTCTTCGTTGGTTGCAGTCGTATCTTAGGAATCGTCGTTTAGCAGTTAAAATTGACGATCATACTTCCGGAGAGTTCCTCGCATCATCCGGAATACCACAGGGTAGTCATCTAGGACCGTTAATATTTTTACTGTACTTCAATGATGTCAATTTTGCCTTGGAAGGTCCTCGCTTATCGTTTGCTGATGATGTCAAGATCTATCACATCATCCGCAACTTAGAAGACGTAGCCTTTCTCCAGCGGCAATTGTTAATCTTCGCAGATTGGTGTAAAGTTAACCGTATGATTGTAAATCCAGACAAATGCTCGGCCATTACGTTCACGAGGAGAAAAATGCCATTGCATGTCGAATACTTTCTGGATGGATCCTCGATTGGAAGATCTACTAGCGTTAAGGATCTTGGCGTCCATCTCGATGAGCAACTTACATTCAAGCATCACATCAGTTACATTGTAGCTAAAGCTTCCCGTAGCTTAGGATTCTTAATGAGAATAACTAAGCACTTCACAGACATACACTGTCTAAAATCGCTTTACTGCTCGCTCGTTCGTTCAACTCTCGAATATTGCTCGGCAGTTTGGAACCCATGCTACCTGAACGGTGCTCATAGAATTGAGGGAATACAGCGTAGATTCGTTCGCTTCGCTCTTCGTCGATTGCCGTGGACCGATCCTCATCAACTACCTAGTTATGAAAGTCGCGGGTTATTAATGGGTCTCGACACATTACAAGTGCGACGAGAATTATCACGCGCTTTGATAATAGCAGATATATTCAACGGTAGGATCGACTGTCCCGTTTTGCTCAACGAAATTAACATTAATGTGCGACCCAGAGCTCTCCGCAATAGTGCTTTTCTACGACTTCCTATACGACGTACCAACTATGGCGCAAACGGTTCTATTATTGGTTTACAGAGATCGTTCAATCGCGTTTCATCTGGGTATGATTTTAATGTGTCACGAAGCAGAATACGTACAAATTTTCTGAATATTATTAGGAATTATCATTAGGACCAAATTGTGTCTGTTGATTGTAAATAAATAAATAAATAAATAAGTGGCGATAGACCAGAAGTAAGTAGATATTGTATCGAAACGGGTTCGATTTTGTATTGCGTTGAAATGTATAAATGCCAAGGCCCTCATAAGGATAATCTTTGCGATAAAGATATTGAAAAAATGTGTTTATTGTGGGAAGAGTCCTCATGATCTCTCAGTATGCGCTGCATTTAAGTTGCGTTAAGATAAAATTAAGCTCTCTTTAAAAGCACGGTCTAAGCGAACATATGTAGAAATGCCTAAAACAATTATTGATGTCCCCCCACTCAAAACAGAAAACGGGTTTTCAAATCTAGAGCCAGAAGAATCTGACTCTGATGAAAATAGGTTCTGTTAAGTCATGGAAGTCCCCCCACAAATTACCAAAAAAAACACCTAAAATTACACCTTCAAAAAAAGATCCCCGTGTTAAATCTAAAAAGCCAAGTTTAAAAGCAAAAACTGTGCCTCCTGGTTTAACAAATTCACAAACCAATCTAGGAACTAGCACAAGAAAAGACAATAATCCAGTGGGCTCCGTTTCACATTCACCAACAGGATTACTGAAACTTTCAGAGATTGTAAAATGGATTTTCGCAACATTCAATATTTCTGACCCTCTAAAGACCATCATAACGCCATTGCTTCCAATAGCTAGAACATTTTTGAAACAGTTATCAGCTCAATGGCTGAGAACTCTCTCAGGTTTTGTATCATTTGATGGATAATTTGTCATCCACCGCAAATGATTCAATTACTGTCCTGCAGTGGAATTGTCGAAGCATCATGCCAAAACTTGATTCATTTAAAGTTTTGTTGCATAGTAAAAAATGTGATGTATTTGATTTGTGCGAAACATGGCTTACATCAAACATAGCCTTAAATTTTAATGACTTTAACATTGTACGTCTCGATAGAGACTCGGCGGAATGCTTTTAGGAATTAAGCAATGTTATTCCTTTTATAGAACATTTCTTCGACTTCTAGTATAGAAGTTGTTGCTTGTGTAATAAACATTAAAGGAAAGGACATTTACATTGCTTCGGTATATATTCCTCATAGAGCTCAAGTTGGACAACGACAGCTTAGTGAAATGGTCGAAGCCCTCCCTACTCCATGATTGATTCTGGGAGATTTCAATTCGCACGGAATTATGTGGGGGAACCTTACATCGATAACGATAATAAACAAATAAACAGATATTCTTTAATATATAATATTTACGACAATTTTAGCATGACGATATTAAATATGGGTGGCATGACACGGATCCCAAACGTCCAAGTGCATTAGATTTATCTCTTTGCTCGACTTCAATTCGACAAGATTGCACCTGGAAAGTATTTCCTGATATTCACGGTAGCGATCATTTACCAATTATCATCTCAATTAGCAGTAACAAAGGCATTGCTAATTCAGTTAATATTTCATTGATTTGACGAATAATGTTGACTGGATTGAATACCAAAGTAGTATCCCAAGTACCTTGAACTCAATGGAAGAGCTCCTCCCTCTTGAAAAATATGACTTCCTCGTTTGTTCGATTCTGGAGGCCGCAGCACAAACCCAAACCAAACGATTTGTTGGTCTATTGGCTAACAGAAGGCCTCCAAAATCTTGGTGGGACAAAGAGTGCTAAGATGCTAAACACGCGAAACAAAATGCTTTCAAGACGTTTTTAAACGGGGAGGAGGAACTCCTCAGAATTTTGAAAAATTCTTGACTTTAGAAACCAAGCACAAGAGCATACTTCGGGCCAAGAAATGTAGCTATTGGAGACATTTGGTCGAAGGTTTGTCAAGTTAAAACTCAATGAGAACTCTTTGGAACACGGCCAGACAAATGAGGAATCGTAACGTAGGAAATGAATGTGAGGATTACTCGAACCGAAATTCAACTTGGTGAAGAATCTGCCCGATCTTGCAAAAAGGCGTTTGTTGGAATTGTTCAACAAGTTTCTTGAGCAAAATATTGTTCCACCTGACTGGAGGCAAGTGGAAGTTATCGCCATTCAAAAGCCATTGTCAGATACTCAGTTTGGCTTCCGTAGAAATAAAGGGACGAATGATTGCCTTGCATTACTTTCGTCTGACATCCAAATTGCCTTCGCTCAAAAACAACATATGTCATCTTTAGGAGCATTTGATTCAGTTTCCATCAATGTTCTTTCAGACAAGTTCCATTAACATGGAGTTCCAGCGATTATAAATAATTATTTGCACAACCTTTTTTCAGACAAATTCATGTTTGTTTCACACGACGATTTCGCAACATTCAGAATTAGCTACATGAGTCTCCCGCAAGGCTCATGGCTCAGTTCGCTCCTCTATAATTTTTACGTGAATGACATTGACAGCTGCTTAATAACCCCATGTACGCTAAGACAATTTGCCTACATGATGGCGGGGTTTCAGTTACTGGTCCCAAAGCTGTTGATCTGCAAAAACCATTGAAAGATACCTTAGATAACTTGTCGGTTTGGGCTGTTCAACTGGGTATCAAATTCTCTGCGGAGAAAACAGAGCTGGTCGTCTTTTCAAGAAAGCATGATCCCGCGCAGCTTCAGCTTCATATGATGGGAAGAATGGTTGCATAGGTTTTGACTTTCAAATACCTCGGGGTGTGGTTTGATTCCAAATGCACGTGAGGAGGACACATTAGGTACTTTATAACAAAATGCCAACAAAGAGTAAATTTTCTTCGAACCATAACATCTCATCCGGAAGATCTAATAAATTGGTATCAGACAACGATACTTTCAGTGATGGAATATGCGTTTGCTTTCGTTCCGCTGCAAACTCATATTATCAAACTTGAACGAATTCACTATCATTGTTTGCGAATTACCTTAGGCTGCATGCATTCGACACATACAATGTGTCTTGAAGTTCTGGCAGGAGTTCTTCCATTGAAAGATAGTTTTTGGAAGCTTTCATCGCGATGTGAGGTACTGAATCCTTGGTTATTAATAACTTCGAAAGGCTAGTTCAGCTTCAATCTCAAATAAGATTCATGACAGTATATTTTAACCATGTGCCTCGGGAAATCAACCCTTCAAGATATATTCCTATCCCAGAACACCTTCGCTCGATCGAAATCCCAAACATATTTACAAGTAAGTTCAGGCATATTGACTCTGAGAAAATATTTTTCACATACGGATCACGAATTGAAGAGGCTACTGGGTTTGGTTTATTCAACAATAATGTTTCGGCTTCATTTAGGCTTCAAGAACCTGCATCTATTTATATAGCAGGGTTTGCAGCAGTTCACTATAGTTTGAGTGTAATCGTCACATTTCGAATTCTGTAGCGCGTCTCGCCAAAGAACACTTGCCAGCTGGCAATCTTTTTGGGATAGAGATGATCTGGGTCGGTGGATGCACTCAATTATACCTAAAATATCGACAAATTTATGGTTCAGGAGACTGGATGTGTGTAGAGATTTCATTCGTGTGATGTCCAGACTCATGTCCAATCACTGCACTGTAGATGCACATGTCTTTCGAATTGGACTTTCCGAGACTAATCATTGTGCTTGAGGCGAAGGTTATCGCGATATTGATCATGTCGTTTGGACATGCGTGGAGTATCGTGATGTCAGATTTCAACTAATAAACTCCTTGCGTACCCAAGGTAGACTATCCAATGTCCCAGTTCGCGACATTCTTGCTTGTCGTGACCTTCCTTACATGAAAATTCTTTATTATTTCATTAAGTCCATTGGAGTTAAAATTTAAATTTTATTTCATGTTAGACTGTTTTCTCTTCTTGAGTTCAATCAATAGTCAACTATATGATATTGAATAAAAGTGATGAACTGATACAAACAAATCTGAAATAGTTATAAGATCATGTACAAAATAAATATATTTTATTTAATGTAATTTATAATAGCAACTCACTTGATATAAACAGTGATTAGGTTACCTAATCAATACCAATATACTAATATGATATTCGAAATGTATTAAAGGTTTACAGTACTATGTATTGTGGATGCCACGGCGAATATAAACTTATGTATATTACCTATGAAATAAACGTATTTATGGAAAAAAATAACAGGTGTTTATTTAAAGTTTGTTTGTTTCTCATGTGTAGCTCATATAGTAACTAGTAGGTAGTAGTAACATACACAATGGAGTCAAGCTAACCGTTTTATATAACAGATTTAGTGAAATTGTAAGTTATCTCTCCTATAATCACACAATTTCATAGCTGCACAACAAGGGAGATATTTGAGGTAATGTTATAACTGTCTGCAAAGTAATCGAACATACAATTATTATACAAGCATAAAGTAAGATAAAGTGTGTGCGAATGTATTTTTCAATTCAAAGACATATAAATCAAAAACTCGTAATAAAATACATAGCGATCTGAAAAAATGTTTTATCCTTATTTTATAAATATTATGTGACACGGCTCTAGATTTTATTTGCCAAAAAGGAGACAACTGAAATCTAACTTTGTCATATTCACATATTTTTCCTAAAAAACTGCAGATATATCTTGATAAAATATCCATTCAATAATATTCTTTAACGAAAATCGAAAAAAAAACACGGAAGTTACGAAGACTTGAAATATTCAAAAAAATATATTGTTAAAACTTGTAAGCCTGGCTATTTGATGGCCGCAAAAACTTTTTACGACTGTGACGGTCTCCGAGTTCCTCCTCTAGAAAAAGTTTGTCAAAAACTCGGATCGGATTTTTCAAATCGATTTCAAAGGAAATGTTAAGTGTACCTAATATTGTTAAGATTTAAGTTGGGTGCTCATTCACAAGTAGTGCCCTACTTGTGAATACCTTCCCCCCTCCCCCCCCGGGTTTGTGGTTCAATGCATAGGACGCTTCAGGTCTTACAAGCCAGTTGTCGTATGTTCGAGCACCGACCTGGAAGGATTCTTAGTGTCAGTAGGATCCATAGTACTAGCCATGCAATGATTCTGTACTTTAAGAATCGGCTGCGAAGTCTGTTGAAACAGAAAGACAAACAGGAATGTAATGCCAGAACTTTGCTTTGCCCTATTGTATACAGAATTTGGTTATTACCATTACAATATCATTTGGTTTCACAATTTTATGATTATTTTTTAGTGACGCACCTAGTGGTGTGCGAATGCTTGCCATTTAAATTGTCTCATAATTATATTGATGAGATTATGACATAATAGTATTCTGCCGTTCAAGTTGAATTTAGTGCCCTAATCTGAGCTCGCAATTCGTATCCAGAATTCTGATTCAGAAATTCATCTTCAGAATTCTGGAACAAGATTCACGATATGAATTCCAGAACAAATTCTGAGCTCCTTAATCACTTCTGAGCCTGAATTTTATTCCTAAAATTCAGTTTCAGATTTAATTTCCTGAATTCAATTTCAGAATTTAAATCCTACATTCAGTTTCAATTTATTTCTAGAACTCAGTTTCAGTATTCAGAACCTGTTTGCTGGCATTGAATTTGGGGTTGGGGTTTTGGAATTAGATTTTTGAATTTAGCAACCGAATTCGGAGCTCTCAGATTTCGAAATTAGTTCTTCAGTTCAGTTCCTGTTCATGAATCTACAAAATTCAGGTTCTGTAAACAGTTGTAAACATCGGATACATTACACAATTTCATAACCATTAAAGTTTCCTATTTTTAGAACCATTCAAACCATTTAATCAAAGAACTAGCTGAACTAGGTTTTTTTTCAATATGTGGACCTACTAAGGAAAACTATAACATTGTTTGTTTGTTTTGTTTTACTCTCATTTTCGCAGCGTTATTTGTGTGGTAGAATATACTTGTCGTTAATAAGCCATACTTTAGTACCTTTGCAATCCAGGAAGTAAAGCAGTCCATCAACTAAAACGGACGATGATGATAATTTGAAAGTGTGAAAGAAGCATGACATTTTTATTCGTATGCACGTTCTCCAGTTATATTTCTGACCTTATCCACCCCCGTTTTCAAATATTATATTAAAAATTATTTCTATGTAATGTAAAAATATGGACAACTATAAAATAATGTATTAAACATATTCATTTCAGTTGAACTAGAAAAATGGCCAGCCCTTCAAATCGTCATACAGTGAAAGAGTTTTCGTAAGTTAATATGTTGATTGTGTGATAAATGTTCATGTTGTCAGCTACTTAAGACCCCCATACAAGTTTATATGCTAAAAACCAACTTACACGTTCAGTTTTACGGACCTGATAATCTGAGTCGAAACGAAACAGTATCCAAATCAATCGCACGAAATTTGATACGGAAGTCATTACGTTTTCTTAATGGATTCCTATTCATGTTCAACAACAGATTTCTAATCAATAATTTCGGTATCAAATTTTAGACAAAATAAGTGGGTATAGCTGCCTTTGACCTCTATCGGCCCGTACGATTTAATTGGGTTCGAATGCGTTTCGACTTCAATTGACGAAAAACTGGTCTTTACGGCTAAGCGTTTATGGGGGCATTAATGCATCACGTGTAATACATTCTTTCTTTGCAGGCTGATTCCAAAAATAATAAATGGTGGTATAGCAGGCATTATTGGTGTGTCATGCGTTTTTCCACTAGATCTGGTGAAAACACGATTGCAGAATCAACAGATAGGTCCGAACGGCGAAAAAATGTACAAATCCATGTATGTATAGAGCAATCGTTTCAAATCATGAGTTTACACAGTATTCATATAACTCAGAAATAGGTATGAATTTCGAAATTTTCAGGTTTTGTTGTCCACAAGACGGGTCATGTTCTCCTTAAAGTCATTATTTGCTTGCTCATCTTTGTATCAACAGATTGCAATGATCCAACATATACATATAAGTTTAAAATTAACAAATAAAGCTAAAGCACTAACACTATAAATAGTTGATGACACAGCATTACAAAGCAGCTTTTTTAAGCAGCGAGATAGAAGAGAAAAGTGGATATGAAGATGGAAGAAGAAGGTTAGTTGAGGGAGAAGTGAGTGAGCGTGGGCGAACAACGGAGTTAGAACCGGCATGTAGATCTAATTAGTGAACAAACAAATGGTGGAAGATGGAGAAAATGAGAGAAAGGACGAACGGGTAAGTTTCGGCGAATCTGATTAGTTTCCAAATGGTGGTGAACATTTATTTACGTGACAGTTAAGGAATAATTGAATAAGCGTTCTATCGCATTAAGTGAGAGATGAAAATCAACGACCTGCGAGATAGTTTTAGCACGAGGGATTCGCAATGAACATCGGCTCAGCTATCTCCGAGAAAAGTGAGTGCATAGAAATGCTACATACATACATGCACACATACAGATATTTTACGTACTCGACGAACTGAGTCAAATGGTATATGACACTTTACCCTTCGGTCCTCGGTTCAAAAGTCGGTTTTCACAGTGATTGCAGATCCTTTGTATATAAGAAAGGCAAAAACGTGAACTTAATTCTCTAACTACTAAACCGTTGATCCTATATACATAGTTCCTTTGGAGAAATCATTTTTTAGTTATCAGTTCATCACTTTTATTCAGTATAATGTAGCTATTTGTTCGAACTCATGGAAGAGGAAGGAGTCTAACATAAATAAAAAAGCAAATTGAAACTCCAATGGTCTTAATAAAATGATAAAGAAGTTTCATGCAAGAAAAGTCACGACAAGCAAAAATGTCTCGAACTGGGACATTGGATAGTCTACCTTGGGTACGCAAAGAATTTATTAGTTGAGATCTGACATCACGATACTCCACCCATGTCCAAACGACATGATCAATGTCGCGATAACCTTTGCTACAAGCACAATGATTAGTCTCGGAATGTCCAATTCGAAGAAGATGTGCATCTAACGTTTAGTGATTGGACATGAGTCTGGATATCACACGAATGAAGTCCCTACTCACATTCAGTCCCCTGAACCATGCCTTTGTCGATATTTTAGGAATAATTGAGTGCATCCACCGACCCAGATCATCTCTATCCCAAGCAACTTGCCAGCTGGCAAGTGTTCTTTGACGAGACTCGAGTCGCTCATAAGTTTCACCGCCATAGCACCAAGTTTGGCTAAAATATTTACCTGGAATAGAGCAATGAGCTGGGACCCAAACTATTGTGATTTGATAATTATTCAATATGTCGTTCAAGCACTGTTTTATTTTGCCCAAGAAAAACGGCTCATTCTTGCCAATCATGCTTGAGCAAATGGCTTCAGTTGCACTCAGACTATCTGTGAAGACGAAATAATGGTGTGGAGATAATGTGACGATTACACTCAAGCTATAATGTACTGCTGCTAACTCTGCTATATAAACAGATGCAGGTACTTGAAGCCTAAATGAGGCCGAAACATTATTGTTGAACATATCAAACCTTGTCGCCTCTTCAATTCGTGATCCGTCCGTGTAATACTTTTTCTCAGAGCCAATACGCCTGATCTTACTTGTAAATATTTTTGGGATTTCCATCGAGTGTAGGTGTTCCGGGATACCACGCACTTCGCGCTGCAGGGATGTGTCGAAAATTAAAGTTGAGTCAGGGATATTTAGGAGGCTGACACAGATAGGAATATATCTTGAAGGTTTGATTTCGTGTAACATATGGTTAAAATATACTGTCATGAATCTTGTTTGAGATTAAGCTCGACTAGCCTTTCGAAGTTATTAATAACCAGGGGATTCAGTTATTCACTTCTTATTAGCAGTCGTGATGAAAGCTCCCAAAAGCGATCTTTTGATAGAAGAACTCCCGCCAGAACTTCAAGACTCATTGTATGTGTCGAATGCATGCAGCCTAAGACGATTTGCAAAAAACGATACTGAGTTCGCTCAAGGTTAATAATATGAAAGTTTGCAGTGGAACGAAAGCAAACACATCCATATTCCATCACTGAAAGTATCGTTGTTTGATACAATTTTATTAGATCTTCCGGATGAGCACCTTAACAAGATCCTGTTATTGTTCGAAGAAAATTTACTCTTTGTTAGCATTTTGTTATCATATACCTAATGTGTCCTCCCCACGTGCATTTGGAATCAAAACCGCACCCTGAGGTATTTGAAAGTCAAATCCTGTGCGATCATTCTTCCTATTATATGAAGCTGAAGCTTCGCGGGAGCATGCTTTCTTGGAAAGACGACCAACTGTGTTTTCTAAGCAGAGAATTCGATACCCAGATGGACAGCATAAACGGACAAGTTATCTAAGGTTTGGGTTTTGCAGGTTCAAAGCTTTGGGTCCAGTAACTGAAACCACGCCATCATTTGCAAATTGTTTTAGTGTGCATGTGGTAACTAGACAGCTGTCAATGTCTTTCACGTAAAAATTATAGAGGAGCGGACTGAGGCATGAACCTTGCGGGAGATCTATGTAGCTAATTCTGAATGTGGTTAAATCGCCATGTGAAAAATGGATGCACTTATCTGACAAAAGGTTGTGCAAATAATTATTTATAACCGCTGGAAGTCCTTGTTTTGTCTGATGTCCATGTGGAGCTTGTCTGAAAGAACATCAATGGAAACTGAATCAAATACTCCTTTGATGTCCAAAAATACAGATGCAATCTGTTGTTTTTAAGCGAAGGCAATTTGGATGTCAGACGAAAGTAATGCAAGGCAATCATTCGTCCCTATATTTCTAAGGAAGCCAAACTGAGTATCTGACAACAAACCGTTCGTCTCGGCCCAAGTGTCGAGACGTCGAAGGATAATTTTTTCGAACAATTTTGCAGGGCTACTTTGCAATGGATCTATATGCGTTGTGATTGGAAACTTTCACTTACCTTCAGTTAGGTGGAACAATATTTTGCTCAAGAAAGTTGCTTGAACAATTTTAACACACATCTTTTAGCGAGATGGGGCAGATTCTTCTTCAAGTTGAATTTAATTTTGTCCAACCCAGGAGCGTTATTGTTACAAGACAAGAGTGCTATAGAAAATTACATCATTGGAAAGGGGCTATCAATAAAACCATTCTTTGGATGAGATTCCTGAATACTACCCAGCGTAGGAACAGATTCTAGGAAAACTTTCCTAGCATAGTCAAATGTCCATCAGTTCGAGTATTCATCACTCTCATTTCCCACGTTACGATTCCTCATGCGTCTGGCCGTGTTCCAAAGAGTGCTCATTGAGGTTTCTCTTGCCAAACCTTCGACAACATGTCTCCAATAGCTACATTTCTTGGCCCGAAATATTCTCTTGTACTTGGTTTCTAAAGCCAAGAATTTTTCGAAATTCTGAGTTCCTCCTCCCCATTTTAGAAACGATTTTCAAGCTTGTTTTTTGCGAGTTCAGCCTCTGAGCACTCTTTTTCCCACCAGGCGTTGGGAGGCCTTCTGTTAACCGTTGGCCCAGGAAAACGTTTAGTTTGGGTTTGTTCTGAGGTATCCAGAAACGAACAAACTAGGAAGCCATATTTTAGGGGGCTCTTCCATTGAGTTCAAGGTACTTGAGATACTACTTTGGTATTTAATCCAGTCAATATTTTTTGTCAAATTATACGGAATATTAACTGAATTATCAATGCATTTGTTACTAATAATTGAGATGATGATTGGCAAATGATTCCCTACCGTTTAAGTCAGGCAATGTTCTCCAGGTGTAATCTTGTCGAATTGAAATCGAGCAAAGAGATAAATCTACTGCCATTGGACGTGCAGGAGGTCTTGGGATCCGGGAGCAGAGAAGGCTTCGATCATTTCATCAAGCTGTCGTTGCCCAACTTGAGCTCTTGGAGGAATATATACCGAAACAATGCAAATGTCCAAGCAACCACTTCTATATTAGAAATTGAAGGAATGTTTATTCTATAAAAGGAATAACATTTCTTAATTCCTAAAAGCACTCCGCCATACGTGGAGTCTCTATCGAGACGTATAATATTGAAGTCATCAAATTTTTAAGCAAATACATCACATTTTTGACTATGCAATAAAATTTTAAATTAATCAAGTTTTGGCATGATGCTTCGACAAATCCATTGCAGGGCAGTGATTTAATCATTTGCGACAGATGTTAAATTATTCATCAAATGATACAAAACCTGAAAGAACTGGCCATTGAGCTGATAACTGATTCAAAAAAGTTCTAGCTATCGGAAGGAATACCATTATGGGGGTCTTGAAGGGTTCAGAAATATTGAATGCTGTGAAAATCCATTCTACAATTTCGGAAAACTTCAGTAATCCTGTTGGTGGCTGTTAAATTGAGCCCACTGGATTATTATCTTTTTCTGTGCTTGATCCTGGATTGGTTTGTGAATTAGACATACCAGGAGGCACAGTCTTTGGTTTTAACATCTTTTGTCGTGAATACGACTTACTTTACTATGGGGCGTTTTTCAAAATTTACCCTCTGAGAGAGTGATAAGTTTTTGATCGTGAATATCTCATGTTATATCTAATGAATCAACATAATTCTTGCTACACGCCATCGGAAATATGATCACAATTTTATAATAAAATTTTCAGTTCTGTGACATATTCTCAAATGGTTCAAAATTAAACTTTTCTGAACTGTTTGGTATAAACGAGTATCAAAGAGGATAATTCATACGGAGCGTTTGCCTTTCTCGTATTTTGAAAGCTCATAGCTCAGTGATCTGTAGAAGGATTTATATAATCTAACTACCAATAGAATCGGAAATTTTCAACTTGAACGTGTATTGCAACAACATTGAAGTTTTTCAATAGTACACTATTGAAAAACCTGTTTGATTTAACTCATGACTGCACCAGCCAATCAGAACGCGAGACTTCTGCTTCTGTACAAGAGCATCCATATAAAAGTTGAGTGGTTCATTTTTCCTACCATTTGCTGAGCAACTGTTCCCGAAACAAGACACACGAGAGCAACATCGAGGACCTGTCGTCTCACAGTTTCCCGATCTGAATGCACGAGACACAATGACACCGAAAATCGGTAGAAAGGCAGCCAAAAAGTCCAGCAAGGCCCATTGCCGAAACAAGATACAAACGAGGACCATCTCAGATCTCAATATTTTCTACCAAAACATTCATCAAGATGGAAGTTAAATTAATTTGCACCATCACTAACACATTCAATTACGAACGGCAATGCGAAAGCGAAAGTTATGATTTTGAACACATATTTCTACTAGTATACAAATATGCCGTGCGAAACAGAGTTGAACAAATTGAACAAATGAAAGAGATGAACGAATGTTTCCACTTGATTTGCGCATTCTACTTTCCAGGCGTATCAGAACTGGCTAACCTTAAAGCAAGCCTAAATATTTCTTTATCATAGTGATGTGGTCGTCCTGAAAAGGACGGGATTTTCATCTCCTCGTCGTTACGGATGGCCAGCTGCAAATGGCGAGGGATGATTTTCGTTTTCTTGTTGTCACGGGCAGCATTACCGGCCAATTCCAACACTTCGGCAGCCAAGTACTCCATCACTGCCGCCAGATAGACCGATGCACCGGCACCGACACGCTCTGCGTAGTTTTCCTTCCGGAGCAGACGATGGATTTTGCCAACTGGGAACTGCAGACCAGCACGGTTCGAGCGGGACTTTGCCTTGCCCTTAACTGTTCCTCCTGTGTTCGTGTTTCTGCGTCAAAATTTCACAAGATGCTGTTAACAGCTCGATAGCCAATTTAGTATTACTGGCTGCTGCTCTACTAACTCTCTCTTTTATATCATCTCACTGTTTCAGCGCGTTCTGCGAAGGGGAGGTCCGTACACCGCTACCAGTATAAAATGAAATGTGATGTAAGAAATAGCGTCATTTAAGTTAAAGCAGCTACTCTATACGTACGAGACACCGTCAGAACGATGGCACCGAAAACAGGTAGAAAAGCAGATTTGTACCGTCACTAACACATTCAATTATGAACGGCAATGCGAAAGCGAATGTTGAACACATCTTTATACTAGTAAAAATCGTGTCGTGTAAAAATATGCCAAGCGAAACATACAGGTTAATCTGCATTATTATTATTATTATTATTATTTTATTATTATTATTATTATTATTATTATTATTATTATTATTATTATTATTATTATTATTATTATTATTATTATTATTATTATTATTATTATTATTATTATTATTATTATTATTATTATTATTATTATTATCAGCGCTTAACTTCCAAGCCGAACAGTTGAGTTTCTCGCGTATTGTTTTCTGGAAGTCTATCACAACTTCATCGATAATATTTAACATATATATCATCTTGACCATCGGGTCAAAGTTTTTGAAATCTTTCGTCGATAGGTATGAATCGTCGCGAAAATACATTTCGCGTTGATTACGCAAACATTCCGAGGAAACCATCTTACGAAGAAGTGCATCAATTCGTTAGTGATACTCTCGGTCTAAAACGAGAAGAGGTGCAACGTATACAATGTAGCAGATTTCTCGGGTGCGCTTTCGTGAAGACAAACGACATTGAAATTGCTCAACGTGTAGTCGATGAACATGATAATAAGCATGATGTCGAGATCGATGGTAAAGTTCACAAACTGCGTATCACCATGGAGGATGGCGCAGTTGAAGTAAAATTGTAGGATCTCTCCGAGGACGTAACAAACGATTCTATCAAGGAATTCCTGAGTGACTACGGCGAGATATACTCAATAAACGAACAATTATGGGACAGCAAATATGTGTTTGGCAATATCCCGACTGGTGTGCGAATTGCTAAGATGATAGTGAAGAAGAACATTCCGTCCTTTGTTAAGGTTGACGGAGAAATAACAGCCCTATCCTACTATGGTCTGCGTCAAACATGCAAACACTGTGAAGAGTTTGCTCATATAGGAATTCCTTGTGTCCAAAACAAAAAATTGTTAATACAGAAACTCGAAGCCGAGCAAAAATCGTACGCGAACGTAGCGAAAATCGGTCCGAAAGCCCTCAACACGAAATCTAATTTACATGCGCATATGCCAAAACAACAGGCATCAATCCAACAAACGGGGCCAGTAATGAATACAAAAATGCCACCGCCGGCGCCTCGCCAAGCTAAACACGATACTCTAACACTTGATGCCGAAAATATACAAGCGATCCAAAAACAAATAATACCGAAAGGACAAATGATTCGAAAAGTCACATCGAGCGGAAGAAAGGATGGGAACGAAACAGATGATTCTTCTTCATCCTCGATAAGCCGACGACTACGCGAACGACCCCCAGATAAGAAACAACGACACGAAAGTGAGGTTGAGAGAATGAGTGATGGGAACTAGATGGATCATCGCAGTTACAATCTCGCAACAATAAATATTAACACCATATCAAACACAACCAAAATAAACGCACTTCGCACCTTCATACGTATGAATGATCTTGACATAATATTTCTACAAGAAGTGGAAAATGAACAACTATTTCTTCCTGGTTATCATATTATTTTCAATATTGATACTGCAAGACGTGGTACAGCAATTGCGCTTAAGGAGCATATAGTATACACGCATGTTGAAAAAAAAGTCTAGATGGTAGATTGATCGCACTTCGCATACAGAACACAACTTTATGTAACATATATGCACCATCAGACACGGCTTTTAGAGCAGAAAGAGAACGTTTCTTTAACTCCACGTTGGCTTATTATCTACGCCATCAAACAGAACACATAATACTCGCAGGTGATTTTAATTGTGTTCTGCGTACCATTGATGCTACAGGATCTAATACGAGTTCATCTCTAAAAACAACCGTGCAACAACTACAACTTTACGACGTGTGGCAAAAGCTTCGCCCCAGGGAAACTGGACATACATATATAACCCATAATTAGTCTTCAAGATTAGATCGCGTTTATATAAGTAGGGGTCTGAATAATCAAATTCGAGAAATATACACCCACGTATGCTCCTTCACTGATCACAAAGCAGTTACACTTAGACTTTGCCTTCCCAATCTTGGCAGGGATCATGGCAGAGGATTCTGGACAATTCGTCCCCATCTTCTCACCCAAGAGAACCTTGATGATCTTCAATTAAGATGGCAATACTGGACCATACAAAAACGAAACTATCCCTCATGGATGCTGTGGTGGATCAATTTTGCAAAACCCAAAATAATTTCCTTTTTTCGATGGAAGTCCAAATCGTCTCTCAATGAATTTCATCAAAAGTTCCAGCGATTATATGCACAATTGAGAGCCGCGTATGACGATTATTTCCAAAATCCTATGATGCTTGTAAATATAAATCGAATCAAAGCGGAAATGTTATCATTACAAAGAGAGTTCTCGCAAATGTTCACCCGAATTCATCAAACTTTCGTTGGAGGGGAGGCTCTTTCAGTGTTCCAGCTTGGTGAAAGAAGACGCAAGAAAACTACCATCACACTACTACAAGATGAAAACGAACAGTATATTGAACAACCTGAGGAAATTGAAGAGCATATGCTGTGTTATTTCAAAAAGCTGTATGAACATGAGGCAGCGAGTGATGATGCGGAAGAGAGATTCGACAGTGACACAGTTATACCTGAACACGATGAAGCAAACGAAGCGTGCATGTATGATATTACGACTGCAGAAATATTCACAGCCATAAAATCCAGCGCACCCAGAAAATCGCCGGGTCATGATGGTATTCCAAAAGAATTTTACCTTCGTGCATTTGATACAATTCACAGAGAGTTAAATTTAATCATCAATGAAGCGCTAAGAAGTAATTTTCCAGCAGAATTCATGGATGGCATAATCGTGTTGGTAAAGAAAAAAGGACTCGATAATACTGCTCGATCGTATAGGCCGATATCTCTACTGAATTTCGATTACAAAATTCTTTCAAGAATCCTCAAAGCTCGTTTGGAGACTATTTTAAGTGAACACAGGATTCTTAGTGCATCTCAAAAATGTTCCAAATATATTTCAAGCTACGTTAGCCTTGAAAGATCGTATCGCACAACTGAAAGCGCAAAAACAGCGAGGTAAGCTTATATCATTCGATCTAGAGCATGCTTTCGATCGGTTAAACAGAGAGTTTCTATTCAAAACCATGAGGGATATTGGAATAAATACTAACTTAGTAAATCTGCTCTCTCGTTTCACTGATTTATCTACATCACGTTTGATCGTAAATGGCCATCTCTCTCCCGCGTTCCCGGTTCAAAGAGGCGTGAGACAGGGCGATCCGCTCTCAATGTTACTTTTTGTGATCTCGATTCAACCCTTGATTAACAGATTAGAAAGAATTTGCGGATGCGATCTTGTGGTAGTGTATGCAGATGATGTGAGTATCATTGTAACATCAGCAGAAAAAAATTGAGCGGGCGAGAGAACTTTTCTCCAAGTTTCGTCTAGTTTCTGGAGCAAAACTCAACCTTTCAAAAACGACATCAATCGATATCGGTCACATTAATGGCAATGAATTGAAGCTATCTTGGTTACGTACTGAAAATACAATTAATATTCTTGGTGTGATTTTCACAAATTCAATTCGTCTAATGGTAAAACTGAATTGGGATTCCACTGTTACCAAATTTGCCAAACAAATCTGGATGCACTCACCACGATCTCTTACACTTAACCAAAAAATAATTCTATTGAACACATATATTTCTTCAAAAATGTGGTATTTAGCATCGAATCTTCTTCCGTGCAATTATCATATTGCAAAAATTACATCGATGATGGGAAATTTCTTATGGAGTAGATACTCAGCCAGAGTTCCAATTCAACAGCTAACAAGACTGCATGAAGACGGTGGTATGAAACTGCAGCTACCTGTATTTAAAAGTAAGGCTCTCCTGATCTCGAGACATATGAAAGAAATAGATTCGACACCCTTTTATAGCTCATACATTCTGCAAAATACCAATACTCGAATGAACCCACCTACGGATCTTCCGTGCTTAAAATGTATATGCCAAAGCATTCCTCAATTACCAGTTCAAATTCAGCGTAATATAACTGCGAACGAGGCTCATCTATTTTATGTTAAGCAAACCGAAATTCCTCATGTAGAGCACAATAGCCCAACGATTCAATGGCGACGAGTATGGAAAAACGTTGCAAACAAAGAGCTCACTTCAATACAGCGAAGCACATTATATGTTTGGGTGAATGAAAAAACGGAGCATAGGCAACTGATGTTTACTATCAGACGCGCAGATGGTGTGAATTGCATCGTTTGTAATGCAGCGATAGAGACACTTCAACACAATTTTGCGAATGTCCAAGGGTTCAGGCCGCATGGATCGAATTACAACGAAAAGCAACAAATGTATTGGGTGGCTGGCGAAAAATCACATTCAACGAGTTTCAAAAACCTGAACTACTAAATGTAGAAAAAAAGAGGAAAGTGAAAATTTTAAAAGTTTTTGTAAATTATATATCATTTATTATGGAAAATCAAAATGTAATTAATATAGATGCACTTAACTTCCACTTAGATCTTTAAGTATACATACACTAGACAAATAAACAATATTTTCAAAAAAAAAAAAATTATTATTATTATTATTATTATTATTATTATTATTATTATTACTATCATTATTCTTATTAGAATGACTCTTGCATACCGAATCAGATATCTTCGAACTTTGTAGCATCAATAAAAATAAACTACAAATTTGTCGTACCTAGCCTGCTATATTAGCAAATTAAAATGGAATTGTTTCAAGTTTAGAATATATAGTTGTAGAATAGTAGCTGTTTAATGTAACTAATCTGTACTTTAATGTAGGTACATCGCTTCAAACTCTATTAGTGAAAAAGAGGAAAGCTTGCACAATTCATACAATCAATCAACTAACTGATATTCGGAAAAGTGATGGGATCGTATCAGTTTTTTCGTATTCACGACATCCAGTTAAGTCTCTGACATTACCCACCCACCTTTTGTCATTTTTGGCAATTTGGAGGAGGACTTCGTTCTCTTAACTGACCCTTGGGTAGCGATAATCGAAGTACCTTCACTATTCCCGTCAGAGTCAGATTCCTCTGGCTCCGTTAGACTTGAAAACCCGTTCTCGGTTTCCAAACGGGGACATCAATGACCATTTTAAGCACTTCTGCATATGTGCGCTTAGACCGTGCTATTCAAGAAAGCTTCATTTTGTCTTTGTGCAACTAAAATGCAGCGCATACTGAAATATCATGAGGACTCTCTCCACAATAAATACATTTTTCAATTTCTTCATTGCAATTATTATCTGAATGGAATCCCTCACACTTTATACCGTGTTGCCGAATTTTTTGCAGATCGTACAATTCATTACATTTGGAATCAAACTTTCGTCCATGGATTCATCCATTACATTTAATTTTGAATCAAGTTTTGAAATTATAAATTCAACCAACAATCTAGAATACTCAATTGAAAGAAAAAACTACAAGGATCAGCCCCATGGGGTTGTTCGAGCCGTTGATGTGGAACAAGGCAACCAAAATTTCCAATGATTGACATTTTCAATTAATCGTCACACTTTTGAATTCGCAAATGCACAAGTGTCTGCTTAGATTGATCCTTATTAGGAATCAACACCGAACACGCGAACCCAGAATATAGACTCTATTTATCGTGAAATTACATCAATAGCCCAAATGTATGCAATTAAATGTTTGTATATGCTTGCGATACGGATATCGATATTTAAGCTTCTCTTCACCAAGCTTGTGTTCAAGTTTTGTATGCAAGCAGTTATTTTTATAGCATTTCTCTACCATTACTACCATTCTGCGATTTCGGTTGAAGCGATAAAATATTTCTCATTATCAATCGAGTTCATCTTATATATATTAGAAATTAGTATTGTGCACTCTAAATTTACCCTGGGGTAGTTGTCAATTTCTCAGGCGAAACGACATAACATGGGATTTCATTCAATCTTGCATGACACAAGATCAGAGCATACCAATAAAAGCTTCAAATCTTTATGGCACTTTTTGTCTTGCTGTGTAGCAACAACCTACCTCTAGCAAGCTACGCATAAGACTGAAACGTTAGCTATAATTTCGCTTCTATTTGTAGATTCGCGTGCTTCTAACAGCTTTGCTTTTGCTTCGATTGACCAATCAGAGCGCTGCTTTCCCTTTGATATATCGCTTACTCCTTCAAAACCGTCGACTATGGCAGGGAAATCCGGTATACCTGAGATTTTTTGCAGCCAAAATAGGACACTGCTAGCTATTAATCAACATTTCAATGATATACTATTAAAAATACATGGATATTAACATTCAAATCAATACGTAGAAATATTTCCAATCAAATGGTGACATAATATTAATAATTGATACATAATTGACTGAGCTGTAATTGTTCAAAACCTGACCACATTTCTACGTGTATTTTTCTTGAGTTTCTAGTTTGCACCCCTATATAGAAAACAAAAATGTGTTCCACATTAAAATTACTTCTACTTTGTAACTGTTGTCTATCTCTGTTACACTGTCGTGTTGAACCTCGTTGCGCTAGATGTAGTTGTTGGTTGTACCTGGATGTTGATACAACGCTGAAGCTCACTGTGACGAGAGAATACGATGCGATGTGATGCTACTGCAACCTGGCATCAAGTACCACACGATTTCCGATTCTCTTTTATCCACTGTCACCAGGTCAGGTTAACGGTGTATATCAGCATGTTGTATGGCACTGGAAAGATCAAGTTGTCTTGTCTCCTTCTTCCTTGTGCTCTGAACCGTTGTGCCTTTGCACTCTCTTGCTTAGCTATTGTGGCTGTGTATTGTAGCCAGGGTAGAACTTGGGAAACGCTCTTTGTTGTATCCTTCACCAGCTTGGCCCAGCACTCTTTTATGCAGCAGAACTATACGTTTTGACGATTGATGCCAACAGGGCTCTACCTGTAGTCCAACCGTTTACGTATTTAACCGTTATTAATCTGTATGCTATCAGTCACAACCTCATCGGTTGAATGATTTTTACGGAATGGGAACCAAACTATTGTGATTTGATAATTATCATTCAATATGTCGTTCAGGCACTGTTTTATTTTGCCCAATAAAAACAGTTCATTTTTGCAGCAGCGTTTGATCGAATGGCTTCAATTGCACTCAGACTATCTGTGAAGAGAAAATAATGGTTTGGAGCTTTATTCAAGTTTCGCCTTCGGCTCATCAGTGCTTAAAGCAGTTCAAATTGAACTGCCATCTCCGCCTAACAGTTCAATTTGAACCGCTAAGCAGACGCAAAGTTTACACTATTTATGTAACGACTTTTCGGATATTGCACCGAGATGCTATATCCTTTCTGATGGCTAGAACGAAAACGAGTGACGACTGATTACTGGTCGCCGCAGAGTGTGAACATTAAGGGTTTTTTTGGGGTTTGCACAGAAAAGCACATATTTCATTTCAGCTTTCTTCACGTTTCGCCTTCGGCTCATCAGTGCTTAAAGCAGTTCAAATTGAACTGCCATCTCCGCCTAACAGTTCAATTTGAACCGCTAAGCAGACGCAAAGTTTACACTATTTATGTAACGACTTTTCGGATATTGCACCGAGATGCTATATCCTTTCTGATGGCTAGAACGAAAACGAGTGACGACTGACTACTGGTCGCCGCAGAGTGAACTGCTTTAAGCACTGATGAGCCGAATGCGAAACGTGAAGAAAGCTGAAATAAAATATGTGCGTTTCCGTACAAACCCAAAAACCCTATACTTCAAGCTATAATGAACTGCTGCTAACTCTGCTATATGAACAGATGCAGATTCGTGGAGCCTAAACGAGACAGAAACATTATTGTTGAACATACCAAATCCAGTAGTCCTTTCAATTCGTGATCCGTCCGTGTAAAACATTTTCTGAGAGCCAATATGACTGAACTTACTTGAAAATATTTTTCGGATTTCCATCGAACGTAGGTGATCCGGAATTCCGCACACATCGCACAGTATGAATGTGTCGAAAAATAAAGTTGAGTCATGGACATTTAGGAAGCTGACACGGATAGGAATATATCTTGAAGGGTTGATTTCCTGTGACATATGTATAGTTAAAATATGCTGTCATTCCGTAATAGCCGTTCAACCGAGAAGGTTGTGTATAGAAGCGTACAGTTTAATAACGCTGGTCAGTTTACACGCGTTAAATACAACAACGGTTGAACTTCAGGTAGAGACCTGTTGGCAGCAGCCGTTAAAACGTATAGTTGTGCTGCATAAGAGAGCCCTAGTGCTGGGCCAAGCTGGTGAAGGAAACAACAAAGGGCGTTTCCCGAGCTCTACCCAGGCCACAATATACAGCCACAAGTGCTGAGCAGGAGAGTGCAAAGGCACATAGAAGAAGGAGAGTGCAAAGGCACATAGAAGCAGGAGAGTGCAAAGGCACACCGGTGCGAAGGCACTTCGGTGCAGAAGCATATCGGTGCGAAGCACAAGGAAGAAGGAGACAAGACAACTCGATCTTTCCACTGCCATACAACACGCAGGTATACACCGGTGACCTGCGCTGGTTGCAGCTGGTGAAGAGAAAAGAGAGAATCTGAAATCGTGTGGTGCTGGATGTCAGGTAGCAGTAGCATCACATCGCATTCTATCGCTACAGTGAGCTTCAGCGTTGTATCAACGTCCAGATACATCCAACAAGAACATCTGGAGCAACGGGAGTCAACACGGTAGCAACAGAGATAGACAACAATTTCAAGGTAGAAGTTTTTTTCCTTTTGATTGAGTACTGTGTAGTGTTGGTTTCATATTTATTTTAAAGTTTGATTCAAAATTTGAATGTAATGGATGAATCCATGGACGAAAATTTGATTCAAAAACCTAGCATGAATCCTATACCCTCCTGAACGAAAAAGGTGGGTGGGTAATGTCAGAGACATAACTGGATGTCGTGAATACGAAAAAACTGATACGATTCCATCACTTTTCCGAATATCAGTTAGTTGATTGATTGTATGAATTGTGCAAGCTTTCCTCATTTTCACTAATAGAATTTGAAGCGATGCACCTACATTAAAGTACAGATTAGTTACATTAAACAGCTACTATTCTACAACTATATATTCCAAACTTGAAACAATTCCTTTTTAATTTGCTAATATAGCAGGCTCGGTACGAAAAATTTGTAGTTTATTTTTATTGATGCTACAAAGTTCGAAGATATCTGATTCTTCTCAAAATTTCAGTACGAGACAATTGCAATGGCCTGGTCTGAAATGTATCGACGATATTCGGTATGCAAGAGTCATTCTAATAATAATAATGATATAATAATAATAATAATAATAATAATAATAATAATAATATTAATAATAATAATAATAACAATAATAATAATAATAATAATAATAATACTAATAATAATAATAGTAATAATAATAATAATAATAATAATAATAATAATAATAACAATAATAATAATAATAATAATAATAATAATAATGATAATATTAATAATAATAATAATAATAATAATAATAATAATAATAATAATAATAATAAAAATAATAATAATAATGCAGATTAACCTGTATATATGGCAACCCTGTTTCGCATGGCATATTTTTACACGACCTCATACTAGTATAAAGATGTGTTC
Organism: Malaya genurostris; assembly: GCF_030247185.1. Taxonomy (NCBI): domain Eukaryota; kingdom Metazoa; phylum Arthropoda; class Insecta; order Diptera; family Culicidae; genus Malaya; species Malaya genurostris. The sequence goes on from NC_080572.1 coordinate 149,250,482, forward strand.
AACATTCGCTTTCGCATTGCCGTTCATAATTGAATGTGTTAGTGACGGTACAAATCTGTGAGACGATATAAAAGAGAGAGTTAGTAGAGCAGCAGCCAGTAATACTGAATTGGCTGTCGAGCTGTTAACAGCATCTTGTGGAATTTTGACGCAGGAACACGAACACAGGAGGAACAGTTGAGGGCAAGGCAAAGTCCCGCTCGAACCGTGCTGGTCTGCAGTTCCCAGTTGGTAAAATCCATCGTCTGCTCCGGAAGGAAAACTACGCAGAGCGTGTCGGTGCTGGTGCATCGGTCTATCTGGCGGCAGTGATGGAGTACTTGGCTGCCGAAGTGTTGGAATTGGCCGGTAATGCTGCTCGTGACAACAAGAAAACGAAAATCATCCCTCGCCATTTGCAGCTGGCCATCCGTAACGACGAGGAGATGAAAACCCCGTCCTTTTCAGGACGACCACATCACTATGATAAAGAAATATTTAGGCTTGCTTTAAGGTTAGCCAGTTCTGATACGCCTGGAAAGTAGAATGCGCAAATCAAGTGGAAACATTCGTTCATCTCTTGCATTTGTTCAATTTGTTCAACTATGTTTCGCACGGCATATTTGTATACTAGTATAAATATGTGTTCAAAATCATAACTTTCGCTTTCGCATTGCCGTTCGTAATTGAATGTGTTAGTGATGGTGCATATTAATTTAACTTCCATCTTGATGAATCTTTTGGTAGGAAATATTGAGATCTGAGATGGTTCTCGTGTGTATCTTGTTTCGGCACTGGACTTTTTGGCTGCCTTTCAACCGATTTTCGGTGTCATTGTGTCTCGTGCATTCAGATCGGGAAACTGTGAGACGACAGGTCCTCGATGTTGCTCTCTTGTGTCTTGTTTCGGGAACAGTTGCTCAGCAAATGGTAGGAAAAATGAACCACTCAACTTTTAAATGGATGCTCTTGTACAGAAGCAGACGTCTCGCGTTCTGATTGGCTGGTGCAGTCATGAGTTAAATCAAACAGGTTTTTCAATAGTGTACTATTGAAAAACTTCAATGTTGTTGCAATACACGTTCAAGTTGAAATTTTTCGATTCTATTGGTAGTTAGATTATATAAATCCTTCTTCAGATCACTGAGCTATAAGCTTTCAAAATACGAGAAAGGCAAATGCTCCGTATGAATTATCCTCTTTGATACTCGTTTATACCAAACAGTTCAGAAAAGTTTAATTTTGAATTATTTAAAAATATGTCACACAACTGAAAATTTTATTATAAAATTATGATCATATTTCCGATGGTGTGTAGCAAGAATTATGTTGATTCATTAGATATAACATGAGATATTCACGATCAAAAACTTATCACTCTCTCAGAGGGTAAATTTTGAAAAGGCGCCCCATAGTAAAGTAAGTCGTATTCACGACAAAAATATCAGGAGAGTTCTTCTGGGCCTTGGATAGTCTTTTTTAGACGTATATCAAAGTCATTAAACATTTAACAAATTTCTAAAGGTTTGACATCACGATTCTCCTCAATCAAAGAGATCATAAAAGTAAATAACGATAAAATTCGTGTTGTGGTAAATAATTTGAAACACGCGAATGATATTGTCTCTTCGGAACATTTCATTAAAGAGTATAAAGTTTACATACCCTCCAAAGATGTCGAAATTGACGGTGTTGTTACCGAATCGAGTCTTTCGGTAGATGATTTACTCAAGCATGGTGCTGGTCGTTTCAAGAACTCTATGCTTGAGGGTGTGAAAATACTGGAGTGCAAATAACTGTACTCAATAGTTTATGAAGAGGGAAAAAAGTTTATCGCCCATCAGACTCGTTTCGAGTGACATTTGCCGGATCTGCGTTGCCGTCCCATGTCTATGTCGATAAAATTCGCCTCCCTGTTCGGCTTTTTGTTCCAAATGTAATGAATTGTACGAACTGCAAAAAATTCGGCCACACAGCTACTTACTGTAGTAATAAACCAAAATGTATTAAGTGTGAAGGGCCTCATAAAGATAATGATTGCAACAAGGAAATTGAAAAATGTATTTATTGTGGGGAAAGTCCTCATGAGGATATTTCAGTATGCACTGCATTTAAAGTGCACAAAGACAAAATTATGCTTTCTTTAAAAGCACGGTTCAAGCGCACATATGCAGAAATGCTTAAAACGGTCATTGATGTCCCCCCTTTGGAAACCGAAAACGGGTTTTCAAATCTAGAGGAACCAGAGGACTCTGACTCTGACGAAAATAGTGAAGGTAATTCGTTTATCACTACCCAAGGGTCAGTTAAGAGAAAGAAGTCTTCTTCCAAATTACCGAAAAAGACACCTAAAATTTCATCTTCAAAAAAAAATCCCCGTGTTAAACAAAAATAGCCAAAACCAAAGACTGTGCCTCCTGGTTTGTCAAATTCACAAACCAATCCAGGATCTAGCATAGAAAAAGGTAATAATCCTGTGGACTCCATTTCACAGCCACCAACAGGATTACTGAAGTTTTCGGAAATTGTAGAATGGATTTTCTCAGCATTCAATATATCTGAACCCTTCAAGCCCCTCATAATGGCATTCCTTCCATTAGCTAGAACATTTTTGAAGCAGTTATCAGCTCAATGGCCAATTGCCTCAGGTTTTGTATCTTTCGATGGATAATTTATCACCCGCCGCAAATGATACAATCACTGTTCTGCAGTGGAATTGCCAAAGCATCATGCCAAACCATGATTCATTTAAGGTTTTGTTGCATAGTAAAAAATGTGATGTATCTCGATAGAGACTCTCCGTATGGTGGAGTGCTTTTGGGAATTAAAAAAATTAGAGGGTTGTATTCAAGACACGACCGAGCACAATAACATTAAAAATGGAACGTTTCTAGGGTCTTCGTAATAAATACAAAAATAAAGATGATAATGATGATGATACACTAAACTGAAAACTTTTTCAATTGACTAATTACAAACTTGCTCTAGTTAAGGCGCTTAGATTGTTAGCGAATGATAAAATTGACAATTAGATTCTTTCTTGATAATTAATTATATTCAATTTTGATCATGTAAAATCGCAAGTAAACTTACCTTTAGTTTATCTTTGATACTATATGATATTGCATCTAATTGTACTGTATATGTGAGCCTGTGGAACTCATTTATACTACCAAACCGAGGAGGCCGCTTTTAGATAAGTTTCAGAATTTAATTTTGAATCTTTTGAAGCGTTTAATTCCTGGTTCCCACCACTCGTTCAGTCACATTGTCACGTTTTGTTCGTATGGGAATGGAGATTTAAGTATGCAAACCGATCCGTTGACAAATTAAAACATTTTTAAGCTTACAATATTGAAGCTTTGGAATCATTTAAATGAGGAAAATCCATTAACAAATCATCGAGGAACAAGCGCTGCAAATTAGATCCGAATTAGATCTAGTGCCGTTAATACTAAATTAGCCTGATAGTTACCAGAGAACCAAAATAAAATACTCATTTCAAATAAATTTTTCAAAGAATGCAATTGAATTATTCAAATGACGTTATCTCATAAGTTTAAGTTAAATGTTTCCGAATCGATTGGTTGTTGAATTATATGAATCCATCAACAAATGACTGAGGTATGAGCGTTCAAAATTATGGCAGAAAAATGTTACACGATTAGTTTTGCATGTTTTAATTTGACACCCAGCCTCGGGAAGCGAAATATAAGGCATTTTTAATCGCAAAATCGATTAACAATTCGCTAAATACATGGGATATTTCAAAAGAACCGATAACCACGCTGATTCGGTTCTTCAATATCTAGATGATATATAAGATATTTAAGCGAACATGGTGTTGTGCAGACAACAGGAAATTTCACCAACGCATAATGCCAAAGCGACAATCCAGCGAGCGAACGCATACACAATCCAGTCATTAGCTCACTGGACGAGCTACTTGTTTCATTCACAGTCAAACATCAACTAGGCAAAGAGATATTGTGCCGCCTATATTTATAGATTTCTCTTCATACTACGCATAACGATACGGTGTTTTTTATGCATGACGCAAAGCCTCCTATGCCGAACAAGAAGTTGACGTCATTTTGTATAACGGGGATTGGTGGATGAAAACATAGGTCGATTCCAACCATTTTTTCAATAGTATGCTATTGAAATACTGAAACGACGTCGTTATACATGTTTAAGTTAAAAGTTTCCGAATCGATTGGTTGTCAAATTATAACAATCCATCAACAAATGACCGAGTTATTAACGTTCAAAATTATGACACAAAAAGGTTACGCAGCTATTTTTGAAACTTTTAATTGACACCCGGCCCCGTATAGTGAAGAGTAAGGCATTTTTAATGCCAAAATGCTATTCCTTTTATATATTAAACATCCCTTCAACTTCTAGTATAGAAGTTGTTGCTTGCCAAACAAACATTAAAGGAAAAGATATTTGTATAGCTTCGGTTTATATTCCTCCAAAAGCACAAGTTGGACAGCGACAGCTTAATAAAATGGTTGAAGCCCTTCCTGCTCCACGATTGATTCTGGGGGATTTAAATTCGCACGGTATTATGTGGGGTTCCGTTTACAATGATAGCAGATCATCGTTAATACAAAACATTTGTGGCAATTTTAACATGACAGTTTTAAATATGGGTAGCAGGACACCGATCCCATAGACCTCCTGCACGCCCAAGTGCATTAGATCTATCTCTTTGCTCAACATCAATTCGACTAGATTGCACCTGGAAAATATTGCCTGATTTACACGGTAGCGATCTTTTACCAATCATCATCTCAATTAGCAGTAGCAATTGCATTGCTACTTCAGCTAGTATTCCATATGATTTGACAAAAAATATCGACTGGATTAAATACCAAAGTAGTATCTCTAGTATTTTGAATTCAATGGAAGAGCTCCCTCCACTTGAAGAATATGACTTCCTCGTTTGTTCGATTCTGGAGGCCGCAGAACAATCCCAAACTAAACGCTTTCATGGGCCAACGACTAACAGAAGGCCTCCCAACCCCTGGTGGGACAAAGAGTGCTCAGAGGCTAAACTCGCAAAACAAAATGCTTGCAAGACGTTTCTGAAACGGGGAGGAGGAACTCCTCAGAATTTTGAAAAACTTATGGTTTTAGAAACCAAGTACAAGAGCATACTTCGAGCCAAAAAATGTAGCTATTGGAGACATTTTGTCGAAGGTTTGTCAAGAGAAACCTCAACGAGCACTCTTTGGAACACGGCCAGACGAATGAGGAATCGTAACGTGGGCAATGAGAGTGATGAATACTCGAACCGATGGATATTTGACTTTGCTAGGAAAGTTTGCTCAGATTCTGTTCCTACGCAGAGCATTATTCGGGAATCTCCTTCAAATAATGGTTTCATTAATAACCCCTTTACAATGATGGAATTTTCTATAGCACTATTGTCTTGTAACAATAACACTCCTGGGTTGGACAGAATTAAATTCAACTTGGTGAAGAATCTGCTCGACCTCGCAAAAAGACGTTTGTTGGAATTGTTCAACAAGTTTCTTGAGCAAAATATTGTTCCACCTGACTGGAGACAAGTGAAAGTTATCGCCATTCAAAAGCCGGGGAAACCAGCTTCCAATCACAACTCATATAGACCCATTGCGATGTTGTCCTGCATCAGAAAATTGTTCGAAAAAATTATTCTACGACGTCTCGACACTTGGGTCGAGACGAACGGTTTGTTGTCAGATACTCAGTTTGGTTTCCGTAGAAATAAAGGGACGAATGAGGCCTTGCATTACTTTCGTCTGACATCCAAATTGCCTTCGCTCAAAAGCAACAAATAGCATCTGTATTTTTAGACATTAAAGGAGCATTTGATTCAGTTTCCATTGATGTTCTTTCAGAAAAGCTCCACCAACATGGACTCCCAGCGGTTATAAATAATTATTTGCACAACCTTTTGTCAGAGAAACGCATGCGTTTTTCACATGGCGATTTGGCAACATTCAGAATTAGCTACATGGGTCTCCCGCAAGGCTCATGCCTCAGTCCGCTCCTCTATAATTTTTACGTGAATGACATTGACAGCTTTCTTGTAACCCCATGTACACTAAGACAATTGGCAGGTGATGGCGTGGTTTCAGTTACTGGACCCAAAGCTATTGATCTGCATAAACCATTGCAAGATACCTTAGATAACTTGTCCGTTTGGGTTATTCATCTTGGTATCGAATTCTCTGCGGAGAAAACAGAGATGGTTATCTTTTCAAGAGAGCATGATCCCGCGCAGCTTCAGCTCCATATGATGGGAAGAATGATCCAACAGGTTTTAACTTTTAAATACCTCGGGGTGTGGTTCGATTCCAAATGCACGTGGGGAGGACACATTAGGTATCTGATAACGAAATGCCAACAAAGAGTAAATTTTCTTCGAACAAAAACAGGATCTTGGTGGGGTGCTCATCCGCAAGATCTAATCAAATTGTATCAAACAACGATACTTTCAGTGATGGAATATGGATGCGTTTGTATTCGTTCCGCTGCAAACTCTCATATTATCAAACTTGAGCGAATTCAGTACCGTTGTTTGCGAATTGCCTTAGGCTGCATGCATTCGACACATACAATGAGTCTTGAAGTTCTGGCCGGAGTTCTTCCATCAAAAGATCTATTTTGGGAGCTTTCATCACGCCTGCTAATAAGATGTGAGGTGCTGAATCCCATGGCAATTAATAATTTCGAACGGCTAGTCGAGCTTCGATCTCAAACAAAATTCATGACAGTATATTTTAATCACATGTCGCAGGAAATCAACCCATCAAGATATATTCCTTGCCGTGTCAGCATCCTAAGTGCCCCTGACTCAACTTTATTTTTCGATACATCCATGCACCGCGAAGTGCGTGGAATCCCGGACCATCTACGCTCGACGGAAATCCCAAAAATATTTTCGAGTAAGTTCAGGCATATTGACTTTGAGAAAATGTTTTACACGGACGGATCGCGCATTGAAGAAGCGACAGGGTTTGATATGTTCAACAATAATGTTTCGGCCTCATTTAGGCTTCAAGAACCTGCATCTGTTTATATAGCAGAGTTAGCAGCAGTTCATTATAGTTTGAGTATAATCGTCACATTATCTCCAAACCATTATTTCCTCTTCACAGATAGTCTGAGTGCAATTGAAGCAATTCGCTCAAACATGACTGGCAAGACTGAACCGTTTTTCCTGGGCAAAATATAACAGTGCCTGAACGACATATTGAACAATAATTATCTAATCTCTATAGTCTGGGTCCCGGCTCATTGCTCCATTCCTGGCAATGAAAGAGCCGATATTTTAGCCAAACGTGGTGCTATTTTTATGAGAGACCGATTGCTTTCAACGAATTCTATAGCGCGTCTCGCCAAAGAATACTTGCCAGCTGGCAAGCTTCTTGGGATAAAGATAATCTGAGTCGGTGGATGCACTCAATTATACCTAAAATATTGACAAAGGCATGGTTCAGGGGACTGGATGTGAGTAGGGATTTCATTCGTGTGATGTCCAGACTCATGTCCAATCACTACACGTTAGACGCACATCTCCTTCGAATTGGGCTCTCCGAGACTAATCATTGTGCTTGTGGCGAAGGTTATCGGGATATTGATCATGTCGTTTGGACATGCGTGGAGTATCGTGATGTCAGATCTCAACTAATAAATTCTTTGCGTACCCAAGGTAGACTATCCAATGTCCCAGTTCGCGACATTCTTGCTTGCCGTGAGTTTCAATTCAATAAAGGCCTCTTTTAAGACTTAGTTCTGATCCCAGCTGCGTCCATGAGTTCAAACAATATTTCCGAGTAGATTTAATATTTAATGACGAGTTACCTAAGATGATATTTAAGTAATAAGAGGAATATGTTTTAATAAATTTAAATCGTTGTGACTATGTTAGAATTAAATTAGGATAAGAATTTTATGTAAAAGTGATGCTACGGCGAAGAAAAACTTATGTAAACTGCCTAAGAAATAAACGAATTTATGAAAAAAAAATATGCTGTGACGAATCTTGTTTGAGATTGAAGCTCAACTAGTCTTTCGAAGTTATTAATAATCAGGGATTCAGTACCTCATTTCTTATTAGCAGTCGTGAAGAAAGCTCCCAAAAGCGATCTTCAAAAAGAACTTCAAGACTTATTGTATGTGTCGAATGCATGCAGCCTAAGTCGATTCGCACTGCAAAATACATGAAAACTAGATGCATTTCTCTGACAAAAGGTTGTGCAAATAATTATTTATAACCGCTGGAAGTCCATGTTGATGGAGCTTGTCTGAAAGAACGTAAATGGAAACTGAATCAAATGCTCCTTTAATGTCTAAAAATACCTTTGTTGTTTTTGAGCGAAGGCAATTTGTATGTCAGACGATAGTAATGCAAGGAAACCATTCATCCCTTTATTTCTACGGAAGCCAAACTGAGTATCTGACAACTAACCATTCATCCCGACCCAAGTGTCGAGACGTAGAAGAAGAATTTTTTCGAACAATTTTCTGATGCAGGACAACATTGCAATGGGTCTATACGAGTTGTGACTGGAAGCTGGTTACCCCGGCGTTTGAATGGCGATAACTTTTACTTTTACCTGACTTTAACTCCAGTCAGGTGGAACAATATTTTGCTCAAGAAACTTGTTGAACAATTCCAACAAACGTCTTTTTGCGAGGTCGAGCAGATTCTTCACCAAGTTAAATTTAATTCTGTCCAACCCAGGAGCGTTATTGTTACAAGACAAGACTGCTATGGAAAATTCCATAATTGGGAAAGGGCTATCAATGGAGGAGCCTTCCAAATAATGCTCTGCGTAGGTATCTGGACAAACTTTCCTCGCAAGATCAAATATCCATCGGTTCGAGTATTCCTCACACGCATTTTCCACGTTACGATTCCTCATTCGTCTGGCCGTGTTCCAAAGAGTGCTAATTGAGGTTTCTCTTGCCAAACCTTCGACAACATGTCTCCAATAGCTACATTTCGTGGTCCAAAATATACTTTTGTACTAGATTTCTAAAACCAAGAATTTTCAAAATTCTAAGAAGTTCTTTCTTCTCGTTTTAAAAAGGTCTTGAAAGGATTTTGTTTTGCGTGTTTAGCATCTGAGCACTTTTTGTCCCACCAAGGGTTTGAAGTACTTCTGCTAGTTGATGGATCAAGAAATCGTTTGGTTTGGGCTTGTTTTGCGGCCTCCAGAATCGAACAAACGAGGAAGTCATATTCTTCAAGTGGGGAAAGCTCTTTCATTGAATTTAAGATACTTGAAATATTACTTTGGTGTTTAAACCAGTCTATATTTTTTGTCATATGGAATATTAACTGAATTAGCAATACATTAGTTACTGCTAATTGAGATGATAATTGGTAAATGGTCGCTACCGTGTAAGTCAGGAAATGCTTTCCAGGTGCAATCTATTCGAATTGAGTCGAGTAAAGAGATAAATCTAATGCACTTGGACTTGCAGTCTTCTAATCAGTGTCATGCAGTGAAGCAATGCAAATGCCCTTTCCTTTAATGCTTATTCGACAAGGAACAAAAAAATGTTGAATCTATAAAAGGAATAACATTTCTTAATTCCGAAAAGCACTTCGCTATACGTGTCTCTATCTAGACGTATAATGTTAAAGTCATTAAAATTTAAGGCTATGTTTGATGTAAGCCATGTTTCGCACAAAGCAAATACATCACATTTTTGACAATGCAATAAAACTTTAAACGAATCAAGTTTTAGCATGATGCTTCGACAATTCCACTGCAGGACAGTGATTGAATCATTTGCGGCGGATGATAAATTATCAATCATTTGATACAAAACCTGAGAGAATCGGCCATTGAGATGATAACTGCTTCAAAATAGTTCTAGATATAAGGAGGAATGCCATTATGATAATCTGTAGAGGTTTAGAAATATTGAATGCTGCGAAAATCGATTCTACAATTTCTGAAAACTTATTGTCTTGTCTTGTGCTAGTTCCTGGATTGGTTTGTAAATTTGACAAACAAGAGGCTCAGTTTTTAGTTTTGAATTTGGTTTTTCAGATTTAACACGTGGATCTTTTTTGAAGGTGTAATTTTAGGTGTCTCTTTTGGTTATTTTAGTATTTTTTACAGTTCGTCCAATTCATAACATGCGGTATGAAAAGCCGAACAGGCAGTCGAGTTTTATCGATATAGACATGGCTAGGCTACGCAAATTCGGCGAATGTTACTCGAAACGAATCTGAGGGGCGACTTTTTTCATAAATACGTTTATTTCATAGGCAATATACCCAAGTTTTTCTTCACCGTGGCATCCACAATACATAGTACATAAAGTCTAATACATTTCGAATATCATATTCGTGTATTGGTATTTATTCGGTAACCTAATCACTGTTTTTATCAAGTGAGTTGCTATTATAAATTACATTAAATAAAATAGATTTATTTTGTACATGATCTTATAACTATTTCAGGTTTGTTTGTATCAGTTCATCACTTTTATTCAATGTCATATAGTTGACTGTTGATTAAACTCATGGAAGAGAAAACAGTAAAAACAATAAAGAAGTTGCATGTAAGAAAGGTCACGACAAGCAAGAATGTCGCGAACTGGGACATTGGATAGTCTACCTTGGGTACGCAAAGAATTTATTATTTGAGATCTGACATCACAATACTCCACGCATGTCCAAACGACATGATCAATATCGCGATAACCTTCGCCACAAGCACAATGATTAGTCTCGGAAAGTCCAATTCGAAGGAAATGTGCATCTATATTTAGTGATTGGACATTAGTCTGGACATCACACGAATGTAGTCCCTACTCACATCCAGTCCCCTGAACCATGCCTGTCGATATTTTACGAATAATTTAACTCCCTCAAGCATGGAGTTTTCGAAATGATCAACTCCATTTTTAAGTATATCATCGACTGTCAGACTTGGTTCAGTGACAACACCGTCAATTTCCACCTGCTTCGATGGAATTTAAACTCGATATTCACTAGCAAATAATTTACAGGTTACAATTTCGTTTGCCTGTTTCAAATCGTTGACAACAACTCGAATTTTATCTCTATTAACTTCAGAGATTTCTACAACTTCAGAGAAATGTGATGTCAAATGTGATGTAATTCGCATCAAATTTAATACCTCTTTTTTGCGTCGAAAATAGACTATCCAAGGCCCAGTGGTACTCTCTGGATAATGTTTAGCCCTTGGAGTATTTAAGTACGCTCAGTGAATTTTTTGTACAAATCAGCTCGTTTGGCGCCAAACGGTTTCATTAATAATCTAGTATTCATATTTTGCTCTCCACACGGGGAACCCTTCGATCATAAAATAGCGATATCGCAGTTTTTGATTTTTGCGATAGTTGATTTAACTAATTTCTTTTTGGTTCAACTAATATGGTTTTTTATTTGCATATATTCAAGTAGTTGAAAATTATGTTGTTTTGAATGCTGTCAAATGCCGGAGACAGTCGAATGCAAAACAATAATCGCAATGCAAAATCAACAACTGGTTTAGTTGAAATCTGTTCGCGTCGCTTCAAAATGTCAATGAAAACAACATAGATGGTTAAAGCGTTTGGTGAAATTGTGTTCATTCGATTTGAGAAATTTATGATTCCATAACAAGTGTTTATCTAGCAGCGGTGTTGTGATAAATTTAACCTTGTTTAAGATGAAAAATATTTAATGACAAATTAGAAAATGTTAATGAATGATCATCTCGTAATCCTTCAGGTATGCGCAAAAATTTTATGCTTCAAATTCGATCATTGATTTACTTCCAGCAGACTGTTTTACTTCCAGCTGTTTGATACCGATGATGATGTTTATGCATTAGCATTAAAACGCTTTTGAATATGAATTTAATTCATAAAAGTAACAGGAGCGAAGGGTTTCAAACACATAGAACGCGCTGCGATTGAATGGCGCGTTTGAATTGCCGTCGCAAAATTCCAATTCCCAGCGGTTGATGCACCCAAGCTCATATAAATTGACTAAAATTATCAGTGCATAACTTTAGTTCAACCGTTTGAAGGCATTATCTTTCAATACTCATTTTAGGTAAATTTAATAATTTCGCTAATTTACTCGCCCCTCTGGGCACTTTTGCTGATTAGAAACGTTTTTATACATCAATCATTTCCGATCGAATCAGAAGTATTTTTTTAGAATTTAGATCTTTACTGATCTCGACTTGACATGATCATGATCATACAGAAATCTAAATCACTTAGAGATCAGATTTTTTTGGTTCAGTGTATTCCGAGTCAACAAAAGTTTACTTTTTCGTTCTTATAGTAGTTGCCCACAGATGGTGTTGAACCACTAACCTTCTAAGTTTCAGTGGTGCTAATCGTAGTAACGCATATTTCGCATCCGTGGACTGTGTTTATCTGTCCCATAAAGCATATAGTGCGGTAGTGATAAAAAGTTTTCATCTAATGCAGCTGCTGTTCTTGCCGCGTTTATCGAAGTTGATAGCACTCACAGTCTCTCTCGGTTACTCATATATTTGACATTTGCCTTACGCCGCTACCAACACTATGGTGAAAAGCAAATGCGACGCAGTTGTTTGTTTTGGTTCCTCTAGCACCCGAGGCACCAAAATAGTTTGCCGATTTTGCTTAAAAAGTTTCAACGTAAAGTGCGTTAACTTAAATAACTCGCTAGCTAAATCATTTCGGGAATGCCCAGGAAATTTCTGGCTGTGCCTCCCGTGCCGTGAAATCTCTAGTCGCAACGAGTTATCTGATGAAGCTATACAATTAACTCTCCAACGCACTACTTCAGCTCTGAAGATGATCGCTACTTTGACGGACACCATGCAGTCTTTTTGCAGAATGTATTCAAATGTTTGCACTAGATCCGGCTGCTTTCATCGGTCGAAGGAACCAACCGTTATGTAAACGACAGCACTCCATTTTTCGAACGTCTGGATGATCTTCAGCTGAACCTAACTAACCTTTTTGAATCCATACTGGAAGATACCAATAAATGGCCTCGAACCAGCAGCACCAGCAGACCATCTTTATCGCAGCCGGACAAAATTCCGAGAGTCGACGCTTCAATGTCAAGCATATCCACTTCAAATTCTATAATACCGCTCGTTTCGAATACCATAAATAACAATCGTTCGACCAATCTCATAACCTTCCCCGCTGATGATAATGCCACTGGGATCACAACACCTATGCTACCAGGCGACAGCATCGCGACTCAAAACGTCAATCTTCCGTCGCCGTCATTTCGAACTACAACTAACAACTATACCAATGACATCGATCCGCCTCCACTTCCAACTTCTACAGAAGTGCAATCAGCACCGTCAACCACCATTGCCGATACAACTCATTTCCCAAATGCTCAAACTAACTATTCAACATCGACTTCTATGACCTCCACCGCTGGCACTGTCAATATATATCCGTTGCTACCACGAACCAACACTGCTACTACTATTAGTACAAATTCGACAAGCATCTGTAACAGAATCACTTTGCAGTCAATTCCGGTTACATCTGCTGTTTGTTGGCCCGCTGCGTCAGACAACGCTGTAAGTAAATCTCACCGCTACGGACTTACCACACGACACCGTTTTATTTCGTCGCAAACAAACAACACGAACATCAATGCTTCATAGACTACAGTACCATTAAATAATGCTAGACAGGTTTTGATTATTTCCAACATTCCATATGTTGGTCCAACCCAGTTCCAAATTGTCCCTACTAGTAATCAGCAGGTAATAACTAATTGTACACCTCGCATGCAATCCATTATCAATAGCACAGCTACAGTCAATACGCAAAGTACTACCCTTCGTTCAAATTAAGTGTTCCGCAAGCTTTTGAGCAAAATGTTACGTCACCTAATTTTTGGCCGAATGGAGTGACAATCACCTCTTTTTTAGAGCGCAAGCCAGAACAGAGAACAGAATCAGCTAAACGACCACATCCGATATCCCTACGCCGATCGAGCCCCTCTCGTCCCCTGCTTCAAAGATTGCTAAATTAACACAGGACCAGCAGGCAAAATCAATCACCTCGGTTGTTTCCAGCCGCTACACGTCTCACTCGTCTAACCCCTCACCCCCGCGATAAATTGAGCTTAAATGACATAATTATGATCTTAGGTGATTTCAACCAACCTGGTATTAAATGGACTCGCGGTTCTTGTAAATATCTTTATCTGGATGCTTCATGTTCTTCTAAAACTCATACTACATTACGACTCCTGGACGATTACAACACCGCAGGTTTAGTTCAGCTAAATGATAACTATAATAGCAATAATCGCCTTCTGGATCTTTGCTTCGCCAGTTATGAATTGTCGAGTACTTGTACCATATCCATCGCTCCTTCGCCACTGGTTAAAATGTGTCGTCATCACCCTCCTCTCCAAATCACTATATCTGCATACACGCCAACCGTTTTTAATAACGTTTCTGAAGGCACATAATACGATTTCAAGAGAGAAAATTTCGAGGCAATGAATCAGTTTTTGCTGTCGCTAGACTGGAGAAGCCTGTTTACTAATGGCGATTGCAATTCCATTGCTATGTTATGGTCCCATATAGTTTCGTATGCTATCGAACAATTTGTACCCAAAAATATTCGACGTGAATCTGTCCATCCCCCATGGTCCAAACTGACCCTAAAACGTTATAAGCGTGCTAATCAGGAATCAGAACAAATTGGCTCAAATGGCACGCATGTTATTTCATTCCCACCTCCTTCGTGTACAAAATAATTTAAAAATCAACCCCAAAAGCTTCTGGAACTACGTGAACAAACAGAGTAAGGAATCAGGACTACCCAACCAGATGTTTCTTGATGACGTTGAATCATCCGTGTTGCCTGACATTTGTAACCTATTTAAATCACATTTCAGTAATGTATTCTCTGATAAAACCTTATCGAATGATCAGATCTCCAAAGTTATCATTAATGTTCCTCGCCGTTCTCCGATTGGCCCCCATCCAATCATAACGACAACTATGATTGATAAAGCGTGTTCTAAAATAAAACTATCTTCTAACGCTGGGCCCGATGGTATTCCTTCTCTGGTATTGAAAAAGTGCTCGAAAAGCCTTCTGATTCCACTGTCGATACTGTTTAATATCTTACTCAATTCTGGAACTTTTCCGGATATTTGGAAAACATCATACATTTTTCCGGTTTTCAAGAGGGAAAATAAAGCTGATGTATCTAATTATCGTGGGATAGCCGCACTATGCGCTGTGTCTAAGTTGCTTGAGAATATAGTTCTGGATTTCATCAAGCATAACTGCAATAACTACATCTCGGAAACACAGCACGGTTTTATGCCAAAACGATCAACTACAACGAACTTATTGTCTTATACATCTTTTATAATTCGATCCCTACAAGCACGCCCTCAAGTTGACGCTATCTATATAGATTTCTCCGCAGCCTTCGATAAGATAAACCACAAAATTGCAGTTGCTAAACTCGAAAAACTTGGATTCAGTGGATCTTTACTCAACTGGCTTCAATCATATCTTATTGGTCGGGTAAAGTTAGTGAAAATCGGTGAATGCACTACAACACCGTTTGCTGTAGATTCTGGAGTCCCTCAAGGCAGTCACTTGGGACCATTTTTATTTCGTCTTTCGCATTACTAAGAGCTTTGTCAATGTACATTGTCTTAAAGCATTATATTGTGCTCTAGTCCGCTCGACGCTTAAATATTCAGCTGTTGTCTGGTCACCCCATTACCAAATCGACATAGATCGGATCGAAGCTATTCAACATAAATTTATTAGATTTGCCATGCGCAACCTACCATGGAGAGATCCTACTAATCTTCCTAGTTACATAGATCCCTGTAAGCTTATTAATCTTGATCGGTTATTCGTTCGTCGGAATGTCTCCAAGGCAACTCTTCGTTCCCACCCCGTTTTGAGATTAGCTGTTGCAAGAACAAATTATGGTTATAATGAGCCGTTCTCCAGTATGTGCCGATCATTCAACAACTGTTCCAATGTCTTCGACTTTCATTTATCTCGAAACATGATTAAATGATTGTTTCATAGTTACCTGTCAGATTGGGATTTGTCTGGAACCGTTAATATTTTATTTTCATTCAACCCCCATTCCGTCTCTCCATCATCTCCATTTGAAACTAACTAGATTCGCTCGCCTAAATTAACCTGGTCGTTACTTCCTCTTTTTTCTGTCTTCCACAATCCATTTTTATCACTAATTAGATCTACATGCCGATTCTAACCTCGTCGTTTTTTTCTGTCTTCCACCATCTTTTTGATAACTAATTAGATCTACATGCCGATTCTAACCTCGTCGTCAGGAGAGATTGTCAAATTTCATCTCCATCGGGCTTTTCCCCGCTCCTAATAAATAAATTAATCAGTTCTGATAATTTATTCCTTGGTTAAGATCACTTGAAATCAGCAGTGATCAGTGGTTTTCCCCGCCCTGATGATATTACATGTCAATTTAAAATACTGCACGGAACGATCGAAATTAGCTCTGCGCCTAATTCGTATTACTGTTTTTGAATTAGTTGATTTTAACAACAAAATTTCCAAATTAACTATGCACTTAGTTAAAATTGAAAATTTACTTTGCTGAAAAAAACTTTTATTTTTAGAGAATATGTTTAGTTGGCGAATATCATGGACACAAACCAGCAATATTTCAATCTAGTACAAAATTCTCATTGACATCTAATTTTGTTATTAAAATTAGAAAATTTGGTTCTATCACCATCATTACTGAAGGACAGCACAAAGAAAACAAAAATGAAATTGGTTTTATTAACAAGTTTATGAGTCAAAAGCTTATAAGGTTTTATTAACAAGTTTATGAGTCAAAAACTCAAAGCAAAATAATCCATTAAAAAGCTAAAAATGACAGTCTTGTTGAAACTGCTTGCAAAATGTTTTGATGTTTTTCGCATGTGTTAAGATATATCCATATATAAATGTATATATATATATATATATATATATATATATATATATATATATATATATATATATATATATATATATATATATATATATATATATATATATATATATATATATATATATATATATATATATATATATATATATATATATATATATACATATATATATATATATATATATATATATATATATATATATATATATATATATATATATATATATATATATATATATATATATATACATATAGATATATATATATATATATATATATATATATATATATATATATATATATATATATATATATATATATATATATATATATATATTTATATATATATATATATATATATATATATATATATATATATATATATATATATATAGGTATAGGTCATACGAATAGCAGATAATTGCCAACTACTACTTTTCTTTGAGGATTCAAGCTGTACTAGTATTCCATTCGGTAAGGGAGCACCTCATGATATTTGCGAAAGAGAAGTGAGATCCTGAAAATAAAAAAACGAATCTTACTAAACAGATAGAGTAATGAAATGTACCGGATATATATTTCATGGTCCGTTAACGCATATCCTTGAACGAAGTTGGATGAGCTGTCTTGTCAGCGATTTAAAATTACATTGAGATGCGAAACTTCCTGAAAAAAATGGTCTGGAGCAGTTGATGAATATCGAGGACACAACTATTCACGACTTTCATCGGATTTCCATATAAATTATATGGGATATTTTTATAACTTCCATTTAGATTTGACGTACACATTAAATAAAGATTATAAGTTTCCATATAATTTCTATGAATTATATTCTGCGTATGATTCATATGACAAATCTAATGAATATAAATAAGATTTTCATTTCAGTGTACCTGTATTCGGTTTTTGTTTTCCGAGTGCTCAAAGTTTTCAGTGAGCGAGTCGATTTCGCAAAGTCGAATGAAGAAAACAGCGATTTAGAAGAAAAATTTTCAAAAACGAAGTTTACGTTTCATTTATGTCTTTTTCTCCACTACAGCATCGTATTCATACCTGCCAATATAGAAAAGACAACCGCGACTAAAAAGTTCTTTTCGGTAGTAGTGTGCCATCTAGTGGCTAGTAGTCATTACGGTGTTAACGTTTATTCAGTGACAGTGCGCCATTTATGTTAGTAGTAAACAACGTTTTATTTCTGTAATTCAACTAAAAAATTATTTGAATGGAAATGAAGTGTGCCTTAGCTAAGAAATGACAGCACATTTAATTGGTCAATTCAACTAAAAATAGCAATTTCAACAAATATTTTATTATTATTAAGGGCATGAGAATTAAAAAATTTAAATTAGCAAAAGTAAGATTTGTTTAGTTGTCTCAAAAAATAACTAACTAAAATCAGAAAATCAACTAATTTTTTCGTCAAAAAGCTGATTTAGGTCTTTCCGTGTGTTTATATTTCAACAACGATATTTATTTCATGAATCTCAACACACTGAACTTATTTCAAATAGATCATGACGTGTATCAGTTAGTACATTTTGATTATTTTCGCAAATCAATAACATTGTTCGAGTTGATTCAACTATTTGCAATGTCTAAAACAAATAAAACCGATTTATTTTTCTAATAACAGAATTTTGTTTCAATAACAACACCAGTTATTTCAACTAAAATATTTGTTGAAATTGAAAGGTATGTGTCCTCACTAATTGACAGCATTTGTTTTCAAATAGTTAACTTAGTTGCTTCAACCATCGTTTCTGCTCATCGAAAAACAAAAATGACAGTTTAGTAAAAACAACTATCGATTAGTTGTATCAAATTTTAACCAATCGAATTCAGAAAATCAACTAATATTCAGGATGAAATGGGATCGCGGGTGGTTCCGTGCAGCGGGCAGCAGCATTGCATAACTCGCTACGCGCCAAACGATCATTGGAGATCTAGCATGCATTGAATGGAAAATTTCCAATTCTAAACGAATCAATTTTCTAGTTTTGCTCTACTTTCCCGAAGGATTTTCCTTATGTACTATAGCCAAACCTCCGCACAAACGTCACCTTCGAACAAAAAAAATCATTTGAGGATCGGCCCACGCATACCAGAGAACATTAGCAACAACACTTTTTTCGCTATTGTTTTATATATATAGAAGATTACCTTTTTTTATATATAAAAAATAGGCATAAAATTCGCTCAAACTTTAGAAAATTTTTCCGAGACCCGGAGGGCCGAATGTCATATACCAATCGATTCAGCTCGACGAACTGAACAAATGTCCGTGTGTGTCTGTCTGTATGTGTGTTGTCAACTAAGAGGTCGAGATCTCAGAGATGGCTGGACCGATTTTGATCAAACTAGTCGCAAATGAAAGGTCTCCCCGTCACCCTGAACGCTATTGAATGGTTTTGAGATCGGATGTTTACTTTTTGAGTTATGTTAAAGTTTTAAATTTAAAATTTTCAGTTTTTTGACAGTATCTGTCACATTTGGACTTGAAAACAGAATATGTTTCTATACTTAGATTTCACACGGTAATAGCTATCCAACAAGCCATAGATTGTTAAAATCTATCCATTTTTTCATTGGAGATATCGACATTTTTGTATAAGCGATTTTTCTCCCTATTCCAGCAGTAGGAGTATTGAGCGCTGTATGACAAAGCAATGCTTGGGAGCAACATAAAACACGATTTTTTATACTGTTACACACAATTGTTTCTAAGTACCAAAAAGACTGTGTACAGCATCATTTTTCATGACATTTTGCCTCGGACCGATTTTAGCACGGTTCGTTTTTGGCAACATAATCGTTCGAATATGTAAACCAGATGATGGCCGAATTTTCGAGTTGAAAGCAATTCCATCATTATATTGTTTTAAACAAATTACAGAAATAAATGCTGGAAAAACATAACACCCATATACCTTTCGAATCAGTTCGTCGAGATCATCAAATGCGTGTGTGACAAATAATTTCACTCAATTTTCTCGGAGATGGCTTGACGAAATGAGCAAATGTCCGTGTGTGTATATGTGTGGGTCAGTATGTGTGTTGTCATCAAAGAGATTGAGATTTCAGAGATGGCTGGGCCGATTTTGATCAAACTAGTCGCAAATGAAAAAAAAAAACAAAGACAAAGTTTTATGTCTAAATTTTCAGTTTATTGACAGTATCTGTCACACATGACCTTGAAAACAGAATTTGTTTCCGCACGGTAATAGCTATCCAACAAGCCATAGATTGTTAAAATCCGTCCATTTTTGACGGAGATATCGACATTTTTGTGTAAGCGACTTTTCTCCCTATTCCAGTTTTGAGCAACGTGAAACACGGTTTTTTAAACTGTTACATACAATTTTTTCTAAGTACCAAAAAGACTTTGTACAGCATCCTTTTTCGTTACTTTTTGTCTTGGACCAATTTTAGCACGGCTCGTTTTTGGCAACATAATCGTTCGAATATGACATATGTAAACTAGATGATGGCAGCATTTTTCGAGTTGATAGCAATTTCATGATTATATTGATTTAAACTACTTGCAGCAATAAATGCTGGAAGAACATAACACTCATATACCATTCGAATCAGTTCGTTGACATCAGCAAATGCGTGTGACAAATAATTTCCCTCAATTTTCTCGAAAAATTGCTTTTCTACAAACTCAGATTCATATAAAAAGTCGTATGCTCCCAAACAAGGTTCAATGAAATTTGAAATATTGTTGAATTATGTTTTTATCCGACTTCTGGTTCCGGAACTATAGGATGATATGTGAAACGAAATTAAAAGTGTGTAACTCATTTTTCTCGTATATGGCTGAACCGATCTAAGATTGAATTGAAATCTAAGAATCAACTAAGATTCAAATGAATAGTTTTAAGATTCTATGAAACATCTTGCTTTTCGGTCCGATCCAACTTCCGGCTTAGCGGAAACAGGGTGATTAGTATAAAAATGTCTATTTCACATAAATTAATCAGGTTTATCGGGTTTGCAGATTTGTATAGTCGATAACCAAATATACTTATTTCAGTTTTAGTGGTATTCAGTTTTCGATTCGGATTTAATTCGAACTACAATTTCTGAAAGATCTGCACTGATTTTCAAACATTTTGAAACAAATGTAAAATATACAGCTACTCAGGTGAATTCATCTGACTTTTCTACACCGATTTTCGAATTGCGGTTCCAGTATCGAATCGTTTCTCAATCGGATTTGCAGTTTACACATTACAGAGTAATGAGTGATAAAAATCTCAAATTACCGCTTAAAACGATGGTCAATAAAATAATGTCATGAGAACTAAAACACCTCAGTCGGTGTTGAACAGTCGTTCGCACCGAACGCGTATAGCTCTTGGCTCCTGGAATTTTTTTCTGGCTACCTAGAGTTTCATTGATTCAAGGCTTCAGTCTTTTTCAAGGCTACCTGAATCACTAACAGTCTTTTTAAAGACTAACAATTAGTCAGCTCTTTTTCAAGACTAAGAAATTAATCAGCCTTTTTTAAGGCTTGCTATTTAAAGAACTATTCTTCGAACTAATCAGTATTTATTAAGACTACCACAAAATCAGTCTTTATCAAGACTTTTCCAAACTAGGAGTCTAATCGAAGACTAATTTAGCCTAGTTAATTTAATCTCAAATTTCATTCATTTCAAAAATGCCTGCGTCCAACCGGAAAGGCAACAAGCCTAAGGCTAAAAATAATTCAATGCGGAATAAATCACAATCCGTTATTCAACATTTTTCTAATAACATTCACGATCTTATAGAATCTGAATGTAAAAATAAAAGGCAACAGACGGATTTCCCTTCCGTTGATTCTATGCCGTCTAACAATATTTACGAGATTCTTCCTGAATCCGATTGTAGCGACATAGAAGAAAATTCTTCAGAAATTCCCAAAATGGACGAACTCCTTCAATTGATTAATCTCGACATTCATCGACGCAATATTCGTTCCAACCCCGTTTTGAGATTACCTGTTGCAAGAACAAATTATGGTTATAATGAGCCGTTCTCCAGTATGTGCCGAACATTCAACAACTGTTCCAATGTCTTCGACTTTCATTTATCTCGAAACATGATTAAACGATTGTTTCATAGTCACCTGTCAGATTAGGATTTGTCTGGAACCGTTAATATTTTATTTTCATTTAACCCCCATTCCGTCTCTCCATCATCTTCATTTGAAACTAACTAGATTCGCTCGCCTCTTTTTTCTGTCTTCCACCATCCATTTTTATCATTAATTAGATCTACATGCCGATTCTAACCTCGTCGTTTTTTTCTGTCTTCCACCATCTTTTTGATAACTAATTAGATCTACATGCCGATACTAACCTCGTCGTTTTTTTCTGTCTTCCACCATCTTTTTGATAACTAATTAGATCTACATGCTGATTCCAACCCCGTCGTTCGTTTTCGCTCGTTTATCAACCCCTCCACCAACCCTTGTTTTCAATTTAGCTAATAAATTTTCTTCTCTCTCTCACCTTCTAAGTAAGAGTACTAATACTGTTATGCTTGGTGTCATCAACTGGTTACAGTGTTATAAATTTAGTTTTAACTGTTAGTTTTAATTGTAGTGTTAGGCCTAAATGTATCTGTTGGATCATTGTAATCTGTTGATACAAATGATGAGGAGGTTTTATGCCTGCTGGAGAGAGAGATGGCCAAATTTCATCTCCATCGGGCTTTTCCCCGCTTCAAATAAATTAATCAGTTCTGATAATTTATTCCTTGGTTAAGATCACTTGAAATCAGCAGTGATCGGTGGTTTTCTCCGCCCTGATGATATTACATGTCAATTTAAAATACTGCACGGAACGACCGAAATAAGCTCTGCGCCTAATTCGTATTACTGTTTTTGAATTAGTTGATTTTAACAACAAAATTTCCAAATTAACTATGCACTTAGTTAAAATTGAAAGTTTACTTTGCTGAAAAAAACTTTTATTTTTAGAGAATATGTTTAGTTGGCGAATATCATGGACACAAACCAGCAATATTTCAATCCAGTACAAAATTCTCACTGACATCTTGTTTTGTTATTAAAATTAGAAAATTTGGTTCTATTTATCTATTACCATCATTACTGAAGGACAGCACAAAGAAAACAAAAATGAAATTGGTTTTATTAACAAGTTTATGAGTCAAAAATTTATAAGAAGTGTCAAAGCAAAACAATCAATTAAAAAGATAAAAATGACAGTCTTGTTGAAACTGCTTGCAAAATGTTTTGATGTTTTTCGCATGTGTTACGATATATCCATATATATGTTAAATTTCTAAACCGATATGTAAAAATGAAGTAAACTCTTAATGGAAAGTGAATTTATTCAGAATTTGTGCGCATTTGAAGCGTTTATGCGTAAGAATGTTTTTACGCGGAATAGTGAAGTGAGTTTCGAATTTTGCACTCTAATTGTATATGTCAAAATTTTTTTTTTGTATTTTCCAACCTGCTCAAAGTTTTTCCGAGTGCTCAAAGTTTTCAGTGAGCGAGTCGATTTCGCAAAGTCGAATGAAGAAAACAGCGATTTAGAAGAAAAATGTTTAAAAAGAAGTTTACGTTTCATTTATGTCTTTTTCTCCAATACGGCATCGTATTTATACCTGCCAATATTGAAAAGACAACCGCGACTAAAAAATTCTTTTCGGTAGTAGTGTGCCATCTAGTGGCTAGTAGTCATTACGGTGTTAACGTTTATTCGGTGACAGTGCGCCATATAGCTGCAAATTGCAGAAGCCAATGCAACCATTTATGTTAGTAGTAAACAACGTTTTATTTCTCTAATTCAACTAAAAAATTATTTGAATGGAAATGAAGTGTGCCTTAGCTAAGAAATGACAGCACATTTAATTGGTCAATTCAACTAAAAAATAGCCATTTCAACAAATGTTTTATTATTATTAAGGGCACGAGAATTAAAAAATCTAAATTAGCAAAAGTAAGATTTTTTTAGTTGTCTCAAAAAATAACTAACTAAAATCAGAAAATCAACTAATTTTTTCGTCAAAAAGCTGATTTGGGTCCTTCCGTGTGTTTATATTTTAACAACGATATTTATTTCATGAATCTCAACATACTGAACTTATTTCAAATAGATCATGACGTGTATCAGTTAGTACATTTTGATTATTTTCGCAAATCAATAATATTGTTCGAGTTGATTCAACTATTTGCAATGTCTAAAACAAATAAAACCGATTTATTTTTCTAATAACAGAATTTTGTTTCAATAACAACACCAGTTATTTCAACTAAAATATTTGTTGAAATTGAAAGGTATGTGTCCTCACTAATTGACAGCATTTTTTTCAAACAGTTAAATTAGTTGTTTCAACCATCGTTTCTGCTAATCGAAAAACAAAAATGACAGTTTAGTTAAAACAACTATCGATTAGTTGTATCAAATTTTAACCAATCGAATTCAGAAAATCAACTAATATTCAGGTTGAAATGGGATCGCGGGTGGTTCCGTGCAGCGGGCAGCAGCATTGCATAACTCGATACGCGCCAAATGATCATTGGAGATTTAGCATGCATTGAATGGAAAATTTCCAATTCTAAACGAACCAATTTTCTAGTTTTTCTCTACTTTCCCGAAGATTTCCCTTATGTACTATAGCCAAACCTCCGCATAAACGTCACCTTTCGAACAAAAAAAATCATTCGAAGATCGGCTCACGCATAACAGAGAACATTAGCAAAAACACTTTTTTCGCTATTATTTTATATATATAGAAGAATACCTTTTTTTATATAAAAAATAGGTATAGAATTCGCTCAAACTTTAGAAAAATTTTCCGGGGCCCGAAGGGCCGAATGTCATATACCAATCGGTTCAGCTCGACGAACTGAACAAATATCCGTGTGTGTCTGTATGTGTGTTGTCAACTAAGAGGTCGAGATCTCAGAGATGGCTGGACCGATTTTGATCAAACTAGTCGCAAATGAAAGTTCTCCCCGTCACCCTGAACGCTATTGAATGGTTTTGAGATCGGATGTTTACTTTTTGAGTTATGTTAAAGTTTTGTGTAAAAATTTTCAGTTTTTTGACAGTATCTGTCACATTTGACCTTGAAAACAGAATATGTTTCTATACTTAGATTCCACACGGTAATAGCTATCCAACAAGCCAAGATTGTTAAAATCCGTCCATTTCCAACGGAGATATCGACATTTTTGTGTAAGCGACTTTACTCCCTATTCCAGCAGTAGGAGTTTTGAACGCTGTATGACAAAGCAATGCTTGGGAGCAACATAAAACACGATTTTTTATACTGTTACACACAATTGTTTCTAAGTGCCAAAAAGACTGTGTACAGTATCATTTTTCATGACATTTTGCCTCGGACCGATTTTAGCACGGTTCGTTTTTAGCAACATAATCGTTCGAATATGTAAACCAGCCGAATTTTCGAGTTGAAAGCAATTCCATAATTATATTGCATTAAACTGATTACAGAAATAAATGCTGAAAAAACATAACAACCCTACACCTTTCGAATCAGTTCGTCGAGATCAGCAAATGCGTGTGTGATATGATGATATGTGAAACGAAATTAAAATAATGCATTTCATTTTTCTCGTAGATGGCTGAACCGATCTAAGATTCAAATGAAATCTAAGAATCATTTATGATTCAAATAAAAGTTCTTAAATCCTATAAAACATCTTACTTTTTAGTCAGATCCGACTTCTGGAAGTACCATAAATGATGACGAAAAACTCTAAAGTGGAACTTACTTCGACATCTCATGGAATTTTCAATCGATTGTCACACGTTAAGACTGAAATTCGATACGATTTGCAGTTTCGGCATTACAGGGTAATGAGTGACTAAAATCTCAATTTGCCGTTTAAAACGTTGATAATTAAAATAATGTCATGAGAACTAGAACAGCTAAGAAAACACATGCGGATTGATAAAAAAAGGTATCATCTCACTGCTAGGTGGATTAATCACGATTTTATATATAAAAAACAGGTATGGAATTCGCTCAAACTTTAGAAAAATTTTCCGAGCCCCGGAGAGCCGAGTGTCATATACCAATCGATTCAGCTTGACGAACTGAGCAAATGTCCGTGTGTGTATATGTGTGGGTCTGTATGTGTGTTGTCATCAAAGAGATCGAGATTTCAGAGATGGCTGGACCGATTTTGATCAAACTAGTCGCAAATGAAAAAAAAAGACAAAGTTTTATGTCTAAATTTTCAGTATTTTGACTGTATCTGTCACACATGACTTTGAAAACAGAATTTGTTTCCAGAATTAGATTCCGCACGGTAATAGCTATCCAACAAGCCATAGATTGTTAAAATCCGTCCATTTTTGTGTAAGCGACTTTTCTCCCTATTCCAGTTTTGAGCAACGTGAAACACGGTTTTTTAAACTGTTACATACAATTTTTTCTAAGTACCAAAAAGACTTTGTACAGCATCCTTTTTCGTTACTTTTTGTCTTGGACCAATTTTAGCACGGTTCGTTTTTGGCAACATAATCGTTCGAATATGACATATGTAAACTAGATGATGACAGCATTTTTCGAGTTGATAGCAATTTCATGATTATATTGATTTAAACTACTTTCAGCAATAAATGTTGGAAGAACATAACACTCATATACCATTCGATTCAGTTCGTTGAGATCAGCAAATGCGTGTGTGACAAATAATTTCACTCAATTTTCTCGAAAAATTTCTTTTCTACCAACTCAGATTCATATGAAAAGTCGTATGCTCCCAAACAAGGTTCAATGAAATTTTAAATATTGTTGAATTATGTTTTTATCCGACTTCTGGTTCCGGAACTATAGGATGATATGTGAAACGAAATTAAAAGTGTGTAACTCATTTTTCTCGTATATGGCTGAACCGATCTAAGATTTAAATGAAATCTAAGAATCAATTAAGATTCAAATGAAAAGTTTTAAGATTCTATGAAACATCTTGCTTTTCGGTCCGATCCAACTTCCGGCTTAGCGGAAACAGGGTGATTAGTATAAAAATGTCTATTTCACATAAATTAATCAGGTTTATCGGGTTTGCAGATTTGTATAGTCGATAACCAAATATACTTATTTCAGTTTTAGTGGTATTCAGTTTTCGATTCGGATTTAATTCGCACTACAATTTCTCAAAGATCTACACTGATTTTCAAACATTTTGAAACAAATGTAAAATATACAGTTACTCAGGTGAATTCATCTGACTTTTCTACACCGATTTTCGAATTGCGGTTCCAGTATCGAATCGTTTCTCAATCCGATTTGCAGTTTACACATCACAGAGTAATGAGTGATAAAAATCTCAAATTGCCGCTTAAAACGATGGTCAATAAAATAATGTCATGAGAACTAAAACACCTCAGTCGGTGTTGAACAGTCGTTCGCACCGAACGCGTATAGCTCTTGGCTCCTGGAATTTTTTTTCTGGCTACCTAGAGTTTCATTGATTCAAGGCTTCAGTCTTTTTCCTACCTGAATCACTAACAGCCTTTTTAAAGACTAACAATTAGTCAGCTCTTTTTCAAGACTAAGAAATTAATCAGCCTTTTTTAAGGCTTGCTATTTAAAGAACTATTCTTCGAACTAATCAGTCTTTATTAAGACTACCACAAAATCAGTCTTTATCAAGACTTTTCCAAACTAGGAGTCTAATCGAAGACTAATTTAGCCTAGTTAATTTAATATCAAATTTCATTCATTTCAAAAATGCCTGCGTCCAACCGGAAAGGCAACAAGCCTAAGGCTAAAAATAATTCAATGCGGAATAAATCACAATCCGTTATTTAACATTTTTCTAATAACATTCCCGATCTTATAGAATTTGAATGTAAAAATAAAAGGCAACGGACGGATTTCCCTTCCGTTGATTCTATGCCGTCTAACAATATTTACGAGATTCTTCCTGAATCCGATTGTAGCGACATAGAAGAAAATTCTTCAAAAATTCCCAAAGTGGACGCTTGTCGTTCTGGGAAGAAACAACAATCTATGCCACCAGTGACGGTGATGATTTGCGACTTCAAAGCATTCCGGATTGAGCTTTCTACTTTTCTCCCGGAAGTAAAAGTCTCATTTCAAATAGAAAGAAGAGGAGAATGTGGAGTCTTGGTTGATGGATTGGAAGATTATAATAATAATAAGATAAGACGTTCATCCGATATTTGTCCGAGACACTTCATAAATTTTATTCATATGATATAAAATCAGACAGACCCTTCAAGGCTGTCTTGAAAGGCTTATAAAATGATCAAAGTAGTGATGAAATTAAAATTGAACTAAAAGAATTGCTTGGTTTTGCCCCTTCCCAAGTGAAACTTATTAAAAAAAGAGCGACTGGTGGCGCTCTGGAATTTCCAATGAACTTTACCTAATACATTTCAATCGAAGTGATGTAAACAATTTGAAAACTTTAGAAAACGTACGTTTCATTTCCCATATTAAAATTCATTGGAAACATTATAATCGGCATAATGGTATTGCAAACTTAACCCAATGTCTTCGTTGCCAAGTCTTCGGCCATGGAACCAAAAATTGTCTTATGGATATACGGTGTTTGAATTGTGGTAAATCGCATGCGAAAGACGTTTGTCCAATGAATGAAACCACTGATAAATTTTCATGTTCAAATTGCGATGGAAATCATAAATCCAATTATTTGAAATGTCCTGTCAGGGAAAAAATTTTAAACGCTCGTTCGCTTAGACAAGTCAAATCAACGACCTTAAATTTACAGAACATACCTGAAAATCAAAAAACCGTTACAAATGTCACGCCACCATTCTTCTAAGGCACTTATTTCTTCGAATTTAAAACAAAAAACAGGTACGCCTGCCAATTCGTCTTCTAACGAAAACAATTTATTGACAGGTAGATTGACCTCGTCATCATCTTCTTCTAATGTCAGTTATGCTGGTATATTAGGTAGAAATCTACCACCTATTTCTTCTAATGTAAATAATCAAAACACAGGATCGCCTTGCAGTTCATCTTCTAACGAAAACAATTTATTAATAGGTAGATCGGCCATATCACCTTCTTTTAATGGCAGTCTACCTACAATTATTCCTTCAATGCCATTCGCTTCTTTAAATGAAGTTGATTTAGGCGATATAGCTGAAAATAAAATGATCTACCTACAACTTTTTCAAATGAGCATCCGAATGAATTCGACTTCATCGCTTTTTGAAGCATTTCAAATCGGATGGCAATTCGCAAATAATATTATAATGAATTTAATATTGAACAGTGATGTTAAATAATTATTTGAATATTTTAAATTGGAATGCTCGATCTTTGAAATCGAGTGAAGATGAATTTTATAATTTTCTCAAAGTTCACAAAATTAATATTGCCATTGTGACAGAAACTTTTCTTAAACTAAATGTCAAATTGAAAAATAATCCACATTATGTGTTTTCAATCCACATTTTGTGTTTATGAAATAGTCGTAAACACGTTTTCGTTCGGCACGTCAGAAAAGACATTGCAAAACAAAAAGTGTTCTGTAAGTAGCAGAAACTTTACGTCTGCTTAGCGGTTCAAATTGAACTGCCGAGTTTAGCACTAAGCAGTTCATTTTGAACTGCTCTGCACTGATGAGTCAAAGACGAAACGTAAAAATTATAAAAAAAGTTATGTGCCCTAGCACAAAATTTGGCTAACCCCTAAAAGACCATACCTGCATTGGCCAGAAATAGTCGAAAACACGTTTTCGTTCGGCACGTCAGAAAAGACATTGCACTCCGTTGCAAAACAAAAAGTGTTCTGTAAGTAGTAGAAACTTTACGTCTGCTTAGTGGTTCAAATTGAACTGCCGAGTTTAGCACTAAGCAGTTCATTTTGAACTGTTCTGCACTGATGAGTCAAAGACGAAACGTAAAAATTATATAAACGGTTATGTGCCCTAGCACAAAATTTGGCTAACCCCTAAATGACCATACCTGCATCGGCCAGAAATAGTCGAAAACACGTTTTCGTTCGGCACGTCAGAAAAGACATTGCACTCCGTTGCAAAACAAAAAGTGTTCTGTAAATAGTAGAAACTTCACGTCTGCTTAGCGGTTCAAATTGAACTGCCGAGTTTAGCACTAAGCAGTTCATTTTGAACTGCTCTGCACTGTTGAGTCAAAGACGAAACGTAAAAATTATAAAAACGGTAATGTGTCCTAGCACAAAATTTGGCTAACCCCTAAATGATCACATTATGTGGTTCATGGATTTGACAGGTTTACTGGAATGGGTGGTGGAGTTGCCATTTTTCTCCAACGGCAAATGAAACATCGAATTTTACCTTCTTCCAATACTAAAGTTATTGAAAGCTTGGGAATCGAAGTTGAAACCATTCATGGAATTTATTTCATCGCTGGAGCATATTTGCCATTCCAATGCACCGGCGAACAATTAAATTTCTTTAAAGGCGAACTCACAAGATATCGATCGAAATTTTTCTTAATAGGGGACTTAAATGCTAAGCATGTCCAGTGGAATTGTAGGCAAAATAACAGTAATGGTAAAATACTTCATAATCAACTCTCAGCTGGTTACTTCACAGTTCTTCATCCCAGTAATCCGACTTGTTTCTCTTCCGTGAAAAACCCGTCTACAATTGATCTGGTTTTAACAGCTCAAAGTCACATTTGTAGTTAACCGATTACACATGCTGACTTTGACTCAGATCATCTTCCTGTAACATTCAGACTTTCCAACGAAACTATAATTAATCCAATTAGTTCTATGTTCAACTATCATAGAGCTAATTGGTTGGATTACAGATCTCACATTGAAAATCATGTAGATCATGAAACTTATTTAGAAAATTCTGCGGACATCGACACAGCAATTGATAATTTGAATCATTATATTATCGAAGCTAGAAATCTTTCAGTTCCCAAAGCTCAAACAAAATTATATTCTCCTATCATCGATGACAATCTTGAACTGCTCATTCGGTTGAAGAAAGTTCGTTGACGACAATATCAACGTTCTCGTGATCCTGCTATGAAGAACATAGTTAAGAATTCACAAAAAGAAATTAAACATGAATTTACTCTTTTGCGAAATGAAAATTTCGCTATAGAAGTTGAACAAATCAATCAATATTCTAAACCTTTCTGGAAACTTTCTAAGGTTCTTAAGGAACCTCAGAAACCAATTCCTGCTCTCAAGGAAGGAAATCAAATACTTCTTACAAATGGCGAAAAAGCTCAAAAACTCGCTTAGCAGTTCGAGAGTGTTCACAATTTTAATTTGAACGTTGTGAGTCCTATTGAAAATGAAGTCTCACTGAAATATGAACATATTTCAACCCAAGTGTTATCACAAGATGACATTATTGAGTCGAATTTTGATGAAATTAAATCAATTATTAGGAAACTTAAAAACATGAAGGCTCCTGGTAATGATGGAATTTTCAATATTGATGTGGAACACATCTTTATTAGAGGTGCAAATTATAAATTCAGGGAAATATACACGTAGAAATATGGTCAGGTTTTAAACACTTACAGCTCAGTATATTTTGTATCAATTAATTATATTATTTCATTATTTGATTGGAAATATTTCTACGATTCAATTTGAACGTATCAAGCCACGTATTTTCAATTATAAATGTTGAAGTTTTGATTAGTAGCGAGCAGTGTCCTATTTTGTCTGCTAAAATTCTCCGGCATATCGGATTTCCCTGCCATAGACGACGGTTTTGAAGGATTGAGCGATATATCAAAGTGAAAGCATCGCTCTGATGGGCCAATCGATCCACAAGCAAAGCTGTTGGAAGCACGCGAATCTATAAATAGAAGCGAAATTCTAGATAATGTTTTATTATTCTGTGCTGTACTTTTCGTGAATTCAGACGTATTCAAAGTTGTTACAAGTTAGAAAACTTTTGGTTTATCGCAGTCATCGTGTTCTTTCCCCATAATGGGTAAATCGCGTAACAGATCCGGTGAGAATCTGGATCCTGCTAAAAAGCCGAAGAAAAACGATCAAAAAAACAGCAGCTGATCAGCTACTGCGCAATAACAAACTCGCCAGCTTACCAGTTGACGCTGATGACTCTACGGAGGAAGCAATTGAAAAGAAAGAGAAAATGCCTCCCTTTGACGTAAGGGGCATTCCGCCAACGTTAAGGACGGACAAACACGCTTATTAATCTTGGCAACAATTCGTCTTTGCACCGATGGATACAAAATTTCGGTTCCTGCGCTGAATCATTACAGGGCAGTTGAAAATTACCTTCAACAAGTTCATGCTGAATACTTCACGCATGACATCGCATCAAGCAAGCCATTTAAAGTGGTAATTCGTGGACTTCCAGAAATGCTCGAGGAGGAGCTGAAGAAGGCGCTGACTGCAGCTAATCTTAAACCCATTGCCGTTTACAAAATGAAGCGGCACGATACGAAAACGAAATATCGGGACCAGTTGTATCTAGTGCATCTAGAAAGAGGCTCCACCTCAATGAAGGACTTGAAAAATATCCGATACTTGTTCAATATCGTTATTGAATGGGATCGTTACAAACCAGCCCACAGAGAGGTAACACAGTGTGCTAACTGTCTTTTCTACGGGCATGGTGCAAAAAACTGCCACATGGAGAGTCGCTATGCTAAATGTGGAGAGAATCATACATCGAATAGTTGCATTGACGAATCGGATACATCATTATCCTGTGTAAATTGTGGAGGAGATCACCCGTCAACGAGTCGGTCTTGTCCCAAACGAGCCCAATTCATTGAACTTCGCAAAAAAGTTAACAAGCCAAAGCAACAGCAGAAAAAGAAACAACCACAATTGTACCTAAACTCTTTCACCGGATTCCCACATCTTCCTGGGCAACAAGATACCACTTCAAACACTTCTCCACCTGGCTTCTGGGGAAGCAGACCCGGCAATGGGCAACATCATCCAGGATGTACTACAAGTGGACCACCAACTGATGGTCCGTCGCAAGTTATCAATCAACTGACATCTCTGGTAACTGAGATGCAAAAAATGTTAATGCAAATGATGCAATTTTTCATGAAATTTAATGTTCACGCTCAACATCTTTAATTGGAACACCAACTCCGTGGTGAAGAAAAAGCTGGAACTCATCGATTTCCTGCTGACCAACTCAATAGATATTGCATTTCTCTCAGAAACACATCTGAAGCCAAACGTGAACTTCGGACTGCCGCATCATTCCGTCATTAGACTAGATCGAATCAGCAATCGAAAGGGTGGTGGCGTTGCTATTGCTATCAAGAGAGGGTTGGCATATAAGTAGTTACCTGACTTTCGCCTTTCATTAATCGAAGCCGTTGGAATTGAGCTCTCCTCACCTGATGGTCCCATCATCTTAATCGCAGTGTACTGTCCAGTTCAATGCAAAGAATCGGATGCCAGTGTTACTAAGTTCAAAAACGACATCCACAAGCTTACTCGTTGGACTGGCAAATTTGTAGGTGTAGGTGATCTAAACGCTCGTCATTCGTTGTGGGGAAATTCCAAGTGCAACAAAAACGGATCAATACTAGCAGACGACCTTCGGACAGGACACTATGTGCTTCTCCACCCAGAATCGCCCACATTTTTCTCGTCAGCTGGTGTCGGGTCAACCCTCGACATCACTTTAACCAACATCGCGGACTGCTATACCACACCTCGTACAACGACGGAATTATCATCTGATCAATTGCCGGTGGTGTTCGAACTCAACCACACAAGTAGTCAACGAGAACAACATTGTCGACGAAACTATCATCGAGCTGATTGGATTCAGCTGAAGCAGTACGTCGAGAACCTGGTGATAGAACAACATCCTCTCACGACGACGGAAGAAATTGATAACGTGCTACAGGCTCTTACTGACAGCATCAGCGAAGCAGAACGACGATTTATACCATCAACTCCGATCACAAGTAAATTCACCAATATAGATGACGAAACCAAGCGCATTATTTCCCTCCGAAACTGTATCAGGCGACAGTTCCAGCGTACAGGAAACATGGCTAGAGAAGTTCTTTTCAAAAAATTAAACAAAATCATAGCCACTCGTGTAGAAAATTTAAAAAATAGACAGTTCTCCAAAGATTTGAAAAATTTACCGAACCACTCTAGGCCCTTCTGGCGATTAACAAAAATACTAAAAACAAAACCCAAACCAATTCCACCTCTTAAAATTGATAACCAAGTTCTAATAACCGAATACGAAAAAGCAAATTCCATTTCAAATCATTTCATGGCATCACATAAATTAGGGCAAGATATTGTTAGTCCGATGGAAGCTTCTGTGTTTGATAGCGTGTATCAGTTAAGCAACGAGATCTGTGTCCTACCAGAGGATCAAAAAATAACGGTTGATGAGCTTGTTCATGCTATCAAAACCACAAAGAATATGAAGGCCCCGGGTTTTGATGGTATCTTCAATATAGTTCTGAAAAATATGGGACCAAAAGTGCACTCACAGCTGGTGAATGTTTTCATTCGTTATTTGCAACTTGGCTATTTTCCTAAGCTCTGGAAAATATCCAAAGTGGTTCCGATTCATAAACATGGCAAGGCGCCCACGAGTCCATCAAGCTACCGTCCGATCAGTTTACTTTCTTCAATAAGTAAGCTGTTCGAAAAACTTATATACACCAGACTACTGGCGCATTCTGATCGGAATGATATCATTCCAAAAGAGCAGTTTGGGTTTCGACGTGGACATTCGACCGTAGATCAACTGAAGCTGGTTGCAAACACGATCTACCATGCAAAATCGGTCTCAAAAACAACTGTTATGGCACTTCTCGATGTTGAGAAAGCGTTCGATAACGTTTTGCATGACGGCCTGGTCCACAAACTATTGCAATTTCGTTTTCCAATTTTTCTGGTCAAAATCATCTCGCACTATCTGGATGGTAGAGCTCAAGTGTCAGTAATAACAGTCTCTCTGAACCATATGACGTGACTGCTGGTGTTCCTCAGGGAAGCATTTTGGGTCCAATCTTATATAATATATATACATCCGATATTTCGACACTTCCTGGTGGAGGTGAACTATCGTTCTTCGCTGATGATACTGCGATCATCTATACTGGCCGAGTAACAAAAACTTTAGTGTCGAAACTGCATACAGGTGTAGATGCATTTATTAAGTGTCTTGCAGACTGGAAAATATGTGTGAATGAAAGTAAAACGCAGATCATCACCGTTCCGTACCGCAATTCAGACCGCTTGAAAAGGACTTCAAACCTAAAAGTAAAAGACACCGAGATTGATGGGTCAGATGTAGCCTGTTATCTAGGGCTTATCTTCGATAGCAAACTACTCTTCCGGCGGAGCCATGTGGAAGACAGAATTTCCAAAGGCTAAAACGTCTCTACCCGGTAATAAATCGTCGGTCAAAAGCGTCTACCGTTAATAAGTTGGCTGTCTACAAACAGATAGTTGCGCCTATGTTGGAGTATGGGTCTTTAATTTGGCAAGAATGTGCTGTAACACATCGCAAAAAGATACAAGTTTTGCAGAATCGATTTCTCAAGTTCATTGTTTTCTTGAAGCGTTGCCTAACGCACGCTTTTTTTTTACTATTCCGGTAGATGGAAAGTTAACAAAATACAGTCCACGGATACAGACACTCTGCCCCCAGATCACTACTTCATTAGCCAAGGTGGGCGCACTATAAGGTTATATCTATGAAAGACCAATCTGCTTCAATGAATTTTTCAGTTGCTGTCATCAGAAAACTCTAGCCAGCTTGCAAAATACATGTAATAGTGTCGTGTGGGGCTTGCTAAGAGTTGTGTCTGCGTTTGACATCGAGTATGTTGTTTGGGTGTGTGTCGAGTATTATGATGCCAGGTCCCAACTCATAGGTTCCCTTCGGGCCTGAGGTATACCACCTTTCGTACCAGCTCGTGACGTCTTGGCAACTTGAAATCTTCCTTATATGACTCTCATCTATAACTTCTTGAAAACTATCAATGCTCAAATTTAGTGCTCTCCCTATCTCTCTCTCTCGTCTACTGCTCTATCGCAGTCTTCTTTACGCTGCTGAAAGTATGACCTGTATAAACTATGCTCATTCATTACAATCTGAAGAACGTTAAGATTCAGGAAACTCTAAACAATTTGTACCACAAACAAATGATATATTTCAATTCAAAATCAATATTTTGTAAATCCCACCCTGTTCACATTCCTATACTAACTCTAGGGGAGTATGCTGCCCCCTTAATACGGCATCCCTTCTTCTCCTATAACAACAAGACAATCATTGAGCTAAAGCAAATGAGCCCAATAAAAATTCTATTATAAAAAACAATAAAAAATAATAAGTATAATAATAATAATAATAATAATAATAATAATAATAATAATAATAATAATAATAATTATAATAATAATAATAATAATAATAATAATAATAACAATAATAATAATAATAATAATAATAATAATAATAATAATAATAATAATAATAATAATAATAATAATAATAATAATAATAATAATAATAATAATTATAATTATAATTATTAATAATAATAATACAAATCATTCAGTGAAAGCCACTCAAGCGAAAAGGTTGTGTTTCGATTATATTGGCTCATGAATTAACGGATGCTACTCTAAACTCTAAGCTCTTATCAGGTAGTTAAACTGGTTGTGCTAATCGCAAAGGCAATATTCGGGGCGTTTCCCGACTGGAAAGCTAGCAACGAAGGCCATCCCGTTCGTACGCACAGAGGTTTAGAGACACAGAGGTGCCATCATCGCATAAAGATGCGAGGACGAAGGGATACAAAGGCACAGTGGGTATCACCCCGCTGTAATACCTAACGGTAGTTCCAGGGAGGTAGGGTTGGAGATCCAAGGTGTTCTAGTGGGTAGTTCCAATTATACAGTGGTAGTCCTGTGGAAAGTCCCACACTCTGTGCATGAATGCATTTCACCTTGTAAAAAAGGCGAGTGGGAGACATAACTGGATGTCGTGAATACGAAAAAACTGACACGCTCCCATCACTTTTCAGAATATCAGTTAGTTGATTGATTGTATGAATTGTGCAAGCTTTCCCCTTTTTCACTAATAGAGTTTGAAGCGATACACCTACGTTGAGGTACAGATTAGTTGCATCAAACAACTACTATTCTACAACTATATATTCCAAACTTGAAACAATTCCTTTTTAATTTGCTAATATAGGAGGCTAGGTACGATAAATTTGTAGTTTATTATTATTGAAGCTATGAAGTTCGAAGATATCGGCTTCTTCTCGAAATTTCAGTACGAGACAATTGCAATGGCGTGGTCTGGAATGTATCGACGATCTTCGGTATGCAAGAGTCATTTTAATAATAATAATGATAGTAATAATAATAATGATAATAATAATAATAATAATGATGATAATAATAATAATAATAATAATAATAATAATACAGATTAATCTGTACATATATGTATGAATAAATAAAATACATATTAATCTGTATATATGGCAACCCTGTTTCGCATGGCACATTTTCACACGACCCCATACTAGTATAAAGATGTGTTCAATATCATCATTTTCGTCTTGTTCCGGCAACAGTTGCTCAGAAAATGGTAGGAAAGCGACAAAATTCAACTAGTTCTTTATGATGATCTTTAGCACTGAAAAGTGCTTTGAATTGTCTCAAAAGCACTGAAAAGTGCTATGAATGGGCCTTGCTGGACTTTTTGGCTGCCTTTCCACTGGTTTTCAATGCCATCGTGCTGACGGTGTCTCGTGCGTTCAGAGTAGCTGCTTTAACTTAAATGACGCTATTTCTCACATGACATTTCGGTTTGTACCTGCTACTGGCAGCGGTGTACGGACAGCCCATTTGCCAAAATTCCTTTTCCTGTTCACACAACGGGAAACAGTGAGACGACATAAAAGAGAGAGTTAGTAGAGCAGCAGTCAGTAATACTGAATTGACTGTCTAGCTGTGAACAGCACCTCATGGAATTTTTACGCAGAAACACGCACACAGGAGGAGCAGTTAAGGGCAAGCAAAGTCCCGCTCGAACCGTGCTGGTCTGCAGTTCCCAGTTGGCAGAATCCATCGTCTGCTCCGGAAGGGAAACTACGCCGAGCGTGTCGGTGCCGGTGCACCGGTCAATCTGGTGGCAGTGATGGAGTACTTGGCTGCCGAAGTGTTGGAATTGGCCGGTAACGCTGCCTGTGACAACAAGAAAACGAAAATCATCCCTCGCCATCTGCAGCTGGCCATCCGTAACGACGAGGAGTTGAACAAAAACCCCGTCCTTTTCAGGACGACCACATCACTGTGATAAAGAAATATTTAAGATTGCTTTAAGTTTAACCCGTTCTGATATGCCTGGAAAGTAGAATGCGCAAATCAAGTGGAAACCTTTGTTCTAACAATTTGTTCATTTTTGTTTTCGGCCGCATACTAAAGTATTCACGACAAAAATACATATTGATCTGTATACGTGGCAACTCTGTTTCGCACGGCATATTTGTGTACTAGTATAAAGATGTGTTCAACATCATCACTTCCACTTTCGCATTGCCGTTCGCAATTGAATGAAATATTGAAACTTTAATTAACTCTTAATGATTATCTGTGGACTGTCAACTTTATGATAATATTTAGCACTGAAAAGTGCTTTGAATTGTCTGAAAAGTGCTTTGAATTGGCCTTGCTGGACTTTTTGGCTGCCTTTCTACCGGTTCTCGGTGCCATCGTGCTAACGGTGTCTTGTACATTCAAAGTAGCTGCTTTAACTTAAATGACGCTATTGCTCACATCACATTTCATTTTATACCTGCTACTGCAGCGGTGTACGAACAGTCCCTTTGCCAAAATTCCTTTTCCTGTTTGCAGAACGCGAAACTGTGAGACGACAGGTCCTCGATGTTGCTCTCGTGTGTGTCTTGTTTCGGGAACAGTTGCCCAGCAAATGGTAGGAAAAATGAACCACTCAACTTTTATATGGATGCTCTTGTATAAAAGCAGTCATCTCGCGTTCTGATTGGCTGGTGCTGTCATGGGTTAAATCAAACAGGTTTTTCAATAGTGTAGTATTGAAAAACTTCAATATTGTTTCA
Organism: Malaya genurostris; assembly: GCF_030247185.1. NCBI lineage: Eukaryota > Metazoa > Arthropoda > Insecta > Diptera > Culicidae > Malaya > Malaya genurostris. The sequence continues at coordinate 149,289,529 of NC_080572.1, forward strand.
ATACACGTTTAAGTTGAAAAATTTCGATTCTATTGGTAGTTAGATTATATAAATCCTTCCACAGATCACTGAGCTATGAGTTTTCGAAATACGAGAAAGGCAAACGCGCCTTATGAATTATCCTCTTTGATACTCGTTTATACCAATCATCTCAGAAAAGTTTAATTTTGAACTATTTGAGATTATGTCACAGAACTGAAAATTTTATTATAAAATTGTGATCATATTTCCGATGGCATGTAGCAAGAATTATGTTGATTCATTAGATACAACATTAGATATTCACGATCAAAAGCTTATCACTCTCTCAGAGGGTAAATTTTGAAAAGGCGCCCCATAGTAAAGTAAGTCGTTTTCACGACAAAAAAAGCACAGAGGTGCTAAGGCAACCCAGTGCAAAGGCAAAAAAGGCGCAGATGTGCTAAGGAAACCTTAGTTTTAGAAACCAAGTACAAGAGCATACTTCGGGCCAAGAAATATAGCTATTGGAGACATGTTTTCAAAGGTTTGTCAAGAGAACCCTCAATGAGCACTCTTTGGAACACGGCCAGACGCATGAGGAATCGTAACGCAGGAAATGACAGTAAGGAATACACGAACCGATGGATATTTGACTTTGCTAGGAAAATTTTCCAGATTATGTTAATACGCAGATTATTATTCGGGAGTCTACCACAAATAATGGTTCCTCTGATAACCCCTTTTCAATGATGGAATTTTCTGTAGCACTCTTGTCTTGTAACAATAACGCTCCTGGGACAGAATTGAATTCCACTTGGTGAAAATTCTGCCCGATCTTGCCAAAAGATGTTTGTTGGAATTGTTCAACAAGTTTCTTGAGCAAAATATTGTTCCACCTGACTGGAGGCAAGTGAAAATTATCGCCATTCAAAAGCCGGGGAAACCAGCTTCTACTCACAATTCATGTAGACCCATTGCTATGTTGTCCTGCATCAGAAAATTATTCGAAAAAATTCGGTTTATTGTCAGTTACTTAGTTAGGCTTCCGTAGAAACAAAGGGACGAATGATTGCCTTGCATTACTTTCATCTGACATTCAAATTTCCTTCGCCCAGAAACAACAAATGGCATCCGTATTTTTAGACATTAAAGGAGCAATTGATTCGGTTTCCATTGATGTTCTTTCAGACAAGCTCCACCAACATGGACTTCCATTGGTTATAATTATTTGCACAACCTTCTGTCAGAGAAGCGCATGTATTATTCACAAGGCGATTTCGCAACATTGAGAATTCATTCTCCTGCAAGGCTCATGCCTCAGCCCGCTCCTCTATAATTTTTACGTGAATGACATTGACAGCTGTTTAGTAACCCCATGCTCACTAAGGCAATTGGCAGATGATGGCGTGTTTTGAGTTACTGGACCCAATTGATCTGCAGAAACCATTCCAAGATACCTTAGATAACTTGTCCGTTTGGGCTGTTCAACTTGGTATCGAATTCTCCACGGAGAAAACTGAGCTGGTCGTCTTTTCAAAAAAGCATTATCCCGTGAGTAGAATTATCGCGCAGGTTTTGACTTTCAAATACCTCGGAGTGTGGTTTGATTTCAAATGCACGTGGGGAGGACACATTAGGTATCTGATAACAAAACGCCAACAAAGAGTAAATTTTCTTCGAAGAATAACAGTGGTGGGGTGCTCACCCGGAAGATCTAATAAAATTGTTTCAGACAACGATACTTTCAGTGATGGAATATGGATGCGTTTGTTTTCGTTCCGTTGCAAACTACCATATTATCAAATTAGAGCGAATTCAGTATCGTTGGTTGCGAATTACCTTAGGCTGCATGCATTCGACACATACAATGTGTCTTGAAATTCTAGCAGGAATTCTTCCGTTGAAAGATCGCTGTGAGGTACTGAATCCCCTGGTTATTAATAACTTCGAAAGGCTAGTTGAGCTTCCATCTCAAACAAGATTCATGGCAGTATATTGAAACTATATGTCACATGAAATCAACCCTTCAAGATATCGTCTTCTAGTCAACTGCTTTGTGGAGGAGGGTACTCATCGCAATCAAGTATAACTTGACTAGGATCGCAGTAAAAATGCACGGATTTTAACACGTAGAACAAACTACCGTACGTGTCTCGCTACCAAATCTATCGCTATACATATAGCGTATATATTTAAGGCCTAATAGTGACCCAGATCTTTACATATCTCACGCCTCTGCAGTTCAGCAAGTCCTTGACATTGCGAATAGTATGGACCGTGTACTCGTTGTAGGCGATTATAATCTTTCTCATCTGCAATGGACTTTTGATCATGATCTAAAATCTTATCTACCTGGAAACGCTACATCTGAACAAGAAATATCGATTATGGAAACGATGATAGCAGGAGGTCTTTATCAAATCTGCTCACTCTCAAATATGAATGGACGATCCCTGGATTTAGCATTTGTCAATAACACGGATTTCGTAGAATTATTTGAGGCTCCGACATCCATACTTAAAGTCGACCTCCACCATAAACCTTTTGTTTTAAGGTATGAAAATCATCTGAACGAGAAATTGGTTTTCTCCGAAACTTTCGACGATCTCGACTTTGATTTTAATCGTTGCAATGTGGATGATATATCAGCGGATATCGAAGCTGTCAATTGGCAAGCTATGCTTGGTGGTAACGATTTGGACCATGCGGTTTCATTTTTTATGAGACAATACATAGAATTTTACATAGCAGAATTTTTAAAAACGAGTTAGAAACAAAGTGGATTACAAGTTTCCATGGTGGAATGCAAGGCTTGGCCGTATGCGCAACGTGCTACGAAAACAACGCAAACACTATCACCGTTCCAAGACTGAAGTCAACAAAATTGTTCTTCGACAAATTGAACTGCAATATGAAACCGCTAGAATTAATGCCTTCCGTGATTATCTTAAACGTATCGAGAATAGTCTTCGAAATAATCCCTCTGCTTTCTGGACATATGTAAAGAGCAGGAAACGTTCAGGTGGCATTCCCGTGAATGTTTTTCTCAAAGATGTAAGCGCTCACTCTGCAGATGAGGCCGTAATTTATTTGCCGATTATTTCCGTGGTGTTTTCAACAGTTCCCCTGTCAATCCGTCGCAGGAATATATTGATAGTTTGCAATCGTAAATCGAAGTATTTTGGAATATGCTGTACAAGTGTGGGCGCCGTATCACGACGTTCAAAGCTACCGATTGGAACGCGTCCAAAAATGCTTTGTTCGTTTCGCACTGAGGAAACTACAATGGAACGACCAATTCAATCTGCCACCGTACATCGATAGATGCAAACTACTAGTCCTACCAACATTGGAATCCCGTTGTACTTTTTTACAAAGAATGTTTATCTATGACATGCTATCGAATAACATTGACTGTACTGATATCTTAGCCAGCATCAATGTATATGTTCCTGCTCGTGTTATGAGAACCCGCCATTTTTTGATGATACCTTGACATCGTACAGTATATGGACAAAACAACCCGGTGGATAGATGCTGTGGAAAATTTAATGAGACTTTCCATCTTTTTGATTTTAATTTAACTAAATCTAGTTATAAGTTTAGAAAAACATTTATACATTACGTTAAGAAATATCTGTACGGTACTCTCCGAAGATTCAACAAATAAACATAAACATATTCCTATCCGTGTAGCCTCCTAAATGTTCCTGACTTAACGTTATTTTTCAACACATCCACGGAGCGCGAAGTGCGTGGAATCCCGGAACACCTACCCTCGATGGAAATCTCATGAGTATTGACAAGTAAGGTCAGGCATATTGACTTTGAGAAAATGTTTTTCATGGACGGATCACGAATTAAAGAGGCTACTGGGTTTGGTATATTTAACAATAATGTTTTGGCTTCATGAAGCTGTATCTGTTTATATAGCAGAGTTAGCAGCAGTTCATTATAGCTTGAGTGTAATCGTCACATTATCTTCAAACCATTATTTTCTCTTCACAGATAGTCTGAGTGCAATTGAAGCCATTCGCTCAAACGCTGCTGGCAAAAATAAACCGTTTGCCTTGGGCAAAATAAAACAGTGCCTGAACGACATATTGAATAATAATCATCAAGTCACTATAGTCTGGATCCCAGCTCATTGCTCCATTCCAGGTAATGAGAGTGCCAATATTTTAGCCAAACGTGCTGCTATTGAGGGTGAAATTTATGAGAGACCGATTGCCTTCAACGAAATCTGTAGCGCGTCTCGTCAAAGAACACTTGCCAACTTTCAAAGTGAATACCAACATATTAATATGATATTCGAAATGTATTAGTACTATGTATTGTGGATGCTATGGCGAAGAAAAACTGCACTATGTAAACTGTTTCGATGTTCAGTTCTTGTCTCTCAGCTTCGTATTTTCTACAGTGCAATATTAGGTGCTTAACATCCAGTAGAGTACCGCAGCATTCGCAAGTTGGTGGGACTTCTTTCTGCAAAAGGAAACTATGTGTCATGCGCGACCAACCCTCAACCGAGTTAGGACGTGTTGGTCCAACGCGTAGTCTTGATCTTTCCAACGGTATGTTTCGAACTTGATTTCCCTAAGCTTTGTGGTTCGAGAGTTAAACCATTGGCGTTCCCATTGGCGAAGGGGGGGAGGAGGGGTTGGCCACCCGCATTCATAGCTCTCTTGATATTCCATATAATAAAGAGCTTCGATTTATACCCAGCACGATCACCCTGTCTCGCTAACTGAGCTATTAAAGGTGGTAAATTGGCTGTTAGTTCCTGAATTCGGTTGGACAATCGTCCTATAAGGGGAAGATTGTTTGTTTTCTGATTGTGCGTAACCTTGATGTGCATGCTTTTTTCGTTTTCTTGCAGTGACATTTGAAGTTAAGTGTTCGATCCAAGGTGACACCAAGAATTCTCAGTCGGTTTGTGTATGGGTTGGCTACACGATCGATAGTGATGTTACGTGAACGGTGACGCCGGGCATTGTGACTACAATAGAAGATGAACGATTTTGCAGCAGGTATCGTAAATCCTACACTTTTAGTCCACTTATCAATAGCTCTGACAGAAGCTTGTAATTTTCGATGTAGCGGATCGGTTTTGGTATCGCGGACGATAAGGATGATATCATCCGCGTATAAGTGAACTGAAACTGTTTGGTACCACTCTGAGAATTGGTTGCATTACGACCAGAAATAATGTTACTGATAAAACGCAACCTTGGGGGACTCCATTTTCTTGTTTATGAGGGCGTGATAGTTCCCCCCCTACACATACTTGGAATATGCGTTCAGACAGGAACCTTCGTATCATATTCATCATACGGCCAAGAGTTTAGTGTGCGCATGATTCCATGACGCCAGGTAAGCTTTCGATGTATCCAGAGAGGCTATTAAGGAATGCTCATTACTAATTGGAAGTGAACTCTCTAGATCAGCAAAGTATGTGTCTGTTCCATGTCCTGAGCGAAACGCGTGCTGTTGTTTACCAAGTCGTCCATTGGATTGTAACTCGGTAATCAGGCGTCGATTGATGATTCACTCGAATAGTTTTGCCATGCAGCTGGCTGGATATTACAATTTGGTTTCGGGATGGGAACGATTATAGCAGATTTCGTACTGTCGGGAAATATTCTATTTCGCCAAACTTTGTTTAGAAACTGAAGATGGGTCACTTTTACTGACAGTGGAAGACGTTTAAGCATTGGATATCCTATCATATCAGGGCTAGTCGAGACAATTTCTTCCTCTGTCAAGCGCATATAGAAGTTTGGTAATCGTAATATCAGCGTTGAAAGCATCGTCTGTGTTATTTGAGGATCACGATTAGACAATCGTTTACTTTCGGTTTTTTGTTTCATATTTTGAAATGATATCGAATAGCTAGAACAAGCGGATCGCTCGCTACGTCGCATTCGTTATCAGGACGGATTAGGTCGGTTGTAATTTTTTCGTGCAGGTTCCAGTCTACTTGTTCAAAAAGCCATTTACGCCGAGTATTGTACGACCAACCAGCAATGGAGAAAACAATTGGAAATTATAAAAGGAGACGTTTATAGCTGATGTATTCCCAGTAACCGGGTCGATGCGAGTAGGCGTTGTTTATAATAACGTTTTGTGAGGGTAGTTTCTGCCATGAATCGACCAAGTTTGTTCGTGTGCTGAAATCCCCGTTAAAATCGTCGTGAAAAATTACGGGGCCATTAAGCTGGTCGAAGAGATCGTTCAGTGCAGGTTGACAATTTTGGGCACTTGGTGGGATGTAAACGGATACTATCGTTGCTTTGATCGTTTTATCAATTCGTACCGCGATGAGGTGTAAACTGGAAATAATTTTTATACGTTCAAAAGGTATACTATTTCGAATAATGAGGCCTACGCCGTGTTGCCAATAATGTTCGCTTTTTGACTCCAGTAGTAAAGCGTAATCTTTTCCGATAAGATCTAGTGGTGTTGCATTTTCGTACCTTGTTTCGGTGGACGGCCTCGTCCTTGTTTAGAAGCCTGTGAGGCTGGAGAGTTGGTTATCGATCGCGTAACGGGTGCTGATTTCGTAGGTATTGTTTTATGTTCGATGTTGGGATGTAGATTTTCAAGGCTAGTGTTCGTCGATTATTCGCTGTTGGATCAAATTGGCCATTGACTTAATCTTTTTATCCTTTCGTTTACTCTCTTCATGCATTCGTGCTATGTCTACGTCTTTCGCTTTCAACACCGTTTCCAATTCATTCTACCTTCTATTGAATTCGGTATGCCGTGCTGTCGCTTGTGCAACCCAGTGCTTGTAGCTCCGCTCGTTTTCTTTTTAATTTTCAGAGTATATTTCGTGCCTTGTGCTTCAGCTTTTGTACTCTCAATTGGTCCTCTGACACAAGCTTCTACTGATTTCCGGTTTACCAACGATTTTTTTGGAAGTAAAACATAATCTTTACCTAAAAAAAATTAACTCGCCGAATTTGTTTGTAGGGTCCATGTAGGTAGGCAATCTGCGTCCGACTGACCCACCCGGGTCATCGGCCATGTTCTTTTGTTTATCGATGGCTACCACAGAGATCAAATCAATGGCTGAAAACCGATTGCTCTACTTTTTGCCTTTCTCTATAGAAAGGTTTTTTCATATTTTTTCTAAGTCCCAAAAAGTCGATTTTTTCAAAAAAAAATTTTTTTGAGATGACACTAAATCTCGACGTTTCATGCAATTCTAAGCCTTTTGGCATCAAAATTTTTTTTTCGATTTCGAAAATTTCATGTACTCCCCCCTATGGTGATTTTTAAAGATATATGAAAATTCCACTAAGTGGACTAAGAAGGATTTTTGCCTTTCTCTATAGAAAGGTATTAGAATTGCTGGAAAAACCGACTTTCGAACGGAGCCTCGGAGACCCATAGTGTTATATACCATTCGACTCAGTTCGTCGAGATCGGAAAATGTCTGTGTGTGTGTGTGTGTGTGTGTGTGTGTGTGTGTGTGTGTGTGTGTGTGTATGTGTGTGTGTATGTATGTGCACTTTTCGAAGATATTTGAACGCGCTCAATTTTCTCAGAGATGGCTGAACCGATTTGAACAAACTTGGGCTCGTTTGAAAGCTACTGTCGGGCCATTGATCAAGTTCGAAGATCAAATGGCTGTGACTTTTGGTTCCGGAGATATGATTGTATAAGTGACGTAACCGACAAAAAGCGTTGTATTTGAACGCGCTCAATTTTCTCAGAGATGGCTGAACCGATTTGAACAAACTTGGGCTCGTTTGAAAGCTACTGTCGGGCCATTGATCAAGTTCAAAGATCAAATGGCTGTGACTTTTGGTTCCGGAGATATGATTGTATAAGTGACGTAACCGACAAAAAGCGTTGTATTTGAACGCGCTCAAATTTCTCAGAGATGGCTCAACCGATTTTAACAAACTCGGGCTCGTTTGAAAGCTACTGTTGGACCATTGATCAAGTTCGAAGATCAAATGGCTGTGAGTTTTGGTTCCGAAGATATGATTGTATAAGTGACGTAACCGACAAAACACGTTGATTTTTACCGCTCTTATATATATAAGGGTGCCAAAATTTTGGGATCAACTCTATTTTCGTAAAGTTCTAGTGCTCAAAAGTTTAAGCACCTCGAAAAAAGCCTTCATGCAAAATTTGACCTAAATCGGACATGCTTAAGGGGTGCTGCCCGGTGGTAAAGGTTTGACAATTTTCGATCTTGAAAAAGCACCATAGGGGGGAGTACATGAAATTTCCAAAATCGAAAATTTTTTTTGATGCCAAAACTCTTAAAACTGCATAAAACATCGAAATTTAGTGTCATCTCAAAAAAAAATTTTTTTGAAAAAATCAACTTTCTGGGACTTAAAAAAATTTCCATTCCCGTTAAAATCGTCGTGAAAAATTACGGGGCCATTAAGCTGGTCGAAGAGATCGTTCAGTGCAGGTTGACAATTTTGGGCACTTGGTGGGATGTAAACGGATACTATCGTTGCTTTGATCGTTTTATCAATTCGTACCGCGATGAGGTGTAAACTGGAAATAATTTTTATACGTTCAAAAGGTATACTATTTCGAATAATGAGGCCTACGCCGTGTTGCCAATAATGTTCGCTTTTTGACTCCAGTAGTAAAGCGTAATCTTTTCCGATAAGATCTAGTGGTGTTGCATTTTCGTACCTTGTTTCGGTGGACGGCCTCGTCCTTGTTTAGAAGCCTGTGAGGCTGGAGAGTTGGTTATCGATCGCTTAACGGGTGCTGATTTCGTAGGTATTGTTTTATGTTCGATGTTGGGATGTAGATTTTCAAGGCTAGTGTTCGTCGATTATTCGCTGTTGGATCAAATTGGCCATTGACTTAATCTTTTTATCCTTTCGTTTACTCTCTTCATGCATTCGTGCTATGTCTACGTCTTTCGCTTTCAACACCGTTTCCAATTCATTCTACCTTCTATTGAATTCGGTATGCCGTGCTGTCGCTTGTGCAACCCAGTGCTTGTAGCTCCGCTCGTTTTCTTTTTAATTTTCAGAGTATATTTCGTGCCTTGTGCTTCAGATTTTGTACTCTCAATTGGTCCTCTGACACAAGCTTCTACTGATTTCCGGTTTACCAACGATTTTTTTGGAAGTAAAACATAATCTTTACCTAAAAAAAATTAACTCGCCGAATTTGTTTGTAGGGTCCATGTAGGTAGGCAATCTGCGTCCGACTGACCCACCCGGGTCATCGGCCATGTTCTTTTGTTTATCGATGGCTACCACAGAGATCAAATCAATGGCTGAAAACCGATTGCTCTACTTTTTGCCTTTCTCTATAGAAAGGTTTTTTCATATTTTTTCTAAGTCCCAAAAAGTCGATTTTTTCAAAAAAAAATTTTTTTGAGATGACACTAAATCTCGACGTTTCATGCAATTCTAAGCCTTTTGGCACCAAATTTTTTTTTTTCGATTTCGAAAATTTCATGTACTTCCCCCTATGGTGATTTTTAAAGATATATGAAAATTCCACTAAGTGGACTAAGAAGGATTTTTGCCTTTCTCTATAGAAAGGTATTAGAATTGCTGGAAAAACCGACTTTCGAACGGAGCCTCGGAGACCCATAGTGTTATATACCATTCGACTCAGTTCGTCGAGATCGGAAAATGTCTGTGTGTGTGTGTGTGTGTGTGTGTATGTGTGTGTGTGTGTGTGTATGTATGTATGTGCACTTTTCGAAGATATTTGAACGCGCTCAATTTTCTCAGAGATGGCTGAACCGATTTGAACAAACTTGGGCTCGTTTGAAAGCTACTGTCGGGCCATTGATCAAGTTCGAAGATCAAATGGCTGTGACTTTTGGTTCCGGAGATATGATTGTATAAGTGACGTAACCGACAAAAAGCGTTGTATTTGAACGCGCTCAATTTTCTCAGAGATGGCTGAACCGATTTGAACAAACTTGGGCTCGTTTGAAAGCTACTGTCGGGCCATTGATCAAGTTCAAAGATCAAATGGCTGTGACTTTTGGTTCCGGAGATATGATTGTATAAGTGACGTAACCGACAAAAAGCGTTGTATTTGAACGCGCTCAAATTTCTCAGAGATGGCTGAACCGATTTTAACAAACTCGGGCTCGTTTGAAAGCTACTGTTGGACCATTGATCAAGTTCGAAGATCAAATGGCTGTGAGTTTTGGTTCCGAAGATATGATTGTATAAGTGACGTAACCGACAAAACACGTTGATTTTTACCGCTCTTATATATATAAGGGTGCCAAAATTTTGGGATCAACTCTATTTTCGTAAAGTTCTAGTGCTCAAAAGTTTAAGCACCTCGAAAAAAGCCTTCATGCAAAATTTGACCTAAATCGGACATGCTTAAGGGGTGCTGCCCGGTGGTAAAGGTTTGACAATTTTCGATCTTGAAAAAGCACCATAGGGGGGAGTACATGAAATTTCCAAAATCGAAAATTTTTTTTGATGCCAAAACTCTTAAAACTGCATAAAACATCGAAATTTAGTGTCATCTCAAAAAAAATTTTTTTTGAAAAAATCAACTTTCTGGGACTTAGAAAAATTTTCATATTTTTTCTAAGTCCCAAAAAGTCGATTTTTTCAAAAAAAATTTTTTTGAGATGACACTAAATCTCGACGTTTCATGCAATTCTAAGCCTTTTGGCATCAAAATTTTTTTTTCGATTTCGAAAATTTCATGTACTGCCCCCTATGGTGATTTTTAAAGATATATGAAAATTCCACTAAGTGGACTAAGAAGGATTTTTGCCTTGCTCTATAGAAAGGTATTAGAATTGCTGGAAAAACCGACTTTCGAACGGAGCCTCGGAGACCCATAGTGTTATATACCATTCGACTCAGTTCGTCGAGATCGGAAAATGTCTGTGTGTGTGTGTGTGTGTATGTATGTGCACTTTTCGAAGATATTTGAACGCGCTCAATTTTCTCAGAGATGGCTGAACCGATTTGAACAAACTTGGGCTCGTTTGAAAGCTACTGTCGGGCCATTGATCAAGTTCGAAGATCAAATGGCTGTGACTTTTGGTTCCGGAGATATGATTGTATAAGTGACGTAACCGACAAAAAGCGTTGTATTTGAACGCGCTCAATTTTCTCAGAGATGGCTGAACCGATTTGAACAAACTTGGGCTCATTTGAAAGCTACTGTCGGGCCATTGATCAAGTTCAAAGATCAAATGGCTGTGACTTTTGGTTCCGGAGATATGATTGTATAAGTGACGTAACCGACAAAAAGCGTTGTATTTGAACGCGCTCAAATTTCTCAGAGATGGCTGAACCGATTTTAACAAACTCGGGCTCGTTTGAAAGCTACTGTTGGACCATTGATCAAGTTCGAAGATCAAATGGCTGTGAGTTTTGGTTCCGAAGATATGATTGTATAAGTGACGTAACCGACAAAACACGTTGATTTTTACCGCTCTTATATATATAAGGGTGCCAAAATTTTGGGATCAACTCTATTTTCGTAAAGTTCTAGTGCTCAAAAGTTTAAGCACCTCGAAAAAAGCCTTCATGCAAAATTTGACCTAAATCGGACATGCTTAAGGGGTGCTGCCCGGTGGTAAAGGTTTGACAATTTTCGATCTTGAAAAAGCACCATAGGGGGGAGTACATGAAATTTCCAAAATCGAAAATTTTTTTTGATGCCAAAACTCTTAAAACTGCATAAAACATCGAAATTTAGTGTCATCTCAAAGAAAATTTTTTTTGAAAAAATCAACTTTCTGGGACTTAGAAAAATTTTCATATTTTTTCTAAGTCCCAAAAAGTCGATTTTTTCAAAAAAAATTTTTTTTGAGATGACACTAAATCTCGACGTTTCATGCAATTCTAAGCCTTTTGGCATCAAAATTTTTTTTTCGATTTCGAAAATTTCATGTACTCCCCCCTATGGTGATTTTTAAAGATATATGAAAATTCCACTAAGTGGACTAAGAAGGATTTTTTTAGATTAGCATCACTGATTACAAATAGGCAACGCAAATGTCAAGCACTAATTTGGAAAAATGATGCTGACTGTGTGACATAAACACTGAAGCATGCTTTTGTGAACTACTCGAATCAATCTGAATCAATTGGTGTCAAAATTAGTATCCGAAATTATTTAATAAAAGTATGAAACATATTTTCATGAGACTGTTATGAAAGAAGAGAAAGGCATTATCACACCACTAGGTGGATTAAGAAGGGTTTTTATTGAATCAGTTCGCTGAAATTTTCTCCGCACTGTATTAACACATCTACGAGAACACTGTAGTAATCTTCTGGTGTCACAATTTCTAAATTTTCATAATTCTAGAACTTTTCAAACTTTTTATCACTTTTACTTACTTACTCTAACTCTTTCAGTCGTAGACCACGCGGGTCTCTGCTGTATACAGAAGCGTAGCTGCGAAGGGTCCGCAGGTCGTCCTCAATTTGATCGATCCATCTTGTCCGCTGCGCGCCTCTTCTTCTTATACCGGTCGGATCATTATCGAGAATCATTTTAACCGGGTTGTTCTCCGACATTCTAACAATATGCCCGGCCCACCGTAACCGCCCGACCTTGGCCGTTTGGACGAGGGTTGGTCCTCCCAGCAACTGGTGCAGTTCATGGTTCATTCGCTTTCTCCACGTACCGTCTTCCTTCCACACTCCGCCGAAGATGGTTCGCAACATCTTCCGTTCATAAACACCTAGTCCGCGTTGATCCTCCGCAAGCATTTCCCAGGACTCGTGCCGTAGAGGATAACAGGTCTAATCAGCGTCTTGTAGATAGTTAACTTCGTACGATGGCAAATATGCGTCTCTGAATTTCTCTGTTGGTGTCATTATCGGCAGTCACCAGTGAGCCCAAGTACACGAACTCGTCAACCATTTCGATTTCATCACCACCAATCAGGGGTGGAATCACGTAAGGTGAGTATCAACAAATGATTATCACTTTTGAAAATTTGGAATCATGTAAGGTGATAATCACCAAGTTCAGTCACCACTGCTGAAAGGCTAACATCACTATCAAATGTTGGCATTACGTAAGGTGATAGTCACCACGATTTAATCACCTTCATGTCAAAATGGAGGTGATAGCAATTTAGTTATCACTTTGAGTAGTGATTTGATTTTTCGAGAAGTGGCTTTATAAATGATTGTCCGTTAGGTGAATTTTAAGCCACTGATATAAACAAAACCTACCAAAATTGGTCGGAGAGGATAGTTTTTCAATAAAATTCGTACTGATATTGTGTCAAAATTAAATACCAAAATGAAAAGTAACTTAGTTTGTATTGTTTAAAGAATTCATAGAATGAATGGTAGTATTTATCAATTAAATCAATTCATTTATGTTGTAACTATTATTTGAAGGAATATCATTGGGGTATTCGTAGAGTCAAAGATAAATTGCTTTCTGGAAAAGAGATAAGTTTATGAATGTAGACATCTCCTGTTGCACATAACGTAACAACATAAAAAATCTATGCTAACATTTTCAGTGGAATTAGATGGTCGTGACGAGTAAAAAAGATTAAACTGCGTTCTTAATTTTCTTCTTGTGAGTTGAACTAAAAAAGGCAATATTTTTGGACAATTAGTTGCTGCTAATCATAGTGGATGTCCGGAGGATAAAATTTCCAAAATGGAACTAGCAATTGAAAGCTCTGTGAAATGCCATAATCGTAACGTGAATGAAAACTATACACAAAATTATTTAACGGATCTTTCTCATTCGAGAAGAATGCCATCCGTTGTGAAACATCAAGAAGATCTAACAATTCGTGTCATTTCAAAGCTAGCAAATTTATCCCAAAGAACTGACTGTGACATTGATTTCCATTGATAAATAAAAATCGGCACTGAATTAAACCAACAAGTGATTTTTTTATTTGTTTGTGCGCAGTTTGCCATACTCGCCGGGCAATTTTTTTCAACGTTTCTCTTCGATCCATACAAATCATCATTGATAAACATGACTCGAATTAATGAAAAGGATTGAAAACTATAGGAATGAAAATTTAGATTTTAAAATATTATATGGGTATACACCACTTTCATATGTTACTTCTCCTAATATTGTACTTTAATATGAAAAAATAAATTTTGAAATCGGATGAACCGTTTGTGTTCTATTGCATGTTTAAATAATGTTACATGGCGGACCCTATATATATATATATATATATATATATATATATATATATATATATATATATATATATATATATATATATATATATATATATATATATATATATATATATATATATATATATATATATATATATATAGATATATATATATATATATATATATATATATATATATATATATATATATATATATATATATATATATATATATATATATATATATATATATATATATATATATTTATATATATATATATATATATATATATATATATATATATATATATATATATATATATATATATATATATATATCTGGAGGGACGAGATTTAACCGGAGGAATGGAAGGAAGCAATCTACAAAAAGGGCGACAAGCTGGATTGCTGCATTTGCCGCGCGATAACTTTGCTGAACGCCGCCTACAAGGTAATCTCCCAAATCTTATGCCGTCGACTTTCATCGATTGCAAACGAATTCGTGGGACAATATCAGGCAGGATTTATGCGCGAACGCGCTACCACGGACCAAGTGTTCGCCATCCGCCAGGTGTTGCAAAAGTGCCGCGAATACAATGTGGCCACACATCACTTATTCATCGATTTCAAATCAGCCTACGACACAATCGATCGAGATCAGCAGTGGAAAATTGGTCAAGGCTACGATAGATCGAGTGATGTGCGTTGTTTGAGTATTGGGGATAAACTCGAGTCTCTTCGAAACTCGCGGAGGGCTACGACAAGGTCCAACATTGCTTTGGAGGGTGTGATTAGAAGAGCGAGGATATACACGTGTGGCACGATTTTCAGAAAGTCAGTCCACCTACTTGGTTTCGCTGATGATTATAGCACGCAACTTTGAGAAGATGAAAGATACGTACATCGGACTAAAAGCTGAGGCCAAGCGGATCGGACTAGACATTAATGTGTCAAAGACAATGTACATGAAAGACAGGGGCTCGAGAGAAGATAATGTCAGCCACCCATTACGAGTTCTGATTGGTGGTGATGAAATCGAAATGGTCGACGAGTTCGTGTACTTGGGCTCACTGGTGACTGCCGATAATGACACCAACAGAGAAATTCAGAGACGCATATTGTCAGGAAATCGTGCTTACTTTGGACTGCGCAGGACGCTTCGATCGAGCAAAATTCGCCATCGTACGAAGTTAACTATCTACAAGACGCTGATTAGACCGGTTATCCTCTACGGGCACGAGTCCTGAAAAATGCTTGCGGAGGATCAACGCGGACTAGGTGTTTATGAACGGAAGGTGTTGCGAACCATCTTCGGCGGAGTGTGGATGGAAGACGGTACGTGGAGAAAGCGAATGAACCATGAACTGCACCAGTTGCTGGGAGGACCAACCCTCGTCCAAACGGCCAAGGTCGGGCGGTTACGGTGGGCCGGGCATGTTGTTAGAATGTCGGAGAACAACCCGGTTAAAATGATTCTCGATAATGATCCGACCGGTATAAGAAGAAGAGGCGCGCAGCGGACAAGATGGATCGATCAAATTGAGGACGACCTGCGGACCCTTCGCAGCTACGCCTCTGTATACAGCAGAGACCCGCGTGGTCTACGACTGAAAGAGTAAGAGTAAGTAAGTAAAAGTGAAAAGTTCTAGAATTATGAAAAATTAGAAATTGTGACACCAGGAGATTACTACAGTGCTCTCGTAGATGTGTTAATACAGTGCGGAGAAAATTTCAGCGAACTGCTTCAATAAAAAAGTAGAGCAATCGGTTTTCAGCCATATATATATATATATATATATATATATATATATATATATATATATATATATATATATATATATATATATATATATATATATATATATATATATATATATATATATATATATATATATATATATATATATATATATATATATATATATATATATATATATATATATATATATATATATATATATATATATATATATATATATATATATATATATATATATATATATATATATATATATATATTTCTTTATAGAGAGAGAGAGAGAAAAAAAGAATAGCAATATTACACAACCCCAACCATATACTATATCAGATCAATCTTAAACTTAAACATCATGTTAATTGAATCTGTATAACCTAAAATGTGCACAATGCACGCAGTGGTCCCAAACGGAAAATTAGCGTGACAAAAATATTTTCACTGCTAAAGTTTGTTGTAGTGGTATATTCACAAAAGTTGTTTGTAATTAAATGGAGGTACTTTTGATGTACAAACTCACTATGGCGAGCATTATTTAGATTGAAATCTGAAATCTAACCTTCTTAATTTATCTCAAACACGATTTTGTTGTATAATAAAGTTGAAGCAAGTTTTACTTTGAGCAACTTTGCTGAAAAAAGCATCTTTCTATCGTTTCATTTGATCGAATTACATCAATTTTCGAGTGTAAAAGTAGGGCAGCTCCTGAAAAATCACTTTATTTGTTTAAACTTTTTTGTGAAACGTTCTATATAAAAGTGGTCTTCAAAGGAATGGTTGAACTAATTATTGCGCACAATTATACCGAACAAAGCTTTTTCATATGAACTACAAGTGATAAGTTATGATTATGTTTTCATCAAAAACTAGCCAACCTTAAAATATCAATATCTATTAGATGTCAGATTGATAAAAATGTATCCTATGCGGTTCTTGAAAAATTAACTCATTTAAATTAACCTTAAAAATACCTCCATAAAACTCAAGAACATTGCATAACTGTTAAACGCCTTAACGTATTAACATATCTCCTTTGGCAAAATAATAGTTTAAAACAGGTGCTCCATACATTGTCTATTCGAGAAATGAGACACACAAAAACTACAACCGAAAATAGACTATTTGCGGAGCAATTTTTATTAATTTACTAGCTAATTTATCCGGCATTGCTCGGAAATGTTTCTTGAAGGCAAGGCCGAAAAAAATTCTAGAAATTGTCCTCCCTATTGATTTTCTGATTGTAATGAAACACAATTTAAACAACAACCGGATTGAACAATACTCCGCTCATGTTCAGCTTGCGAATGATCAGTGTCCCATCTCAGATCTCACTTTTCTGTCTGAAAATACCTGCTTAGTAACCTCCGAGTTTCATATGTGTATGTGCTTGTAACGTAATTGAATTATTATGTAACATATGTGCTTGTAACGTACTTTCGTACTTTCTCGTCACATTCGATCTACAATACCTTTGGCTTCCATGGCTATAAACACTTGCTACTCCCTCCTCTTTATAAAATTTTTTATGACATCATTATTTCCACGTAATTCTTTAAAGTTTTCGATCTGATAATAATTATTTTATAACGAAAGGCTGTTTAACATCATAACTACATTCATACTCAGTCGGTGTTGAACAGTCGTTAAATAAACTATAAAGGTTGTTTTTTGGAATTACTTATTTGAAAGCTAAGGAAAACACGCACATTTTATGTCTTGGACGAATTTTTGTACATTTATTAGATTTTACAGTATAGGCTGTTGAAAAAGGCTCTTTATTGAAAACGCGAAACTTCAAAAAATCTTCTCGAAAATTCCACGTACCATATTGAAATAAAAAAATACGTGTCGAATATTTTCGAGTTCTTTTCAAAATAGACGAAAAAAATATTTTAGGTGGCTGATTTTGCATGGAATGCCCCATGTGTATAAAAATGGATGTAGATTTGTATGTTTGTAATGCCATAACTTCGGAAATACTGAACAGATAGCCACAGATACTTCTTGCGTTTCAGAGATGGTTGAGGGAGTATTTTTATAGGTGAGGAAGCGTAGCAAGTGTCATCAGCAGGGGTTAATAAATGCTATAAAACTTGGCACAGGTATCAGGTATTCATGGCTCTTAAGAAATAGTCATAAAGATGAGATAGATTATAGAGGAGGAAGCGTAGCAAGTAGCATTAACAGGGGAGGTCATGAAAAAATTCATAAAATTTGACAAGAATCGATAATTTTTTAAGACCATGCAAACATTTTCTATACCGTAAGTATGATATATATGAGGGGTGGATGTAGCAAAAACGGGGGAAGTAACGGCATAACTCCGAAAGTACTGAACGGATATCACACTTGGCACAGATGCTTTTTGCTCTTCAGAGATAGTTGTAAGGGTAGTTTTATGGGGAGGGAGCGTAGCAAGTACCTTTAACAGGGGTCATGAAAAAAAATTATTTAATTTGACAAGAATCGATACTTTTTGAAAACCATAGATACTTTTTGCGCAACATATGATTATAAGGGTATTCGTGTGGGGAGAATGTAGTACGTGCATCTAAAAAAGGGATGTAATGTTTGTAACGGCATAATCCCGGAACTACTGAACGAATTGCTATCAATTTTGGCACAGATACTTACTGCTCTTCAGAGATGATCATTATGACATTTTCAGGAGGAAGAGTGTGTACCAAGTGTCCTCAACATGGGGGGAGGGGGTCAAAGACAAAATTTATTTAATTCGAAGAGAATCGACATTTAGCCTAGAAGGAGGGGTTTTTGAAAATAAATGTTCATCTTCCATTTTTTGTAAAACAAGAGAGTGGCAAGAATTTCAAGGTCGTAGTAGTCGTGTTTATTTGAATACAACGCAATTTTCTTTAAATGATTTTAAAAGATCTGGTTCCATTTTGCCGGGGAGTTCAATGAACTAAGGGAAAATAATTTTTATCTGCCTATGAACGCGAGTGTATTCAAGTCTCAGCATAACTACGAAACCACTAAACGAATCGCCACCAAGTTTGACACATGTACCAAAGGTGGGAATCGATATTTTTTTAAAGCAGATACTTTCTACACTACTCAGGGTAATCATGAAAGAGATTCATCATAAGTTCACTGACAAAAAGGAAGATGAATCAAAATAGATTATAAGGTTATTTTGAGAGTGAGGGAATGTAGCAAGTTCTCCGAATATGGAAAGTGGAAGAGAAAATTGATCGGGTTTTACGAAAAATTGGTGTTTCTTCACGAGTACAGCATATTTCTAGCAACTAAGTGAGGTTCACAAAAATATTCACAAGAGGGAGGGGGAATGAGTATTCTCAACATTGAATTCTGAATTGACGAAATCATAGAATCAAGTTGTATTTTTCATGTAAATTTATGTAAAAACTGTTGACTCAAAGTGATGGAAATGAGTTTACAACAACATTTGTATGAACTGAATCGTTATTCTATAGGTTTTCCTCCCCGGTGAATGACCAAAATGGTTAAAGTAAAATAAATGATATAAAACCTGTTTTAATCCACCTAGTGGTGTGATGATGTCTTTCTCATATCAATCGTATTATCATACATAATACTGTGGTATTCTTCAAAATTCTTTTTCTTCGATTTTTAAAAGAATAACCGAAATAGATTTGTTTGACCGTCTACTGATAAAAACTATCAATTGGAAAACATTTGAGGTCGATTTAGAAAACTTTTTACGGTTTTTCGCTCTTTTTAGTGATGGTATAAAATTTTGAACATACTTTACCCTATATTTCCGGAAGTCGGATCCAGATGAAATTCAGGAATTACGTATGGGATCACAGGACCTTTCATTTGAATCTAAGTTTGTGAAAATCGGTTCAGCCATCCCCGAGAAAAGTTAGCGTACTTATTTTCACAATTTTTTGCACATTTTACCCCATAATTCCGGAACTGGGAGTCGGATCCAAATAATATTCAGGAATTTTGTATGGGACCACGAGACCTTTCATTTGAATCTAAGTTTGTGAAAATCGTTACATACACACATACGCACATACACACACAGACATTTTGCGTACTCGACGAACTGAGTCGAATGGTATATGATACTCGGATCAAAAGTCGGTTTTCACAGTGATTGCATAACCTTTCTATATGAGAAAGTCAAAAAGTTTTTCTATAGTATGAATGTAGTTTTTTATAAATAACTAGGGCAAGGGCTCCCTATTTCATCTCATTTGTAAGGACGTCGCCTTCAAACCCCGATTTAGCCACTAAAATCACTGTAACTATTTCATATTACTGCTTCATTCGCCTTGCTCCACGTTGAGAATAGATTCACATTTCTTGAAAATTCAAATAATATTTATAAAACAGCTGAAAACACTAATGATGTTTTCACTACTCTGCTCCTAATATCATCTCAATGGAGTTTTATCCATCCTATCGTTGATCTTTTATTCATCCTATAAATTAGCAATGGTGACAGCAATCAAAACAAAATATTCCACTATTACACTCTCACCCGCATACGCATGGCTGCCAGATGGCTGACTAAACGCTGCCAGCTGGAAAAATATGGCTGGGCAGACATTCTGCTGACCGACTGCCTCACCGCTGCCAGATA
Source organism: Malaya genurostris (assembly GCF_030247185.1). Taxonomy (NCBI): domain Eukaryota; kingdom Metazoa; phylum Arthropoda; class Insecta; order Diptera; family Culicidae; genus Malaya; species Malaya genurostris. Next base: position 149,309,953 of record NC_080572.1, read on the forward strand.
TAAATCTCAAACGATACAACCGTACCCACCAGGATTTTTCCACATTATTATTATTGGTAAAAAATTTACTCGTTGAATTATCTAATTAATGGGGCAATGGCTTACGGAAATCTAAAGAACTATCTTTTAACATCATTTTATTAGTGAAAACAGATAGAACAGATATAGACTTTCTATGTAAAGTAATACATATTTTCTATGAAAATATCTGGCATCTCTGTGCACAGCCGATGAAACACACACACACACACTTCACAGCGTTATGTTGTCGTATAGCGGAATGAAACCAGTGCTACTAGATTTGCCACAATGGTTATTTCATTAGTATTTAACACGTTCTTTCTGGTAATATTCGAAGCTGAAACAGTTTTATTGAAATATTAATATCAATAATATAATTTAACTTATGTCACGGATACCAAAAACATACTTTTTGATGATAATTCGAGGAGGATAAACAATTTTTGTTTTGTAACATTATGAGATAACTTGGCAACTTTGCGAAACCAAATGAGATGAAAACAAAGCGCAATCAAGTGAACGAAGTGAAAAACTTTCATCTCATATTTTTTAAGACTTTTATTGCTTGTCGGGTAATTTTTGAAGTTTTAAATCGTTAATTAAACAAGTGGCAAGTGAACATTACTAATTATGAAGCCATCCAGCATTCAATGGTAGTGTAATTGTGCGAAATAGTGATCATGTTTTGAGACGAATCGATTAGTAGATATTCAGAAACATGACGAACTGTAAATCTTGAGACGAAAATGTGTCCTAAATTGAAAAGTGAGTTTATTTTAAATGAAAAAAACGATACCCGATGAATTTAGAACCATTTCTTTCAATGGGAAAGTGTGACAATATCTTTTATAATCATTTTAAAACATTTCACAGTTTGGTTCAGGTAGGTTGTAAAATATTATTCATGTTCAAAGTTATGAGGTGAAGGGATGAGATGGAAATAGGAGCTCAGATGAAATAGGGAGCCCTTGCCCTATTTATTGGAATATGAGTTAAAATTAAATTATTAAGATTTAAATTGGGTGTTCAGCCACAAGTGGTGACTTTTCAGCCCTATTATATATATGATTTGGTTATTACCATGAGGACATTATTTGCTTCCGCAATTCTGAGATTTTTGTGTAAGGTAAATTCTAAACCTACTTGTATTGTGTAATGCGAAAAAGGAACTTATATACTAACTTACTAACTAATACAGAGAACGAATCGATTCAATTGAAGATCGCATCGATTTTTCTCGGAATTTGCTTATAAATTAACAATTTGTTTTTTAGACAGAGCTTAGAATTTCTGTTTATAAGAGGATATAAGCATTTAATATATTTATCACACTTCGCCTGGATTGCTTCAATGTGATCCTTGAAAGTGAGTTTTTTGTCATACGGTAAACCTAAGTATTTAGCTTGATCAGACCTTGTCAATTCCAAGCCATTCAATTTGAGAATGTGATTATTATTTGGTTTAAGAAAAGAAGCTCTTGGCTTATGAGGAAAGATAATTAATTGCGTTTTTTGCTGCATTTGGTACAATTCTCCATTTTGACAGAGAATCACTGAAAGTATTTAAACTTCTTTGTAGGCGACTGCAGATAACTCTTAGATTTCTACCTGTGGCTAAAAGACTTGTGTCGTCACAGAATAGCGATTTCTGACAACCAACGGGTAGATTTGGAAGATCAGAAGTGAAAATATTATACAAGATTGGAGCTACGCTCGAACCCTGCGGAACACCGGTTCGTACGGGTAGCAATTCAGATTTACAATTCTGATAGCTAACCTGGAGAGTACGATCAGTTAAATAATTTTGAATCATTTTGATCAAATAAATAGGAAACTGGAAATCAGACATTTTTGCTAAACCTTTGTGCCAAACACTGTCGAATGCTTTTTATATGTCTAGAACTCCAGTTGATAACACAGACGATTTATTTGCTTTTATCATGTTCGTTACTCTGACAAGTTGATGAGTAGTTGAATGTTCATGACGAAATCCAAACTGCTCTGATAAAAAAATTGAATTCTCATTTATATGAGACATCATTCTCAACAAGATATTTTTTTCAAAAAGTTTACTGATAGAAGAAAGTAAGCTAATTGGTCGATAACTTGATGTTTTTGCTGGATTTTTATCATGTTTCAGGATAGGAATTACTTTAGCGTTTTTCCATCTTTTTGGGAAGCAAGCTAATGAAAAACACTCAAGTCTCAAGGCAACATCGGGAAGATTTTTAATAAGAATATTAAAAATTCCATCATTGCCAGTAGCCTTCATGTTTTTGAGTTTCCTAATAATTGATTTAATTTCATCAAAATTCGTCTCAATAATGTCATCGTGTGATAACACTTGGGTTGAAATATGATCATACTTCAGTGCGACTTTGTTTTCAATAGGACTCACAACGTTTAAATTAAAATTGTGGACACTCTCGAACTGCTAAGCAAGTTTTTGAGCTTTTTCGCCATTTGCAAGAAGTATTTGATTTCCTTCCTTGAGAGCAGGAATTGGTTTCTGAGGTTTCTTAAGAACCTTAGAAAGTTTCCAGAAAGGTTTAGAATATGGTTTAATTTGTTCAACTTCATTAGCGAAATTTTCATTTCGCAAAAGAGTAAATCTATGTTTAATTTCTTTTTGTAAATCCTTAACTATGTTTTTCATAGCAGAATTACGAGAACGTTGATATTGTCGTCGACGAACATTCTTCAACCGAATGAGCAGTTGAAGATTGTCATCGATGATAGGAGAATTTAATTTAGTTGGAGCTTTGGGAACTGAAAGATTTCTAGCTTCGATAATGTAATGATTCAAATTATCAATTGCTGTGTCGATGTCCGCAGAATTTTCTAAAATAGTTTCCTGATCCACATGATTTTCAATGTGAGATCTGTAATCCAACCAATTAGCTCTATGATAGTTGAATATAGAACTAATAGGATTAATTATAGCTTCGTTGGAAAGTCTGAATGTTACAGGAAGATGATCTGAGTCAAAGTGAGCATGTGTAATCGGTTCACTACAAATGTGACTTTGATCTGTTAGAACCAATTGTAGAAGGGTTTTTCACGGAAGAGAAACAAGTCGGATTACTGGGATGAAGAACTGTGAAGTAACCAGCTGAGAGTTGATTATGAAGTATTTTACCATTACTGTTATTTTGTCTACAATTCCACTGGACATGCTTAGCATTTAAGTCCCCTATTACGAAAAATTTCGATCGATATCTTGTAAGTTTTTGCAAATCGCCTTTAAAGAAATTTAATTGTTCGCCGGTGCATTGGAATGGCAAATATGCTCCAGCGATGAAATAAATTCCATGAATGGTTTCAACTTCGATTCCCAAGCTTTCAATAACTTTAGTATTGAAAGAAGGTAAACTTCGATGTTTAATTTGCCGTTGGACAAAAATGGCAACTCCACCACCCATATTCAAATCATTTATTTAACATCACTGTTGAATTTTTAATTCATTATAATATTATTTGCAAAATCATTATTTGATATCACTGTTAAATTTTTAAATTCATTATAATATTATTTGCAACTTGCCATCCGATTTGAAATGCTTCAAAAAGTGATGAAGTTGATCTTGTAGGTAGATCAAAAGTTGTTGAAAAAGTTGATCTTGTAGGTAGATCATTTTATTGCCTTTCTCATATAGAAAGGCTATGCAATCACTGAAAATCGACTTTTTAACCGAGGCCCGGAGGGCCGAATGTTATATACCATTCGACTCAGCTCGACGAACTGAGCAAATGTCTGTGTGTGTATGTGTCCGTGTGTGTGTATGTGTGTGTGTGTATGTAACAAAAATATGCACTCACTTTTCTCAGAGATGGCTGAACCGATTTTCACAAACAAAGATTCAAATGAAAGCTCTCATAGTCCCATAGCCTGCTATTGAATTTCATTCCGATCCGACTTCCGGTTCCGGAGATATAGGATGATATGTACCAAAAAAGTGAAAAAATATGCACTCACTTTTTTCAGAGATGGCTGAACCGATTTTCACAAACTAAGATTCAAATAAAAGGTATTATGGTCCCATAGCTTGCTATTGAATTTCATTTGAATGTGACTTCAGTTCCGGAGTTATATGGTAATATGTGAAATTTTGAGTAAAAGTTTACCCAAGTAGCATGTTAAGTTGATGTCCTGTATTTTTCTGCTGATTGTGCAATTTATTAAGTTAGTTTATATTACTATTCTAGTAACTGTTGTGTTATGGAAAAAGCGCAATTTTTCTGTGTTGTGCAACATATTTTTAGGTCCATCCGTTATTACGAACATTTATTCACAACGATTGTGCAACTGATACAAAAACTCATGCCTCGATCCCATCACAAAGGCAGTAAAAAAGTGAAAAACAATTGTGAAACTCGTGAGAACTACTACGTAATGTAAACAAAAAATGGAATGACGTTTACAAAAACATGCAAACTTAATTTCGAATGAATAAGTTTCACATTTGATTTTCATTACAACGGCTCTCAACACAAACTTGGATCTCGTAAAATAATCTGCACATGAAAAATGATAATCCTACATATTGAATAATTGATCTTGTGTGTTTTTGTAATTGAAAAGTCGACAACGAACTGCATTTTTATGGTGAAACATGTATTCGTGCGGCCAAAATTTTCAAGCGCCTTTGAATTAACGTGTTTTACTGATTGTGCACCAATTAATGTGAAAAAAACAGTCTATTATTTTTAATGAGAATCATCGGAATGGTGTTTAAACTACATGTATTCAAACATTCTTCAAATTTTCAGTCGATGTTAATCAAACTAGTGTGTAATTAAATCTGAAAAATCTCGAAATGAATTTTGCTTGATTATTTTCCAATATGGCATCGATTGTAACAGTGAGTTGAATAGAAAATGGTTCACCCAACGTAATGACATATATTATCAAAATAACGGTATACATTAACATGTTAATATTTCGAAACGAAATGCTCTACGTTTTGTTTTTTTATCAGTTTCAATCTTCTAGTTGAATTAAACAACAATACAATATAGTCATTCATCTTAGCGGGTCCGACTTTTGTGATACGCACTGTAGGTATTATTTTGGAAAGTCCGTGTGCTGGAGTTGCAAAAACAAGTTGCACAAGCGGTAAAATATAACTATGGGAGTAACTATGATGAAATTAACTTTTCGTTCCATATCTTTAAAAAGTGATGTCAGGTTTGCTTTGTTTTTCGCGAGATGAAAACCGAATACAAATTATCTGATTGATTTTTGTTTTCATTGCGTATATAACGCTGTATTCCTGCAACTTTTATGATAATAATCTCATGTCTGCAAGTTTTGCGTTCAATTCAAATAGATAAATCTTGCACAACTTTTTTGCAAGTTTTGAATTTTATATCAATGTTGTTCTGAAACTGAAGAAAACTGCGCACACTGATCTAAAAATTCATGAGGCAGCAAAAACAATGCGGGCTCTGCAGAAATATATTTTTTACAGCAACGTTATCAATTCGGATTAGCCTTTTTTACCTTGCGAAGAGCATCAATCATTTCCCTAATTTTTCTTCCACAAGAAATTTATAGCAATTTCGACGTATATTGTGTCCGGTACAATTATGACAGCCGTTTGGAAAGTTTTCGGTAAGTTGCACAATTGTTATAGTTACTCCCGTCTCACATGACGATGTAAATTTTTTTGTAGAGCTTCTAGTGAAACATTAACAAGTTGGTGATTTACTGCACAATTGTTTTAGTTGTACTTAAAGTTGATCTACAGTGATTTTTTCTGTAGTATTGTGAAACTTAACAGTGATAAGTTGCAAAACCAATTTTAATATATGTTTCTAAACATATCTAACAAAAATAACATTACTAAATCAATTCTAAAACATCTTGAAAGTTCAATAAGTTACATTTGCTACTTGGGTACACTCAATTATCTCTGGAACAACTCAACCGATTTTCGTAAACTAAAATCCAAATGGAAGGTCGTATAATATCCTAAAAATTTGTGGAACATTTTATCTGGATCCGACTTCTGGTTCCGGAATTAAAGCGTGATAAGTGGAAAATTACCAATTTTATTAGTATTTTTCCACGAACGAGGGTTAAAAACAGGTACAAATCCCATAAAACTGTCTGATAAATTTTTCTTATTTGCAGAGCTTGTTAGTTTGTGGGCATGAAAACTTAATTCGGCACTACTGGTCCCCTCTTTCCCTGTTCCGAGAGCACCGAAAGTGGAGAAGAAAAACTCTTAAAACTAAATTCACTTCGATTTCTCTGCGATGCTTGAACCGATTTTCACAAATCTTGATTTGAATTATAGTTCATACTGTCTTTAAACCTACTGTGAAATTTCATTCGGATCCGACTTCCGGTTCCGCAGTTGCAGGGCGATAAGTGTCAAAGTTTTCAAATCGCCATATAGAGTGACAATATGTACAACACCGAAAGAAGAAGAAAGCACAAAACGAACAAGGCGGGCTTTGTTCTATTTCATACACGTTGTGTAGTGATGTCAAGAATAATAATAATAATAATAATAATAATAATAATAATAATAATAATAATAATAATAATAATAATAATAATAATAATAATAATAATAATAATAATAATAATAATAATAATAATAATAATAATAATAATAATAATAATAATAATAATAATAATAATAATAATAATAATAATAATAATAATAATAATAATAATAATAATAATAATAATAATAATAATAATAATAATAATAATAATAATAATAATAATAATAATAATAATAATAATAATAATAATAATAATAATAATAATAATAATAATAATAATAATAATAATAATAATAATAATAATAATAATAATAATAATAATAATAATAATAATAATAATAATAATAATAATAATAATAATAATAATAATAATAATAATAATAATAATAATAATAATAATAATAATAATAATAATAATAATAATAATAATAATAATAATAATAATAATAATAATAATAATAATAATAATAATAATAATAATAATAATAATAATAATAATAATAATAATAATAATAATAATAATAATAATAATAATAATAATAATAATAATAATAATAATAATAATAATAATAATAATAATAATAATAATAATAATAATAATAATAATAATAATAATAATAATAATAATAATAATAATAATAATAATAATAATAATAATAATAATAATAATAATAATAATAATAATAATAATAATAATAATAATAATAATAATAATAATAATAATAATAATAATAATAATAATAATAATAATAATAATAATAATAATAATAATAATAATAATAATAATAATAATAATAATAATAATAATAATAATAATAATAATAATAATAATAATAATAATAATAATAATAATAATAATAATAATAATAATAATAATAATAATAATAATAATAATAATAATAATAATAATAATAATAATAATAATAATAATAATAATAATAATAATAATAATAATAATAATAATAATAATAATAATAATAATAATAATAATAATAATAATAATAATAATAATAATAATAATAATAATAATAATAATAATAATAATAATAATAATAATAATAATAATAATAATAATAATAATAATAATAATAATAATAATAATAATAATAATAATAATAATAATAATAATAATAATAATAATAATAATAATAATAATAATAATAATAATAATAATAATAATAATAATAATAATAATAATAATAATAATAATAATAATAATAATAATAATAATAATAATAATAATAATAATAATAATAATAATAATAATAATAATAATAATAATAATAATAATAATAATAATAATAATAATAATAATAATAATAATAATAATAATAATAATAATAATAATAATAATAATAATAATAATAATAATAATAATAATAATAATAATAATAATAATAATAATAATAATAATAATAATAATAATAATAATAATAATAATAATAATAATAATAATAATAATAATAATAATAATAATAATAATAATAATAATAATAATAATAATAATAATAAATTTTTTTTTATTATTGACATTTTACACGGTGTTTGCCGTGCATTCGTGTCAGAGAAGGGTGTTTTTGTGTATGTGGTGTTGTGTGTGAGTGTGTTATTGTGTGTTTATGCTACAGCGCAAGTTTTCATCACTTTTACTTTCATTTTCTTCGTTTCGTATCTACCTATTTTCCTCTACTTCTCTTCTACCTCTTCCGTTATGTCTTTCTGCTTTACATGTTTTGATTTTCATCTTGAATTTACTTTTGCCATTTCCCCATCATCTTCGTTTATATTTCCATATATTTTGACTTTCTTCTTCTTCCTTTAATTTTCCTTCTTCATCTTGAGTTTAATTTTAATCTTCTCCGCTTCGTCTCGTTTATATTTCCGTATGCATTTTCACTTTCTTCTTCTTCTTTTCAACTTAATCATCATCTTCAATTTACTTTTATCATCTCCCCTTCATTTCGTTTATATTTCCGTATACATTTTGACTTTCTTCTTCTTCTTCTCAACTTAGTCATCATCTAGACTTCATCTCTGTATTTCTGATTTAATTTTTCTCCTTAGCCTCTTTAATCGAAACTGTTCCAGCCACTTTTGATCTACAATTTGTTGTTTAATTTTGTTTCACGTAGGAAGTTTAGCAACTGGATTGCTTGTTCATCGGTGTTTCCCAGAGCTTCATATAGACTGCTGCCGATGTTGTATTTTCTTCGCTCTCCATCGTACTTCCTACATTCGAGGATAATATGCCGCACCGTCAGCTCTACACCGCAACATTCGCAGTTCGGCGGTTCTTCTTTTTTCAGCAAGAAGGTGTGGGTCAGCCGTGTATGGCCAATCGTCAGCCGTGTAAGTTGACGCTGTTCAGCAGGGCTGCCGCGATCGGTCCACCTAAGCGTGTCGCGTTTGACCTCCCTCAGCTTCACGTCTCTCGCTTCAAACCATTGCCTCTCCCATCGGAGGCGAATCGCCTGCTTTGCTGCCCTTGCAGCATCTTCCGCTGGAATTGGGATATTGGTGACAGGTTGTGTTTTGCCCTCGGTAGCCAATCGGTCCGCCTCCGTGTTTCCGCTGATGCCAGTATGCCCCGGAATCCAGCAGAAACGAAAGGATTTGTTTCGCACTATTTGTTAGATCTCTTGTATCCACGGGTGGCGAGAATGTCCTGCTTCTAAGGCCAGGAGACAGCTAGCCGAATCGGTCATGATCACCACTTCGTTGCGAACATTCGGTATAGAGAGTGCCATTTTAATGGCGTATGCCTCTGCTGAGAAGACACTGCATTCTTTCGGAAGACTGTATTTCTGGGCTATCCCGACGTTGTAGAATGCTGCCCCTACCGTGTCTTCACACTTGGATCCGTCAGTATAGATGACGGTCGAATGGCGGAAACGAGTGTCTAGTACTTGCCGAAAGATCGGATGAACTTTCTGAGGTGGATCTCCTGCGCGAACATTTTCCTTCACCTCCCACACAATCGCCGGCTTTCGTGCGTTCCATGCACGACTACTCTGCCGTGTGAGTTGGCCGACAACAGGAAGAGGTGAACCGGTTAGTTCTTCCAGCCGGTCTGATGCTCGCTGGATCAGAGGAAGGGTACCGTTATTCCGGTTATGCGAATATATCCGGATGGCTGTTCGCACTGTGGCTTGAGCTGCAAGTAATTCGAAGGGTAGGGTCCCTGCCTCGGCCATGATCGAGACTATTGGACTGGTAACAAAGGCTCCGGAAGCAAACCGGACCATTCTGTTGTAAGCAGGGGCAAGAGTCTGCAAATTCGGCGATCCTTCTCGACTGACAAGTCCTATCCCATACAGCAACTTCGAGGTGACTAATGCTGATCCAACCTGCAGCAGAGATGTTCGATTGTCACGTGAACGTTGGGCACCGATCATCCGCAGAATCCGTAACCGAGACTCGCAAGCTTTTTTCGTCAACTTGCAGTGAGGTCTGAAGGTGAGGGTTCGGTCCAAGGTTACACCCAGAATCCTCAGCTGGTTGGTCGTCGGAATGGGAGTCTGATCGATGGTGATGTCTCCTGTAGGTTCATTCCGTATATTCGGGCTGCAGTAAAAAATGAAGGACTTTGTTGCCGACATGGCGAAACCGACGCTTTTCGTCCAGTGATCGGCAGCCTTGACGGCGGCCTGCAGTTTACGGTATAACCCGTCACTTCTGGCGCCTCGCACAGCGAGGAGGATGTCGTCCGCGTATAGTAGTATGTCAACTCCTTTCGGTATCACTTGGAATATCGGCTGCATAGCGACGAGAAACAGGGTCACAGAGAGGACGGATGTTCGCGAGATAAGTGTCTCCCTACGGACACCTGGCATGTTCGCTCGGAGAGGAAGCTCTGTATGATGTTGAGCATTCGACAACGTATTCGCCATTTTTTCAATGTGCGAACTATTCCATGTCGCCAGGTAGTATCGTATGCTTTCGACAGGTCCAGTGAAGCTATCAGACAGTGCTCGTCTGCGGTTGGAAGCGATTTATCCAGCTCAGCAAAGTACGTATCCGTGCCCCGCCCGGGACGAAACGCGTGTTGGCGTTTGTCGAGCCGACCATTCAACTCTAGCTCAGTAATTAGGCGACGGTTGATGATCCGCTCTAGCAGCTTTGCCATGCAGCTGGTGAGCGAGATTGGCCGAAAGGCAGCAGGCCCGGTATCGTGACAATTAGGTTTTGGGATGGGAACGACGAAGGCATTCCGCCAGCTAGCGGGAAACTCTCCGTTACTCCAGATTTCATTGAGCAGCTCGAGGAGCGTCACTTTCACAGACAGGGGCAGGCGTTGAAGCAGAGGATACCCTATCATGTCGGGTCCTGTAGAGGCACCTCATGCTTTGTCGAGAGCCCACAGAAGTTCGTTCAGGGTGATGTCGGTGTTGTATACATCCTCGGTATTGGGCGAAAAATCTATGGACTCTCGTTCCGCTCTTGCCTTCGCCATCTGGAAAGATGGAGGGTAGCTGGAGGTCGCTGATCTCTCGCTGTAGTGACTGGCCAGTTCTTCCGCTGCTTCTTCGGGATTGTCTATGAAACCATCCGTTCCCTTGACTACTATGGTGCGTTGTTGCCGGCTGCCACGCAAACAGTTCACCGTCTGCCATAGTTTTGTCGTCGAGCTGTCCGGAGAGATTTTTGCTACGAAATTCTCCCACGAATGTTCCTATGCCTCTTTAATCGCCTTTCGTGCTGCTGCTCTAGCTTCCTGAAAACTAGCCAACGCTGCGGGTTGATCTGGATCGAATCTCTGCAGGCGCCGTAAGGCCCGCAAACACTTTCGTCGCTGTCGGATGGCAGTCTTCGCTTCTGGGCACCACCATGGTACCGCTTTTTGTCCAACTTGGCCGCTGGTGCGTGGTATGGAAGTGTTAGCTGCTGCTATCAACTTCTCCGTGAAGCTGTCAACATTCCACTTGACTTCTGGGCAGATTTTCTCAGTGGTGATTTGTTCATACAGCGACCAGTCGGCGCGGTCATAGAGCCATTTCCGTCGCACGGTTCGCGTGCTAGACCATCCAGGTATGGTCACCGTTATCGGGAAGTGGTCACTGTTGTGGGTGTCCGAAAGAGTTCGCCATGTAAACTTGGGAGCCAGACTCTTAGAGCAGAAGGTAACGTCGATTGCCGAAGTATGACCAGTGGCCGGGTCGATGCGTGTGGGAGAGCCACTGTTGAGAATCACAAGATTCCTGTCTAATGTCGTGTCAGCTATGAATCGGCCAAGCGCGTTCGATGATGATGACCCCCACGCAAGGTGATGTGCGTTGAAGTCACCCAGAAATATAACCGGGCCATCCAGTTTATCGAGGAGCTCGCTCAAAGCGGTTTGATATTGGGCTGAACTAGGCGGAATGTAGATGGACACAACAGTTACCTGCACCGGCGCATAGATACGCGCAGCGACTAGATGGAGGGAGGTGTTGATTTGCTGACGCTCGAACGGTACACCTTTTCGGATAGCAAGGCCTACCCCATGTTGCCAGTAATGGGTGCTGTTTGACTCCAACAGTAGGCTGTAGTTCCTGCCAAGGAAGTTTGGAGGTATGACCGTTTGATTAATCTTCGTCTCTTGAAGTGCAATGACGCAAGGTTCGAGGTTGGCGGTGAGGAGCTTCAGTTCGCTGATGTTTGCCCTAAGGCCGCGCAGGTTCCATTGGAGTGCGAGCAGCTGCCGGAGGAACTGTTCGTACCGGAACTGATGGTGGATCTTCCAGCAGATGAGTCGGCTGAAAAAGAGGGAGATGCCGCAGTAACCGCTGCTGGTAATCGGTTCGTGGAGAGACTTGCCTGTGAGACGCTTTGCCCCACAGTGCCAGCCGCTGTCGAAACCATTACACTAGATTTTCCAATACCGACAACAGCCGGCACCGAGGAAGCGCTTTGTGTAATATACGTCGTGCGGGATCTTGATGGGCCTTCGCCAGGCGAGAGAACTGGAACATTCGTGTTGTCGCCTGAAACAACGGGCGCAGCAGTATCGGTTTGAATCTTGAGAATAGGAATACTGACCTGTGGGACGCTTTGCCCCACAGTGCCAGCCGTTGCCAACATCATCACACGATTACTTCCAGAATTACCGGCAACAGCCGGCACTGGGGAAAGGCTTTTTGTAGATTCGCTGGTTTCTCGGCTGTTGGTTTCGATGAGAGGGTTGATTGTTGGTTGTGTAGGGCGGCGGCCAGGGCAAAGAAGGGCAATCCCTTCTCCCTGCCGTCTATCCCAGGATTCCGGTATCGTAGATGTTTCGGTGGTATGATCGGCTGCAGAGGTGAATTCGTCATCAACGGGTTGGGGTAAGACGTCCCGGGCGACTCCTTCAACCTGCTGCACTTGCGTCGGAGGGGGTACTACACTTTCTCCGCTTCCGAACCGATAAATCTCGTTGTCCGTGTTCGTGCTAGGGTCGCCATGGTGGTCCAAACGTTATTGAGTGGCGGAATTATCGAAGATACTGACTGGGGGTGTGGCCGGTATCTCCACTTCATAGCCGACACAGTCCATCATCATGGGATCGGGTGTAGTGGCAGCAGTTTTCTTCAGGGGCGGGCTAGGGTCAGGCGATATGACCGATTTGTCGTACATTCGGGGGCGGCCAGGGCCTCGCTTCGGTTCCTGAACGGCTGGAGAGTGGCTACTTGATCGAGTGACCGGATTCGACCACGTCGGTGCTGGTACTGGTCTTTGGCTTTGATGTCGACTTCCACGGCTTGCGCTGCGCGATCGTTCATCAGAAATCTTCTGTTTCAGCAGTTGGTTGAGATTGTTCACACTGTTAATTTTTTCGTCTTTCTGCTTGATTTCTTCGCGCAGTTTGGCTATGTCCTCGTCCTTTGCCTTCACGGTCGCTTCAAGTTCCCGCAATCTTTTTTCAAATTCGCTAAATCGCGATGCCGCTTGGGCATAGCTACCACCTGTCTGTAGCTCAGTACGTTTCCTAGCCTCTGGGAAAGACACGTTATCGCGGACCTTAATTTTAATGACTTCGACCTCCTTCTTGTAAACAGGGCACTGTCGACTGGTAGGACGGTGATCACCCTTACAATTTCTGCATTGGGAAGCCTCGCTGCACTCCTCTTCTCCATGATAATCGCCAGAGCAGTTAAAACAGCGTTGTGGTCCAGGGCAACGGACACGGGTGTGGCCGTAGCTGAAGCAGTTATAGCACAACATAGGATTCGGGAAATATGGCCGGGTGGGAATACGCAGCAAACCGATCTTGAGGTACTCCGGGTACGTGGTTTTGGAGAACGTTAGGATCAGCGCGGGTGTATTAACTCTCTTTTCACCTTCTTTCCTGGTGATTCGCTGCACACGGACAACACTTTCCTTCAGCATTTCAGACAAAATGTCTTTTTCGTCCATTTCGATAATGTCGTAGCAGGAAATGACACATCGACTTACGTTCAGGTGTGGATGAGGGGCTACTTCAACTTCAGTTCCATCGAACAGCTTGGTTAGTGTTAGCAGCTTGGCAACCTGGGCAGGGTTGCGAATCTTCAGAGTGTATTTCTTTCCCTGATCCTCGGATTTAGCGCTTTCGATTGGTCCACCGACAAATCTTTCCACCGATTTCCCGATGATGAAGGGATTTTTCGGAAGTGAAACACCATCCTTTCCCGTCAGCTGAAGGAATGTCAACTCACCGAATTTATTCGTCGGGTCCATGTAGGTCGGTAATCTAGGCCCGACTGACCCTCCCGGGTCGTCCGCCATGTTTTAGGTGGTAACGGTCACCCGTTACCTACCCCAAATAGCCTATTAGTGGCTGAAAAACCGATAACCTACCTTTTCACTGTAGGTGTTCAAAAAAATTTGCACCGCACTGTGTTAACACACTTACGGGACATACTGTAGTGTTCCCTGGATACGTATCGAGCACCATTGAAATTTTCCGAAATTTCACTTTTCCAAAACTTTTTAGCACTTATTATTATCCGACGAAATCTTTGTTTGGGCCCACCGCGACCCACGCCACCGGAGTGGTGAATGAAAACAAACAGCCAGCTAGCCGACTATTGTTATTGATTCTTTCGGGAGCACGTTGAGAGAAAACAAATTCACTGTTTCAAGCCGTTTTATCACCGATTTGCACCGGACTTTCACTGTTGGCGTCTTCTTTGTCACCTCACTCGCTGATATGTGTACTTATGTACCGCGGCGATCGCGAATTACTCGGAAAACACCTGGTAAAGTTCAGAGCGCGATGTTTAAGTTTAAGATTGATCTGATATAGTATATGGTTGGGGTTGTGTGAAATTACTATTCTTTCTTTTTTCTCTCTATAAAGAAATATATATATATATATATATATATATATATATATATATATATATATATATATATATATATATATATATATATATATATATATATATATATATATATATATATATATATGTATATATATATATATATATATATATATATATATATATATATATATATATATATATATATATATATATATATATATATATATATATATATATATCTTTATAGAAAGAGAGAGAGAGAGAGAGAGAAAAGAATAGTAATATTACACAACCCCAACCATATACTATATCAGATCAATCTTAAACTTAAACATCATGTTAATTGAATCTGTATGACTTAAAATGTGCACAATGCACACAGTGGTCCAAAACGGAAAATTAGCGTGACAAAAATATTTTCACTACTAAAGTTTTTTGTAGTTGGTGTATTTACAAAAGTTGTTTGTAATTAAATGGAGGTACTTTTGATGTACAAACTCATTAGGGCGGTCATTATTTAGATTGAAAGCTGAAATCTAACCTTCTTAATTTATCTCAAACACGATTTTGTTGTATAATAAAGTTGTAACAAGTTTTACTTTGAGCAACTTTGCTGAAAAAGCATCTTTCTATCGTTTCATTTGATCGAGTTACATCAATTTTCGAGTGTAAAAGTAGGGCAGCTCCTGAAAAACCACTTTATTTGTTTAAATTTTTTTGTGAAACGTTCTATATAAAAGTGGTCTTCAAAGGAATGGTTGAACTAATTATTGCGCACAATTATACCAAACAAAGCTTATTCATATGAGCTACAAGTAATAAGTTATGATTATGTTTTCATCAAAAACTAGCCAACCTTCAAATATCAATATCTATTAGATGTCAGATTGATAAAAATGTATCCTATGCGGTTCTTGAAAAATCATATATAACTAAAAATTTAAGAAAAAAATGGGAGGGTGTTATTTTTTAACTCATTTAAATTAGCCTTAAAAATACCTCCATAAAACTCAAGAACATTGCATAACTGTTAAATGCCTTAACGTATCAACATATCTCCTTTGGCAAAATAATAGTTTCAAACAGGTGCTCCATACATTGTCTTTTCGAGAAATGAGACCCACAAAAACTACAACCGAAAATAGACTATTTACGGAGCAATTTTTATTAATTTACTAGCTAATTTACCCGGTATTGCTCGGAAATGTTTCTTGAAGGCAAGGCCGAAAAAAATTCTAGAAATTGTCCTCCCTATTGATTTTCTGATTGTAATGAAACACAACTTAAACAACAACCGGATTGAACAATACTCCGCTCATGTTCAGCTTGGGAATGATCAGTGTCCCATCTCAGATCTCACTTTTCTGTCTGAAAATACCTGCTTAGAGTTTCATATGTTTATGTGCTTGTAACGTACTTGAATTATTATGTAACATATGTGCTTGTAACGTACTTTCGTACTTTCTCGTCACATTCGATCTACAATACCTTTGGCTTCCATGGCTATAAACACTTGCTACTCCCTCCTCTTCATAAAATTTTTTATGACATCATTATTTCCAGGTAATTTTTTAAAGTTTTCGATCTGATAATGATTATTTTTATAACGAAAGGCTGTTTAACATCATAACTACATTCATACTCAGTCGGTGTTGAACAGTCGTTCGCACCGCATACGTATAGCTCTTGGCTTTCATTCATTCAAAAATGCCTGCGTTCAACCGGAAAGGCAACAAGCCTAAGGCTAAAAATAATTCAATACGGAATAAATCACAAACCGTTATTCAACATTTTTCTAATAACATTCACGATCTTATAGAATCTGAATGTAAAAATAAAAGGCAACGAACGGCTTTCCCTTCCGTTGATCCTATGCCGTCTAACAATATTTACGAGATTCTTCCCGAAACCGATTGTAGCGAAATAGAAGAAAATTCTTCAAAAATTCCTAAAATGGACGCTTGTCGTTCTGGGAAGAAACATCAATCTATGCCACCAGTGACGGTGATGATTTCCGACTTCAGAGCATTCCGTACTGAGCTTTCTACTTTTCTCCCGGACGTAAAAGTCCCATTTCAAATCGGACGAAGAGGAGAATGTCGAGTCTTTGTTGATGGATTGGAAGATTACGAACGTCTTATTCGATATTTGTCCGAGAAACTTCATAAATTTTATTCATATGATATAAAATCAGACAGACCCTTCAAGGCTGTCTTGAAAGGCTTATCAAATGATCAAAGTATTGATAAAATTAAAAATGAACTGAAAGAATTGCTTGGTTTTGCCCCTTCCCACTTACCTTACCTAACAGCTATAGGCCTGGGGTGTCCTTTGCTGTATCAAGTATACGTCTCCACATAACTCGGTCCATGGCTGCTCGTCGCCAGCCACTCAAGGCACGGATGCTTCTGAGATCACCCTCCACTTGATCGATCCACCTTGCTCGCTGCGCTCCTTTTCTTCTTGTACCAGTCGGATTAGATTCAAGAAGCATTTTCACTGGGCTGTCGTCCGACATCCTTATGACATGCCCAGCCCATCGTAGACGTGCGATTTTAGCTGTCCGTACGATAGATGGTTCTCCTAGCAGCTGTTGCAATTCGTGATTCATACGTCGTCTCCAAGTTCCGTCTTCCATCTGCACTCCGCCATAGATGGTCCTCAGTACCTTTCTTTCGAAAACACTGAGGGCGCGTTGGTCCTCTGCCGACATAGTCCAGGTCTCGTGGCCATAGAGAACAACCGGTCTAATTAGCGTTTTGTAGATGGTCAATTTCGTGCGGTGGCGTACTTTTCTCGATCGGAGGGGTTTTCTGAGTTCAAAGTACGCACGATTCCCTGCCAAAATACGTCTATGAATTTCTCTGCTGGTGTCATTATCGGCGGTCACCAGTGAGCCCAAATACACGAACTCGTCAACCACCTCGATATCGTAACCGTCTATCAATATTCGTGGTGGGAGGCGTAGTGTTTCTTCTCCGGAGCCTCTTCCTCTCATGTATTTTGTTTTCGACGCATTTATGGCCAGTCCGATACGCCTAGCTTCAGCTTTCTGTCCGATGTAGGTTTCCGTCATCTTCTCAAGGTTACGTGTCACAATATCAATATCGCCAGCAAAGCCAAAGCCTTCCCAAGTAATACTTATGAAAATAAGAGCGAATGGTTCTTCTAAACCACGCTCTGGAATTTCCCATGAACTTTACCTAATACACTTCAATCGAAGTGATGTAAACAATTTGAAAACTTTAGAAAAAGTACGTTTCATTTCCCACATTAAAATTCGTTGGGAACATTATAAACGGCATAATCGTATTGCAAACTTAACACAATGTCGTCGTTGCCAAGGCTTCGGCCATGGAACCCAAAATTGTCATACGGATATACGGTGTTTGAATTGTGGTAAATCGCATTGGAAAGACGTTTGTCCAATGAATGAAACCACTGATAAATTTTCATGTTCAAATTGCAATGGAAATCATAAATCCAATTATTTGAAATGTTCTGTCAGGGAAAAAATTTTAAACGATCGTTCGCGTAGACAACAAGTCAAATCAACGACCTTAAATCTACAGAACATACCTGAAAATCAAAAAACCGTTACAAATGCCACGCGTACGCCTGCCAATTCGTCTTCTAACGAAAACAATTTTTGACAGGTAGATCGACCTCGTCATCATCTTCTTCTAATGTCTGGAAGGAATCCAGGCAAAGTGTAATAAATATATTAAATGCTTATATCCTCTTATAAACAGAAATTCTAAGCTCTGTCTAAAAAACAAATTGTTAATTTATAAACAAATTTTCAGACCAGCCATGCTTTATGCAGTACCAATTTGGTCAAGTTGTTGTTCCACCAGGAAGAAAACGCTTCAAAGGATTCAGAATAAAATTCTGAAAATGATTTTGAAGCGTCCTCCCTGGTTTAGTACAAATGAGTTACACAGACTCACAAATATAGAATGATGTAATGTCACATAATGTTATAAGCAAATTCCGACAAAAATCGATGGAATCTTCAATTGAATCGATTCGCTCTCTGTATTAGTTAGTAAGTTAGTATATAGATTCCTTTTCCCCATTACACAATACAAGTAGGTTTAGAATTTTCCCTACACAAAAATCTCAGAATTGCGGAAGCAAATAATGTCCTCATGGTAATAACCAAATCATATATATAATAGGGCTGAAAAGGAACCACTTGTGGCTGAACACCCAATTTAAATCTTAATAATTTAATTTTAACTCATATTCCAATAAATAGTTATTTAAAAAAACTACATTCATACTATAGAAAAACTTTTTGACTTTCTCATATAGAAAGGTTATGCAATCACTGTGAAAACCGACTTTTGATCCGAGGCCCGGAGGGCCGAGTATCATATACCATTCGACTCAGTTCGTCGAGTACGCAAAATGTATGTGTGTGTGTGTGTGTATGTGCGTATGTGTGTATGTAACGTTTTTTTGCTTTTTACTTTTCTCGAAGATGGCTGAACCGATTTTCACAAACTTAGATTCAAATGAAAGGTCTTGTGGTCCCATACAAAATTCCTGAACATTATTTGGATCCGACTTCCGGTTCTGGAATTATGGGGTAAAATGTGCAAAAAATTGTGAAAATAAGTGCGCAAACTTTTCTCAGAAATGGCTGAATCGATTTTCACAAACTTAGATTCAAATGAAAGGTCTTGAGGTCCCATAAAAATTCCTGAATATTATTTGGATCCGACATTCGGTTCAGGTGTTATGGGGTAAAATGAGCAAAAAAAAAGAAAATATGTGTTCTAACTTTTCTCATAGATGGCGCGACCGATTTTCACAAACTTAGATTCAAATGAAATGTCCTGTGGTACCATGCGTTACTTCTGAATTTCATGCGGATCCGACTTCCAGATCCGGAAATATAGGGTAAAGTGTGTTAAAAATTGTATTGTAATTGTATAAATTGGGGAAAAACCTTAAAAAATTTTCTAAACTGACCTCAAATCTTTTCCAATTTGATGGTTTTTATCAGTTGACGGTCAAACAAATCGATTTCGGTTATTCTTTCAAGAATCGAAGAAAAAAAATTTTTTTTTGCCTTTCCCATATAGAAAGGTTATGCAATCACTGTGAAAACCGACTTTAGAACCGAGGCCCGGAGGGCCGAGTGTCATATACCATTCGAGTCAGTTCGTCGAGTACGCAAAATGTCTGTGTGTGTATGTGTGTGTATGTATCATTTTTTGCACTAACTTTTCTCGGAGATGGTTGAACCGATTTTCACAAGATTCAAATGAAAGGTCTCGTGGTCCCATACAAAATTCCTGAATATTATTTGGATCCGACTTCCAGTTTCGGAATTATGGGGTAAAATGTGCAAACAATTGTGAAAATAAGTGCACTAACTTTACTCGGGGATGGCTGAACCGATTTTCACAAACTTAGATTCAAATGAAAGGTCCTGTGATCCCATACGTAATTCCTGAATTTCATCAGGATCCGACTTCCGGATCCGGAAATATAGGGTAAAGTATGTTAAAAATTTTATACCATCACTGAAAAGAGCGAAAAACCGTAAAAAGTTTTCTAAATCGACCTCAAATGTTTTCCAATTGATAGTTTTTATCAGTAGACGGTCAAACACGGTTCGGTTATTCTTTTAAAAATCGAAGAAAAAGAATTTTGAAGAATACCACAGTATTATGTATGATAATATGATTGATATGAGAAAGACATCATTACACCACTAGGTGAATTAAAACAGGTTTTATATTATTTATTTTACTTTAACCATTCTGGTCATTCACCGGGGAGGAAAACCTATAGAATAACGATTCAGTTCATACAAATGTTGTTGTAAACTCATTTCCATCACCTTGAGTCAACAGTTTTTACATAAATTTACATAAAAAATACAACTTGATTCTATGATTTCGTCAATTCATAATTCAATGTTGAGAATACTCATTCCCCCTCCCTCTTGTGAATATTTTTGTGAACCTCACTTAGTTGCTAGAAATATGCTGTACTCGTGAAGGAACACCAATTTTTCGTAAAACCCGATCAATTTTCTCTTCCACTTTCCATATTCGGAGAACTTGCTACATTCCGTCACCCTCAAAATAACCTTATAATCTATTTTGATTCATCTTCCTTTTTGTCAGTGAACTTATGATGAATCTCTTTCATGATTACCCTGAGTAGTGTAGAAAGTATCTGCTTTAAAAAATAACGATTCCCACCTTTGGTACATGTGTCAAACTTGGTGGCGATTCGTTTAGTGGTTTCGTAGTTATGCTGAGACTTGAATACACTCGCGTTCATAGGCAAAAAAAAACTTATTTTCCCTTAGTTCATTGAACTCCCCGGCAAAATGGAACCAGATCTTTTGAAATCATTTAAAAAAATTGTATTCAAATAAACAACAGCAATACTATCTACTACGACCTTGAAATTCTTGCCACTCTCTTGTTTTACAAAAATTGGGAGATGAACATTTATTTTCAAAAACCCCTTCTTCTAGGCTAAATGTCGATTCTCTTCGAATTAAATAAATTTTGTCATTGACCCCCTCCCCCCATGTTGATGTCATAATGATCATCTCTGAAGAGCAGTAAGTATCTGTGCCAAAATTGATAGCAATTCGTTCAGTAGTTCCGGGATTATGCCGTTACAAACATTACATCCCTTTTTTAGATGCACGTACTACATTCTCCCCACACGAATACCCTTATAATCATATTTAAGTTGCGCAAAAAGTATCTATGGTTTTCAAAAAGTATCGATTCTTGTCAAATTAAATAATTTTGTTTCATGACCCCTGTTAAAGATACTTGCTACGCTCCCTCCCCCATAAAACTACCCTTACAACTATCTCTGAAGAGCAAAAAGCATCTGTGCCAAGTGTGATATCCGTTCAGTACTTTCAGAGTTATGCCGTTACTTCCCGCGTTTTTGCTACATCCACCTCTCATATATATCATACTTAAGGTATAGAAAATGTTTGCATGTTCTTAAAAAATTATCGATTCTTGTCAAATTTTATGAATTTTTTCATAACCTCCCCTGTTAATGCTACTTGCTATGCTTCCTCCTGTATAATCTATCTCTCCTTTATGACTATTTCTGAAGAGCCATGAATACCTGATACCTGTGCCAAGTTTTATAGCATTTATCAACCCCTGCTGATGACACTTGCTACGCTTCCTCACCTATAAAAATACTCCCTCAACCATCTCTGAAACGCAAGAAGTATCTGTTGCTATCTGTTCAGTATTTCCGAAGTTATGGCATTACAAACATACAAATCTACATCCATTTTTATACATATGGGGCATTCCATGCAAAATCAGCCACCTAAAATATTTTTTTCGTCTATTTTGAAAAGAACTCGAAAATATTCGACACGTATTTTTTTATTTCAATATGGTACGTGGAATTTTCGAGAAGATTTTTTGAAGTTTCGCGTTTTCAATAAAGAGCCTTTTTCAACAGCCTTTACTGTAAAATCTAATAAAGATACAAAAATTCGTTCAAGACATGAAATGTGCGTGTTTTCCTTAGCTTTCAAATGAGTAATTCCAAAAAAGAACCTTTATAGTTTATTTTATGAAAAAAGTGGAAAATAATAAACAAATAAAAAAATATCAAACGTTTGCCAAATTTTTTTTAATTGACAAAGCAGCCTTTGGGGCTTAACTCAATCTTGGCAAAGTTTCAGTGAGGAAAGGTTAACACTTTCGGATCAGTGAATTTTTCAATCACGACCCGCACGCGCGAAGTGTACCGCAGCGCAACTCACTCGAATACGGGCTTAACTTGTTGACACATGTCGCGCCACTGATCGAATTCTAACTTTGAAAGTTTATTGTTAGTAACATAACCGTCAAAATCGTGGTATAAAAATGAATTCAAAAATCAAAAACATTCGCTGCATCAAGTTTCTTTTTCCCTTCTTAAAAAATTCGATTTCATACAAGCAAATGGTGTTTTGTGTGCGCTGCGTAGATTTGTTTGACTTAAATTATTGTTTCAGGGGAAATAGTTTTTCTGTAAAATATGAATATTAATGACATAATATAAAGTTTTTACTTTTTGTTCTCGGAATCGCAATAATCATTTTTTTCCCCACGAGTAACAAAATATCTTGATGTGTTCATCGTATGCGCTGTCTTACGAATACTCCAGTTTTTTGGCAAATTTAAATTCTCATTCTCTCGGATTTAGTTGCATCTTTTGCATGAAATTTTTGTTTCAAAACAAAAAGACATCCGGAAGGCAAATATGGTATGAACCATATTTGCCTTCCGGAATGATCTTAGAAGCAAACGAAATTTTAAAATTTTAGAAATGCAATGTTGCAATGTATGTAAATGTAAAAATTACCTCTGTATAGTCGCTGAGTATAGGCACATTGTCATCAGTCTCATAGAATTCATAATCTGTGATCACTATTGCATCAGCAGAATTTTTCCTCACAGCTGAATAGTGAAAATTGCATCATTTCGCAATTTTTCCAAAACTATATGTTAGCAATATTTTGATACTCGCGTAAATCATTTGTCCCAATTTTACTCGCTTTCTGCCTATACGGTGCACACGAAATATCATTTTCTTGCAAAAAATGGACTTTCTCAAGAAGGGAAGAAGAAACCCAACGCAAAGAATGTTTATGATTTTTGCAATAAAAATGAGTCTTGGAGTTAAATGGATTGCAGCAACGATTTTAGATTTTTGAATTGATTTTCATACCGCAATCTTAACTGTAACGTTGCTAACAATAAACTGTCAAAGTTAACCAATTGCTGTCATTCGCCGGTGCGGAACACTTCGCGCGTGCGGGTCGTGATTGAAAAATGCACTGTTCTTAAAGTATTAATCTTTCCACTCTGAAATTTTTCCAAGATTGAGTTAAGCCCCAAAGGCTTCTTTTTTCAATTAAAAAAAATTAGGCCCAAGTTTGATGAAAAAAATTATCATTTTTGAGAATTTTTTTCAGAATCGTTGTTCAGCAAAATAGATTCAGTTGTTTAGCATTATAAAAAGCATCATTCGAACAACATATCGTAATTTTTTCGTGGAAAAACGATAAGAAATAAGTCGGTATTTTTAGGACGCTCCTTAAAAACCGTGATTTGTGGTGTCCACTGTATCTCAGCGCAGACTTATCAGAAGTGGATAAATCGTAGCAGCATAGTTAAAGTAGAAGTTTTTCTAGGCCCCAACGTTTCTGTTTGTTTTAATTTTTTAATTTTTGGTGATTGTTCAAAGTGAAAACTGCGATTTTTAACGAAAAAATCGTTATTTTGTAGCTTTAAAACTTCTCCAAATTACCAAACAACGAAAACGCTGGGGTCTGTTTTTTTTATATATAGAAAGTGTGTGCAAAATTTGAAAAAAATTGGTGCAGTAGTGTTTGAATGACGATGGGCACGGACTTTCAATACCTGCTTTCGAGAAAAATACGTTTAAAGTTTTTTGTCTATAAAATCAATGAAAACAATTAGTTACTCCAGGGAGCCCGTGGAGTCTAACATTTTCAAAAAATCATACTTTTTATTCTATAATTTATTATAATCGTCAACCAGTTCGGACGCGTTTTTTAATTTGCTCCAAGAGCCGCGGTGCGCGAGTTTATTTAATTTGCTTTTTAATCAAAACATTGCTTTTTGTTTATTATTCACTATGACCTGCGAAATTTGTGCTTTGGATACCACCGTCGACTCGGTTATGTGGACATGTGTTGGATGCCCACGAAAATTTCACGTCACCTGTGTTGGAGTGTCTATTCAGCGGGGTTCACTGCGGAGAAGGGATAGAAGAGTTATTGACGTAAACTCTTATATACTGCCGTGCTGTGAGTCCTGTCAAGAGCTTGTTAACGCAAAAATGGACCTCGATAGACTAGTTGAACAACAAAAGCTTCTTGAACGTCAACTCCATTCAAACACGGAAGTTGTGCATAAACTTTCGATGCAGCAAGAGAAGCCAAGGTTAGTTCATGAGGCTATAGATGTCCAAGAAATATTGCTTACGACTATAAAAAATGAATTAATTTCAATAAACAAAAATAGCAGCTTGGCCGGCAGTGTTGTTGCCATTAAAAACCATGTCACCTCATTGTTCGATACAGCAATGTCAGCAATGAAGGAAAACGTGTACAATGACTTAAAAAAACTGACTTCCGAATTATCATCTGAGTTACGTGATATGAATAACGAGCTAAACCATATCAACCAGATATCTCTTGATACTGCGGCCAGCTGCACCATGAACGTAGGTTCGACATTGGCCATTGACATTCTTGACGAAATCAAGTCTTTGTCAGCACATTTGGTAGCAGCGAAGAAACCTGTGCAAATACCAGTGTCCAATGCCTCAAGCCTCAGTTTGGCGGCAGAATTATGCAAAGTAGATAATTCTGGATGGAGCTTTCTTGGTGCTAAAAAAGTATGGAAATCGGACTGGAGTGACTACGATGCGCGAGAATCTAGAAGACTACATCAGCAGAAACAAGCTGCAAAAGCTAGAAGTCACCAAAAACAGAAAAAGTTATTCAAGAATTTGAAAATGAACAACACTGTAAACAACTGCAGCAACAATTTAAGAAATCATAGTAATTACAATGAGAATTGCAATATTCGTGGCTCATGTTATCCTAGTAATGATCATCTAATACGAAGACAACCCAACAGCATCCTCCCATCAGACAGAGTGCTTCTTGCTGCTGCGAAAGACCGCTTTTCTAGACCGTTAGCAAACAATAGAGCAACCATTCGATTCCAAAGAGGTGAGATATTGAATCCATATCCAGCGAATGACTCACGACGATCGCCGCAACCATGCAACCCGATGACTCCAAAAGGTGCGTCAGCTACTTTGTACGGCGCGCTCGATTCTCAACACTCTTGTTTTCGGCGTCATTGACACACCCCTTAGGAGAAGAAAACGATGACAACTCTATTGATTATAATGCTTATCATCCAAATGCTGCACAATTTAATAAGTCATCATTGGAGGTCATAGTTTATGGCCAGAATTTTAATAGAATGAAAAGTGCGTTGAAAATGACTGAAATTTGTAATAAAATATTAAGTAGTTCTTATGCAATAATCTTAGCTACAGAAACAAGCTGGGATGAAAGTGTTAGGAGTGAAGAAGTCTTCGGCAATAATTACAATGTGTTCAGAGATGATCGCAATTTACAAATGTCTGATAAGAGATCGGGTGGTGGAGTACTAATTGCTATTTCTACAAAATTTAATGCTGAGATCATAACCACTAGAAAAATTAAAGAATTCGAGCACGTATGGGTGAAAACTTGTCTGGCAGAGGAAACACATATTTTCTGCTCAGTGTATTTTCCCCCAAACAACACCCGTAAAGAAGTATATGAAAAGTTTTTCCAGATTGCTGAAGAAATCATAACTAATCTTCCTTCCGAAGTGAAAGTATACATTTATGGTGACTTCAATCAACGTGACATTGACTTTTTCCCAGACTCTGAAAATGAGAGCATCCTACTACCAGTGGTAGGAGAGAATGAAACTCTCCAATATATCTTTGATCAAGTTGCATGCTTAGGACTCAACCAAATTAATCACGTTAAAAATCAGCAAAACTGTTACTTAGATTTTTTACTAACAAATTCACAAGAAGACTTCTGTCTTACCGAATCCCTTACCCCCTTATGGAAAAATGAAAGATTTCACACTGCAATTGAGTTGTCCATATTTGTTCATGAGTATAATAGACCCGATGAATATGAGTATGACGATGTCTTTCAGTATGACTTGGCAAATTATGATAACATAAAGTTAAAATTAAGTAACATTGATTGGCAAACCATTTTCAGGGAGTCTAATGTTGAAACTTCTGTGGAAATGTTTTATAAGATTTTATTTGATACTATTAATGATCAGGTACCTTTTAAGAGAATCAGACGACGACTTAACTATAAATATCCAATATGGTATAATGATAACATTAAAAATCTGAAAAATCGAAAACAGAAGGCCCATAAAAAAATATAAAAGAGACAGTAGTAGCGTCAACTTAGGAAATTACTTACAAACTTGTGAACAATTGAATCTGGCAATTGAAATCGCTTCCGAGGAGTACTATTCAAAAACGGAGAGTGAAATCAAATCTTGCCCAAAGAATTTCTTCAATTACGTAAAACAAAAACTGAAATCGAATAATTTTCCCTCAAAAATGTTTTTCAAGGGTAAGACTGCTGACAACTCGGAAGATATTTGTAAACTATTTGCAAATTACTTCCAAGAAACCTATACTACGTTTTCCGAAGAGGATCGAGACCGTGAATATTTTAATTTCTTCCCTGAACATGCTTGTGACATTAATATTCATCACATTAGTGTCCAAGATATTATGCAAGCGCTCAATAAATCAGATATCTCTAAAGGTCCCGGACCTGATGGAATTCCTCCCATATTCATGAAAAAACTATCGTTAGAACTAGCCACACCCTTGTTTTGGCTTTTCAATAAATTACTCATGACCGGTATTTTTCCTAAAATATGGAAGGACTCCTATTTGGTACCGATTTACAAAAGTGGAAAAAAATCAGATGTGTGTAATTATCGAGGAATTGCAATTATCTCCTGCATTCCTAAACTTTTTGAAGCGATAATCAATGAAAAAATGTTTTATCAAGTTAAAAATAGAATCACTAATATGCAGCATGGATTTTTTAAGGGTCACTCGACTAATACAAATTTACTCGAATTTGTTAATTACTCACTGGCTGCTATGGATAAGGGTAATTACATAGAAGCTCTCTATACTGACTGATCGTCAGCAAATGGTTCGATTTAAAGGGAGGATATCCAGCCATGTCCTAGTAACCTCAGGAGTTCCACAAGGTTCTCATCTAGGCCCTCTCTTATTCATTTTATTTGTAAACGATATATCTCTTATTTTGAAACACATAAAAGTGTTAATTTATGCCGATGACATGAAGCTCTTCCTAGAAATAAAAAGTGATGTAGACAAGGTGGTATTTCAAGATGAAGTGCAAACGTTCCATGTCTGGTGTAACAAAAGCCTTTTAAAACTAAACGTCAATAAATGTAAAGTAATAGCTTTCAGTAGGAAACAAAATACACCAGATATCACAATTAAACTAGGCGATCAAACAGTAGAAAGATGTATTAGAATTAGAGATCTAGGAGTAATTTTAGATAAAAAGTTGACTTTCATCGATCACTATAATACGATAATAGGCAAAGCTAATAACATGCTTGCATTTATAAAACGCTTCAGCTATAATTTTTGCGATCCTTACACGATTAAAACATTATAGATTGCCTACGTAAGGTCTATACTTGAATATTGTAGCATTGTTTGGTCCCCATTCTCAATCACTCACAGGGAACGTATAGAATCAGTTCAAAAGCAATTCCGATTATTTGCACTCCGTAAGTTAGGTTGGGCAAGATTTCCTCTACCATCATACAAAGCTCGTTGCATGCTCATTGACATCCACACATTAGAAGAGCGTCGAGAACAATTAATGGTTTCATTCATACATAACATCGTTACATATCGAGTTGATTCATCTTCACTTCTGTCTAAACTTAATATTTATATACCTTCCCGACAATTACGAAACCGAGCTATATTCTATATAAGTCATTATCGTACCAACTATGCTAAATTTGGTCCATTAAATCAAATGATGTCAACTTATAATAAGCATTGCGGAGCAATTGACTTTACAATGACGACAGCCCAGCTCAAACAATATTTTAATTCAATACGACCTAGGTCCTAGAACATGATGCACATTAATGTTTATTTTAGAAAATATCACATGTGTTAAAATGTAATCAATACAATGTAATGGTCTACTATAGTTTGACGACAAATAAATAAATGAAACATTTCTAAAATGTTTTGTCAAGTTTGTAAGTCAGTCGAAGCAGAAATCTTGGACCTATGTGCCGAGCTCTTATTCTTCGCAGTATAAGATAAGCAAATATAAAGGCCCATAACTTGCTGAGTTTTATTCCGATAGGCTTGAAAATTTCACCGAATATTCCTGAAATGTTTTAAAATAGTGTTTTAAAATAGTTAAAAAATAACACCCTTCCAAATTTTTATTAAATTTTTAGTTAACTTTCAGGAACAGCAATGGATACATTTTTATCAATCTGGCATCTAATGAATATTGAAAAAACGTGCTTAATCCACTTATAATGTTCGTCGTTTTAAGTGGCAATTTGAGATTTTAATCACTCGTCACTTACAGTCACTTTACAGTCGAAACTGCAAATCGGATCGAATTTGAATCTAAAAGTGTAACAATCGATTAAACATTCCATGATATATCGAAGTAATTTCCACTTTAGAGTTTAGGGTAATTTAAAGTTCTTCCAGAGCCGGTATTCAGGAACAAGCATAACCCAAACCGATTCGTATGGCCATATGACGAATAAATTGCAATATTTTTGAGTCCAACTTTAAAGCTTTTCGGGATTGTCATCTTCTATATCGCTTTGAATTTTAAAAATTCATCATCCTACAATTCCAGAATCGGAAGTCAGTATTGGATAAAATTGGATTTATTTTAATTTGAACTTTTGATTCTGAAATTCGATTTGGCTTCTTTTGAGAAAACGATTGAGCTTTGTAAAACGATTCGATATTGGAAACGGAATTCGAAATTTGGTGTAGCCGAAGTCAGACAAATTCACCTAAGTATCTGTATAGTTTACATTTGTTTCAAAATGTTTGAAAATCAATGTAGTCGTCTTTGAGGAATCGTAGTGCGAAGTAAATTTTTGGGTGCCTTCCGAAACGAAAACTGTATACCAAAAATGAAATAAGTTTATTTGGTTATCGATTATCCAAATCTGTTAACCGATAAACTTGATTAATTTATGTGAAATAGACATTTTTATACTAATCACCCTGTGTCCCTGAAACCGGAAGTTGGACTGACTGGAAAACAAGATGCTTTATAGAATCTTAAAACTTTTCATTTCAATCTTAGATGATTCTTAGATTTCATTTGGATCTTAGATCGGTTCAACCATCTACGAGAAAAATGAGTTACACAGTTTTAATTTCGTTTCACATATCATCCTGTAGTTCCGAAACCAGAGGTCGGAACCAAACATAATTCAGGAACCTTGTTTGGGAGTGTACGACTTTTCATATGAATCTGAGTTTGTAGAAAACGGTAGAGTCATCTCCGAAAAAATTGAGTGAAATATTTTTGTCACACACGCATTTGCTGATCTCGACTAACTGATTCGAATGGCTGTTTTGTTCTGAAAGTAGTTTAAATCAATATAATTATGGAAGTGCTTTCCACTTTCTGCCATAATCTGGTTTACATACGGCATATTCTAACGATTATGTTGCCAAAAACGAACCGTGCTAAAATCGGTCCGAGGCAAAGTATCATGCTATACACAGTCTTTTGGGTACTTAGAAACAAATGTATGTAACAGTATAAAAAATCGTGTTTTATGTTTCTCCCAAGCATTTCTTTGCCGGACAGCGCTTAAAACTTCTACTGCTGGAATAGGACAAAAAGTCGCTACACAAAAATTTCGATATTACCGTGCGGAATCTAAGTCTGAAAATATATTCTATTTTCAAGGTCAATTGTGACAGATGCGGTCAAAAATTTTGACATAAAACTTCGTATAACTCAAAAAGTAAACATCCGATCTCAAAACCATTCAATAGCGTTCAGGGTGACGGGGAGATCTTTCATTTACGACTAGTTTGATCAAAATCGGTCAAGCCATCTCTGAGATCTCGATCGAGTTGACAACACACAGAGATACACACACAAGCGAAAACCGTGCACACACCCGTGTGGATTACCACCATTGGCACTTCCTTCTGGAGGTGACCGGGCTTCTGGTCTCCAGACAGCTCAAGAGGAGGAAGCCTAGGATATGGCTGGGGTTCAACAGTGGGCTCTGTTGGATTCCCAAAAATAAATCCATACAACTGCAAGCAACTCCGTACAAGCGATCTGGTACCGCTTCCAAAGTGCCTCAGCCCAAACAACCGTAGTGCCAACCAGCACATTAGGATCGACGCCAGTAAGACCCTAATTATGGCAAACTGGTATGGACGTGGACACGAGCAAGGAATTCGTATATACTACATGACGCTACAGAGCTGATAGCCGTGCTATTCCACTACCCTAGTAAGAATGGGTAACACCTCTCTGAAAAGGCAAGTGGGCTAATGGTACGGTTGCCCCCGTCCTGTTAAAACCTTGGCAGGCCTCCAAGTACGTTCCGAACCCGCCACTCTAGCCGGTGGAAGTAGGCTTAGTTGAACATTCCTGACTAGTGCCGATCCGGCTCTGAACACGGCTCCCCATAAAGGACCGTGTCAACCATAGCATAGCCTCACTGCTTGCAAAGATCACCATGGGATCACAACGGAAACTACTTATGACGGGCGAAGATAGCGGCTTGGAGGGGGGAGGACCCAACCAGATGGAGAAGAAGCAAAATAACAACACAACGGAGGTAGCAGATGATATGGATGCGAGTGCATTCTTAAGGAGCAGTAGGTTGACACGTTCGCCGGTAAAAAACTTTCAGTATCACGGCAACGGATAGCAGCGGCACGCCACGAGGTGGGCAACATGGACTCTTTGGAGCAAAAGGGGTAACGAGCCAAATATCCACTCCTAACGGCAGCACTAAAGGAGGGCCTTCGGTGCCTACACCGAGCAGTAGCACCCCTCAAGAAGGCCTACAGCTTGCGAGGCCCAAGGTGTCAATAATGGAGTTAAAAGGTCATCGAGCTGCACGAATACCGTAAGGGCCGTAACAACGTGCACACCGAGATTAAGCAAAGGGTGTCGAGCCTCAGATATGCGTGATGGAAGCTGACCGCGAGCACACAGCGCTGCAGAAGAGAGCAGAGTCTGCTGAAAAGGCTTTGAAGCTGGCCTTGGGGCAGGTGGCGGCGGTGGAAGCGTCAACCGAAATCCAGGTGACACCCAAAAGGACGCAGAAATAAGAGCTCGAACAAGCGGAGTCGAGAAACACCAGGCGAGGAAGAAGACCCGAAGAAGACAAATGTAGCGAAAAGTCGAGCGACGAGAGAGCCAAGGGCGATTGGAACGTCGCCAAAAATCGCAAGGAGAAGAAGAAAAATCAGTCCAAAAAGGAGTAAACAAGAAGGAATAATCGGATCGAAAAGGGAAGAATGCCGGTTCATGATAAAAGGAGATCCAAAGAGAGCTGGCAACAACGCCGTCTACCCTATCCGGAGAGACACATGGTGTACGCACCCGAGCGGCGAGAGGGGTATTTCTTTCAACGCACGAAATGTCATCTAATTAACTTTGTTTGATGCGGGTGCGACCAGTTAATGTTGTTTTAAATAAAGAGATGGCTTTTTGGTCAATTGGTTTCTCGTCAAAACATTTATTTTTCGTTAAAGGCCAACGTTTCGAAGGTTATACCTTCATCTTCAGGGCAACTGTAATTTTATGTATTATTTAGTCACAAAAATTTTTCCACAAAATATAATAATTTTACAAAATGTACTCACAACGACTACAAATATTTTTCGTCAAGTATGGTGTAACATTTATAATTTTCGATTGAAAAACGGCTACTCTACACTAAAACACAAAAACGAGACATACGAATTCAATTTGTTTAGAAATTTTGATTCGAATTATTTGTTTTGCCAAGAACTTACACAAGCACTTCCCACGCACATCGACTTCGATTGAGCACTGAAATATTGCAAGCAGCGAATATGGAAGACAGTAGAGCAAAAATTAGAGTGAAACAGATGAGAAATGATAGACAGCGAAATCGGAGGCGAGATTGACAGTTAATGTGTGAGAGAGAGCAACAGACCGGAGTATACAGCATTCAAATTATGCGTGTCGGTTCTGAAGTTAATGGTTGAACTGTCAGTAAAAATATGGCACATTTCTAATATTTGTAACGCATTAGTTCTGTTTTCTTGATCGAGAATTCTGGTTTTGTTCAGATCAAAACTGTGTTCATTGTCGATCATATGAACCATCAATGCGGTTTTTTTGAACTCATCTATATTGCTCTCTGTCTTTTCGGAATCCGACAATTTGAATTTTTTATATCGTTGTATTAATGAACGATGTCCAGACAACCGTTGTTTCAGTTGCTGTGTAGTCAGACCAATGTAAGAACTATCGCAATCAATGCAGGGAATGCGATAGATCACATTGCGTCTGATAAGTTTCGGTGTCGGATCCTTCAATTTGGAGAAAAGAGATGCGTTAGTTTTCAAACATTTAAAACCTAAACGCACATTTCTCTGGTTTCGTTTTATAATTTTTGCAAGCGCCGGGGTGAGGGAATCAACGTGATGAAGAGATCTAAATACTGTCTGATCACCGTCCGTTCGGTTGTCCACTTTGGGTTTGTTTACAAATCTATTGATTAGTCTATTAACTAGCGAGCTAGGATAGTTGTTGCGGAGTAAGTATTCACGCACTGTTTTCTTTTTCCCCACAATAGATTTGCACGTCGACAACCGAAAAACTCTCCCAATGAAACCGGTAGCCGTGTTTAGTTTTTGCGAGAGCGGGTGGAACGAGAAAAAATTCAACAATCGTCCCGATGCGACGGGTTTTTTGTACCAGTCGGTGACAATTGTTTGTTTCTCCGTTCTGATTAGAACCATATCCAAGTACGGCAATCGGTTATTGTTCTCCACTTCGCATGTAAATTGAATATGTGAGTTGTACGCATTAAGTGCACATCTCACATGTTCAATTTTGTCTTTTGGGAGAGCGGTGACCAAATCATCGACGTATTTTTTCAAAAACGGAATCGGTATGTCGATCGTCTCCATCACGCGATCAAGTAGCGTTTCCATCACCAAATCGGCAAGTGCAGGCGACAATGGATTACCCATTGCTGTGCCTGATGTTTGCCTGTAATAAGCGCCACGGAAAACAAAATAGCTGGAGGAGAGATTAAAGTCGACAAGTTGTGTGAACAATTCTCGATCTTTTATGGTTGTATTTTTCTCGATCAAACTCCAATTATTTTGCACCGCTTCGATTACTAGGTCTCGTGGTATGCAAGTGAACAAACTTACTACATCGAAAGATACCAATACATAGTTTGGTGGTAGAGAAACGTTATTTATGAATGAACAAAATTCGTAAGAATTTTGTACATTGTACTTGTTTTGGTCTATCGAGTGTCGTAGAATGCTTGCGAGATATTTTGATAAGTCATATGTTGGGCAATTAATGCATGATAATATGACCCTCAATGGATTACCCTCCTTATGGATCTTGGGAAGACCGTAAATTCTCGGGCATGTGGCATGATATGTAATCAATTGAGACCTAGTTTTTTGGTCGATCATTTTTTGGTCGTGCAACGCATTCGCCAGTTGATTGTTTTTCGTTTGTATTTTGTTAGTCCAATCCGAGTCAATGCGTTCGTATGTACTCTGGTCGCCAACAAGAGATAACATTTTGCTTTCGTATTCTTCCTTTTGTATTATAACAGTTTTATTTCCCTTGTCGGCTGGCAAAATACACACTTCAGGATTGTCTCTGATGAACTTTCTGCTGATGTGGTATGCTTCGACCAAAAAACGGTCAACGGCGCTGTTGGAAGGGTTGAAAATACCATTTTTACTTTTGTTCACGTAATTCTGTAAGATGTTAGTGAACTGGTTCCGGCTTGCCGTTTGTAAAATTTCGTCAGGTTCGAGTTTTAGAATGGATTCCAAGTCTGCTATAATCTTGAAATAAGGAATTTCTTGATTATTCTCGTAAGGTAAAGCAAACTTGGGACCATAACCCAACAATATACTTGTTTCTTTTGGAACAGCTACGTTAGTAGTGTTCAGTATCCAATCATCGTTAACTTTGAAATCTAATTGTTTTTCAATTTCAAGTTTTGTTAGTAGGCGCTGAAACTTGCTTTCAGTGCTCACTTTTTTCAAACGGCTTTGCCTAGTGAAATAAGCCTCTTGTGTATTGAAAAAGGAAGTGTAAATATGCGGTGGCTGGTAAGAACTGCTTTTGACTTTTCTAGCTTTTTGATTTTGTGATAGCTGTCCCTAACTTCTATGTTAAGTATTGCTCGTTTGAAACGGTCAGTTGTCTTCTGCAGTCTTCCTCGTAACGGGCTAGCCTCCTCCAATAATCCATTTAAACATCGAAATGTGTTCTGTATATGCGTTGGGTAGAGTCCGAATTTTTTGCATCGGCGAAGAAAATTCTTTCGGCTGAGCTGTGCACATAATTTGTCTATTGTGTGTGCATAGCTTTTGTACAATCTGCGGTGTGATGAAGGAAGGTTGTTGTAGAAAGAAGCGTTGCTCTGTGTTTCACTTAGCGCCATTCTTGTTGAATTTGTTTGATGCGGGTGCGACCAGTTAATGTTGTTTTAAATAAAGAGATGGCTTTTTGGTCAATTGGTTTCTCGTCAAAACATTTATTTTTCGTTAAAGGCCAACGTTTCGAAGGTTATACCTTCATCTTCAGGGCAACTGTAATTTTATGTATTATTTAGTCACAAAAATTTTTCCACAAAATATAATAATTTTACAAAATGTACTCACAACGACTACAAATATTTTTCGTCAAGTATGGTGTAACATTTATAATTGTCGATTGAAAAACGGCTACTCTACACTAAAACACAAAAACGAGACATACGAATTCAATTTGTTTAGAAATTTTGATTCGAATTATTTGTTTTGCCAAGAACTTACACAAGCACTTCCCACGCACATCGACTTCGATTGAGCACTGAAATATTGCAAGCAGCGAATATGGAAGACAGTAGAGCAAAAATTAGAGTGAAACAGATGAGAAATGATAGACAGCGAAATCGGAGGCGAGATTGACAGTTAATGTGTGAGAGAGAGCAACAGACCGGAGTATACAGCATTCAAATTATGCGTGTCGGTTCTGAAGTTAATGGTTGAACTGTCAGTAAAAATATGGCACATTTCTAATATTTGTAACGCATTAGTTCTGTTTTCTTGATCGAGAATTCTGGTTTTGTTCAGATCAAAACTGTGTTCATTGTCGATCATATGAACCATCAATGCGGTTTTTTTGAACTCATCTATATTGCTCTCTGTCTTTTCGGAATCCGACAATTTGAATTTTTTATATCGTTGTATTAATGAACGATGTCCAGACAACCGTTGTTTCAGTTGCTGTGTAGTCAGACCAATGTAAGAACTATCGCAATCAATGCAGGGAATGCGATAGATCACATTGCGTCTGATAAGTTTCGGTGTCGGATCCTTCAATTTGGAGAAAAGAGATGCGTTAGTTTTCAAACATTTAAAACCTAAACGCACATTTCTCTGGTTTCGTTTTATAATTTTTGCAAGCGCCGGGGTGAGGGAATCAACGTGATGAAGAGATCTAAATACTGTACTACACAGCAACTGAAACAACGGTTGTCTGGACATCGTTCATTAATACAACGATATAAAAAATTCAAATTGTCGGATTCCGAAAAGACAGAGAGCAATATAGATGAGTTCAAAAAAACCGCATTGATGGTTCATATGATCGACAATGAACACAGTTTTGATCTGAACAAAACCAGAATTCTCGATCAAGAAAACAGAACTAATGCGTTACAAATATTAGAAATGTGCCATATTTTTACTGACAGTTCAACCATTAACTTCAGAACCGACACGCATAATTTGAATGCTGTATACTCCGGTCTGTTGCTCTCTCTCACACATTAACTGTCAATCTCGCCTCCGATTTCGCTGTCTATCATTTCTCATCTGTTTCACTCTAATTTTTGCTCTACTGTCTTCCATATTCGCTGCTTGCAATATTTCAGTGCTCAATCGAAGTCGATGTGCGTGGGAAGTGCTTGTGTAAGTTCTTGGCAAAACAAATAATTCGAATCAAAATTTATAAACAAATTGAATTCGTATGTCTCGTTTTTGTGTTTTAGTGTAGAGTAGCCGTTTTTCAATCGACAATTATAAATGTTACACCATACTTGACGAAAAATATTTGTAGTCGTTGTGAGTACATTTTGTAAAATTATTATATTTTGTGGAAAAATTTTTGTGACTAAATAATACATAAAATTACAGTTGCCCTGAAGATGAAGGTATAACCTTCGAAACGTTGGCCTTTAACGAAAAATAAATGTTTTGACGAGAAACCAATTGACCAAAAAGCCATCTCTTTATTTAAAACAACATTAACTGGTCGCACCCGCATCGAACAAATTCAACAACAATGGCGCTAAGTGAAACACAGAGCAACGCTTCTTTCTACAACAACCTTCCTTCATCACACCGCAGATTGTACAAAAGCTATGCACACACAATAGACAAATTATGTGCACAGCTCAGCCGAAAGAATTTTCTTCGCCGATGCAAAAAATTCGGACTCTACCCAACGCATATACAGAACACATTTCGATGTTTAAATGGATTATTGGAGGACGCTAGCCCGTTCCGAGGAAGACTGCAGAAGACAACTGACCGTTTCAAACGAGCAATACTTAACATAGAAGTTAGGGACAGCTATCACAAAATCAAAAAGCTAGAAAAGTCAAAAGCAGTTCTTACCAGCCAAATTACACAGGTAACCCCACCGCATATTTACACTTCCTTTTTCAATACACAAGAGGCTTATTTCACTAGGCAAAGCCGTTTGAAAAAAGTGAGCACTGAAAGCAAGTTTCAGCGCCTACTAACAAAACTTGAAATTGAAAAACAATTAGATTTCAAAGTTAACGATGATTGGATACTGAACACTACTAACGTAGCTGTTCCAAAAGAAACAAGTATATTGTTGGGTTATGGTCCCAAGTTTGCTTTACCTTACGAGAATAATCAAGAAATTCCTTATTTCAAGATTATAGCAGACTTGGAATCCATTCTAAAACTCGAACCTGACGAAATTTTACAAACGGCAAGCCGGAACCAGTTCACTAACATCTTACAGAATTACGTGAACAAAAGTAAAAATGGTATTTTCAACCCTTCCAACAGCGCCGTTGACCGTTTTTTGGTCGAAGCATACCACATCAGCAGAAAGTTCATCAGAGACAATCCTGAAGTGTGTATTTTGCCAGCCGACAAGGGAAATAAAACTGTTATAATACAAAAGGAAGAATACGAAAGCAAAATGTTATCTCTTGTTGGCGACCAGAGTACATACGAACGCATTGACTCGGATTGGACTAACAAAATACAAACGAAAAACAATCAACTGGCGAATGCGTTGCACGACCAAAAAATGATCGACCAAAAAACTAGGTCTCAATTGATTACATATCATGCCACATGCCCGAGAATTTACGGTCTTCCCAAGATCCATAAGGAGGGTAATCCATTGAGGGTCATATTATCATGCATTAATTGCCCAACATATGACTTATCAAAATATCTCGCAAGCATTCTACGACACTCGATAGACCAAAACAAGTACAATGTACAAAATTCTTACGAATTTTGTTCATTCATAAATAACGTTTCTCTACCACCAAACTATGTATTGGTATCTTTCGATGTAGTAAGTTTGTTCACTTGCATACCACGAGACCTAGTAATCGAAGCGGTGCAAAATAATTGGAGTTTGATCGAGAAAAATACAACCATAAAAGATCGAGAATTGTTCACACAACTTGTCGACTTTAATCTCTCCTCCAGCTATTTTGTTTTCCGTGGCGCTTATTACAGGCAAACATCAGGCACAGCAATGGGTAATCCATTGTCGCCTGCACTTGCCGATTTGGTGATGGAAACGCTACTTGATCGCGTGATGGAGACGATCGACATACCGATTCCGTTTTTGAAAAAATACGTCGATGATTTGGTCACCGCTCTCCCAAAAGACAAAATTGAACATGTGAGATGTGCACTTAATGCGTACAACTCACATATTCAATTTACATGCGAAGTGGAGAACAATAACCGATTGCCGTACTTGGATATGGTTCTAATCAGAACAGAGAAACAAACAATTGTCACCGACTGGTACAAAAAACCCGTCGCATCGGGACGATTGTTGAATTTTTTCTCGTTCCACCCGCTCTCGCAAAAACTAAACACGGCTACCGGTTTCATTGGGAGAGTTTTTCGGTTGTCGACGTGCAAATCTATTGTGGGGAAAAAGAAAACAGTGCGTGAATACTTACTCCGCAACAACTATCCTAGCTCGCTAGTTAATAGACTAATCAATAGATTTGTAAACAAACCCAAAGTGGACAACCGAACGGACGGTGATCAGACAGTATTTAGATCTCTTCATCACGTTGATTCCCTCACCCCGGCGCTTGCAAAAATTATAAAACGAAACCAGAGAAATGTGCGTTTAGGTTTTAAATGTTTGAAAACTAACGCATCTCTTTTCTCCAAATTGAAGGATCCGACACCGAAACTTATCAGACGCAATGTGATCTATCGCATTCCCTGCATTGATTGCGATAGTTCTTACATTGGTCTGACTATATAGCAACTGAAACAACGGTTGTCTGGACATCGTTCATTAATACAACGATATAAAAAATTCAAATTGTCGGATTCCGAAAAGACAGAGAGCAATATAGATGAGTTCAAAAAAACCGCATTGATGGTTCATATGATCGACAATGAACACAGTTTTGATCTGAACAAAACCAGAATTCTCGATCAAGAAAACAGAACTAATGCGTTACAAATATTAGAAATGTGCCATATTTTTACTGACAGTTCAACCATTAACTTCAGAACCGACACGCATAATTTGAATGCTGTATACTCCGGTTCTGTTGCTCTCTCTCACACATTAACTGTCAATCTCGCCTCCGATTTCGCTGTCTATCATTTCTCATCTGTTTCACTCTAATTTTTGCTCTACTGTCTTCCATATTCGCTGCTTGCAATATTTCAGTGCTCAATCGAAGTCGATGTGCGTGGGAAGTGCTTGTGTAAGTTCTTGGCAAAACAAATAATTCGAATCAAAATTTCTAAACAAATTGAATTCGTATGTCTCGTTTTTGTGTTTTAGTGTAGAGTAGCCGTTTTTCAATCGACAATTATAAATGTTACACCATACTTGACGAAAAATATTTGTAGTCGTTGTGAGTACATTTTGTAAAATTATTATATTTTGTGGAAAAATTTTTGTGACTAAATAATACATAAAATTACAGTTGCCCTGAAGATGAAGGTATAACCTTCGAAACGTTGGCCTTTAACGAAAAATAAATGTTTTGACGAGAAACCAATTGACCAAAAAGCCATCTCTTTATTTAAAACATCTAATTAACGACACGTTTTCTTTTAATCTGTAAACTTCACTTGTATTTACTTCTTTTTTTTTAATTTTTTTCACTACATACAAAACTTTCCCTGAGGCACATAAATTTTGTGCCTGACCTAACTTCTATACTAAACTTTGCTTTTTTCCTTAATTACTGCTTTAGCACGAGTAATGGTGTCCAAGTTTGATTACGGTGTTACCCGGTCGCCCATGGAGCATTACTCTTAACAGTTGAATTAAGAAGCCTCGATGAAATCAAACACCATCCCTTTTATACTCAAAATATAACTACCTAACCAAAAGCTATACATATATTCCAGTTTTACACATATCTGGAATTCACTGCTAACTCTTAACGGCGAAATGTTCTTTTCCGGCATATATATGTAAGGCTGCCCTAAATAATCCATACTGGACATTCTTGGGTTGACTAACCACCACCTATAATCAATATACATATTTTCATTGCTATGGATATACGTGAATGCAATGCGATCGCGTCGCTTGTGTACATAATCAATTAACTCGCTCGCTGGTACAGTTTTTACTGACTGATGCAATATGTTAATATAGGCACCCGTGAGCACTGAAATAACTTTACTGATATACTATCTGTACTAGCTAAGGTATAATGAAATATGGTTTTTTGTAAGATCTTTATGATAAGATTTCGGCCTGATCTTGATCTACGATAAAATTAGGGCTGTTGCATGCCCCCTTGCTTACTGAGCTTGATGATACCATCAAGTTGATCGCGCGGGTAGTAAATCAAAAGATTGTGTTATCGGAATGTAAAACTTTTAGCCCTAAGATTGCCGTTACAAAAGGATTTATAATTTTTCTCACTGTTTGCATATTCATTCATTACATATTACATTCTTCCATTTAAATATTATATGAAGTTAGCTTCCCTAACCTTACAATGCCGTAGCGTGTGCCTCCATTCCAGTCCCAGTGTCGCCTTGTAGTCGCTTTTGTCTGTACCTTATCGGTGGGGTGGGGTGATCGAACGGTTGCTAGTCTCAGACTCTGGGTGCCGTGTCGTTTCCTCCATAGTAGCTCCTTCTTCTCGTCTGGGTTTTCATAATCAAACATCTCAGTTAGTATCCTCCGGTTTATTGACCATAGTTTAAGAATTAATCGCTGTTTCGTTTGAGTTTAGGTGTCATCGAAACTACTGCATTATTCTGCACGATGAGTTGAGGCTTCTAGCGTATCTC
Source organism: Malaya genurostris (assembly GCF_030247185.1). NCBI lineage: Eukaryota > Metazoa > Arthropoda > Insecta > Diptera > Culicidae > Malaya > Malaya genurostris. The sequence continues at coordinate 149,351,228 of NC_080572.1, forward strand.
CAAAAACGTTTTGTCTGGTTTCGCGGTCGCTTTCTCGTGTTGGATTTAACAATGATCATTGAATTTTTTCTATGCTTGTTCGTGGCACTCAGTTGAGCTTTGACGATGCCCACTGAGTGAAAGTCGGGGTAGTACCTTGTATTGTTGTGGCACCCCCGCGCAGATCATTCTCGACGGTGTCGACCGCGTTTACTTCCTTCTTGTCTTATTGCGTGTGAAACACCGGATAGCGCTTTGGACTGTTGTGGTGCACCCGCGCATCGTCTTTAACTGTGTCGACTGCGTTTTACTTCAATTCGTTGCTATGATCTCCAATACCGAATCTGCACCTTCTTCCGGTTTACTGGCTCTTGTGTTCATATTCCCGACATCTTGATGGGTCCACAGTCCCCTTTGTCTTCGACTTGCCACCGCATTCGACCACACCCTCTCGTTCTCTTAGGTAGCTTTGCTATGCTACCGACATCCTTCCTTCTTGCACGACCACGATGAATAAGTTGGATGCACACGTTGGCCAGGGCTCCGATTTCTTCTACAAATAATCTCCTAATAAACTTGGATAGCTGCAACTAATACTCAATTGTTATCCTTTATATAATGTATTGTTTCCACCGCGTGTATATACAAATCAATTTTCGTAAACAATTTTTTTTGTTTCAGTTATAGAGGTTTTAACATCTTAAGGTCATTCGCCTCTTCGGACCAGAAAATCTTTCTGGCCCTATGTGCGGGGTTGGGAATCGAACCCGGGCGGACTGCGTTCCGTAAACAATTGTAGGATTGTGTTTTTTTTTTCATTTTATTTTTGTACACTCTTTCTATCAATCTAATCTATCTTTGGCAATCAACATACTATTAGCTTTCCTTTAACCTGTAAAAGTAGAACGTTTCGTTAGAGTTGTGGCATGGGAAGATTGTTGCAGGTGTCCGTTTTTTGTAAATCTTTTGTTTATATTCAAATTATTATACTTTTTTTTCATTGGTTCTGCAACTCGTTTCCATGCGATATTTCAGCTCATCTTACCATAAATGCTGCCTACATATTGCTTATCTCTGTCCATCGACTTGTTTTTGCTTCATTTGCCTCTGGTAATTGCTACCTTCCTTCTTTTTGTTTGTTTTTTTTTTTTGCTTTTCATTCAGGTCGAATGGTCAGTTCCATGCCGCAACTATTCCCCCTTACTTACTGAGGTGTGTTTTCGGTGGTCTATATTTTCTGAAAACATACATAGATTTGTCTTTTAGATTAATTTGAACACAAATAGTGAATAATCCGATATATATGTTAGTATACATTGTAAAGTGGTTTATTGATTTCTCTTATGTTCACAAATGAATTGTATTTCCCTTCATCCTTTCAACACGTTTTTTTTAATCTTCAGTATTATTAATTAATTCCCTATTGATTTGATTTATCTATTATCCCTTTATACGACCCTGTATGATTCGTTGAGTGTTGTATTTATTTTGTCATAAATAATTTGAGATTTCAAGTAAAATCCGATTTTCAGGTTCATATTCTTACGATTGTCTGTCTTGTTTGAGTATTGAGAATTATCACAAAATTTGATTTCATATTGCCATTCCGTTCAAATAGTGCGCACTTTCTTTTCATTCTGGGGTCCGGCTCCCCTTGTCCACACATACTTGTTTCCACGCTCATACTGAAGAAATTGCTAAAATACCTTTATGGCATAGGAATTATATGTTGGCCAACGTCGTTTTGGTATTCGTTACTCTGTCCACTAGTTTCTTATATCTTTCTCATTTTGTTGTCTTCTAACGTTTTGCCGTATTCTAATTCCATCACGTCATTGTTGAATTTTATTTTTCATTATATTAGTGCAATGTCTAACTATGAATCAATATATTTGTGCTGACCTAACGTTTATCATGTCATTTTATTTTGAGTCCATAAAAACTGTGAAAAAAAAATCCCGTTTGAGTATCCCCTTCTAGTTATATCCCAGCATCCTTTTACTACTACTTGATATTGTTTCCCTTGTATTAAGTTTGCTTTCCATTGTAAGCAAAAATGTTTTTCATAATTCTCTCTTTTGTGATATATTATTGTTATCTTTTTATTGTTATGCCACTGATTTCCATGCATGGATTGTTTCTTTTTTCACATAACTTCTTTCGTAATCCATAGATCCATCCGAGTTGATTTTTAGTTCCCATTTGGTTTTCATATTGCATACTTAGTTAACATCTTGATCACATTGATTTTGTTTTATTTTGTTTTTAATCTAGTTTTCTTTATAATGTTTTTTTTTCTGTTTCTGTAACATATCATAGCCATAATGCAGCTTTGAGTTTTCCCATTATTTCTAAATACCTGTATATTGTTTTACGTATCCTAGTGTTTCAAAACGGATTATTTCTCCTTTGATACTTTCAACCCCGATTTCTTTAATATTATGTTCGTTTCACTAATCGTACACCTTTAAATAACTTTTGTCCGGTTTTACATTAACTTATCCACACTTTTATGTTGCATATTCAAACAATATCGCTCTGTCGAATATATTTTTCGCTAATAATTTTCATATTTTGTTAACTTGAATTTCATCTTGATTTTGTGTTCCAAAATCTCATACTTGGTTTAAAAGTCTTTCTTTTGTTACACTTTTTCATGACTAATAATCTTCAATTCGATCTTTATCCTATTATTTCGTGCTTCCATTTGTATATTGTCTTATAATATGCTAATTTTTATTGTTTATTTGTTTTTTGTTTGTATACAGTAATCACTATTCTTATACAGTTATACTGGATTAAAGGTTATCTTCTCAGTTAAAATTATATTTATATTTATTCTTAAAATATTTCGAGTGATTACGAGTTTTTTTTTCATCGATCATTCGGTATATCTTTTCAATCGATTATTATGGATCTTCTCAAGCCTGTTTCCATTTTAATTGTAGCTGTTTGTTTACTAGGTAGATCGACTACTTCATATGGTCCTCTCCAAAGTGATTGTAATTTTTGGCCTGCGCCTGTCCATTGGAATAGTGGACTTATACGCTCTGCCATTCATTTACTTCCAACATGTCCACCTAGAGGAGCATCGTGGAACTCTTTCAATAAAGTTTCGCGATCTTTTTCTGGCACCCACATTCTGTCTTTTTCCGGTGTGTATAGGGTTAAAATTTTATCAAATTTTTCTGCGATGAACCTCAGTACATTTGATTCGGGAATTTTCTGCATATTTCGGTAGGAAATTATCTGAATGTTTTTCGCCCCTCTCATGTCTTCGGGACAATTACTGAAACCATCTACTAACCCATTTAATAGAATTTTAGAGTCGGTTAGTGATTTACTTGAGCCATTTATAACTAATCCCCAGATTTTATGTTCAGGAATTGCGAATATTCTTCCATTCAAATAGTATTTTAAACTGTGTGGTAAACCTACCAGTTCGGCTAGTTCTTTGTATGCTGATCTACTGTTTACTATTACAAAAATACAATCAAAATCGTTTTAGTTATTTTTATGTTTTGAAAATTTTAGCAGATCAAATTTGATATCATTGCTATTTATGCATATTTCATATTCGTCGAAATAAGATGTTCCTAAGTCTTCGTTTTCGTTCCATCCAAAATCGATGTTTTCTAATCCGTCCATGTGCGGATTCCATTTTTTAAATAACGTAAACCTGCCTGATTCGTCTTTAAATTGTTTTGAGGGAGTTGTTTTATTTTCCGCGTCTTTCCGCTTCGCAAGTTCGTTGTTCTCCGCTTGCTGCTGTTGACGTTTATATTGTCTAGTGACTACTGATATAGGGTGTAAGGACTCGGCCTGCTCGGGTAGTCTCGACAAAAAGTCTGCCACAACATTGTCTTTACCTTGTTTGTAGCGAAAATCTATTTCGAGCCCTGTAATTTCAGACGTAGTCGCGTAAGGGTTGGCGAAGTTTCTTTTAAGTGCCATATTGAAATGAGAGGTCTATGATCATTATAGACAATGAATTTCTGATTGTAAATATAATGTCTAAAGCGGTTTACTGCCCATACAATCGCCAATAGCTCCTTTTCAATGGTGTGGCACCTTCTTTCGGCACCTACCAGGCCCCTGCTTGCGTATGCTATTGGTCTCTCAACCGATTTTTCATGAGAAAGTACTGCTCCAAGGGCGTACTCACTAGCGTCTGTTGTGATTACGAACATGTCTTTGTAATTTGGTCTTACCAACAGTGTATCTGAAGTTAAAAAGCTTCTAAGTTCCTCAAAGGCTTTTTGACACTCGTTTGTCCAAACAAACTTCACATTCTTTCGCAAGAGATCGTTCAGTGGTTTACGTTTCTCTGCTATATGTGGTATAAATTTTCCATAAAAATTTACTGTCCCTAAAAATGAGCGGACTCCTTTAACCGTCCTGGGCGCTATCATTTCTTTAATTGCCTTAATGTTTTCTTCCGTAGGCCGAATGCCTCCCTTGTCGATTGCATGACCTAAGTATTTTATTTCCGTTTTTAAAATTTGACATTTTGATGGCTCGACTTTCAAATTATGTCGGCACAATGCCCTTAAAACTTTGCACAAGTTATCATTATGTTCTTCAATAGTTGAACCAAAAACAATTATGTCGTCCAAGTAGACTATAGCTTTCACGTCATTTATTTCATACAACACTGTATTCATTAATCGCTGAAAAGTGGATGGACTATTTCGTAAACCCATAGGCATTCTTGTGAACTCAAAGTGGCCTTTTGGAGTTGAAAACGCTGTCTTGGCAGCATCTTTTGGGTTAATAGGTACTTGGTAAAAACCCCATTTTAAATCCAAAGTAGAAAAATATTTACTGTTTCCGAGATTATCTAAAATCTCGTCGATTAGTTGAATTGGATATACAAATGGCTTTGTTACTAAATTTAGAGCCCTAAAGTCAACCACAATTCTGTATTTCTTGTTGCCAAATTCATCGTCCTTCTTAGGAATACATAAGACTCTTACTAGGCCTTATGATACCTTGCCTACGCATTTCTTCAATTTCTTCATTAATATGTTTTTTAGTGGCTTCTGGAATTCTGTATTGCCGTTTATTGATAGGCACATTTGAAGTAGTTTCCATTTCATGTACCGCTGCATCGGTGATAGTTAATTTATCCCCCTTCAAATAGAAGACATCGCTATACGTTGCCATAATTCTCTCTATGCCTACAAAGTCTTCTCTTTTCAAGTGATCTGTATTCAATGTTTCCAGTACTTTATCCGTCCGGTTCTGACCAGTTGTTTGACCGTATCTTTTATTTTCCGATAAGCTCAGGTCTTGATTTGATTCTAAATCAAGTAAATATATATCTTCCTCGTCGCAATATCTATCTAACAAATCTTGTTCTTTTTCATTAGTTATGTTAGTTCCACAAAAGGGAAGCATACTATCTGCACGATCGTCGTTGTAGTATATGTCATTGTTGTTCTGAGGCACAACATTAATGTTTTCATTTTTATTCACTTTTTGGTTTGTTTCATGTTTATCATGCTTTGATATACGCGCTCGAAGAGTTCTGCATTTACGATGATTAATTCATTTTTGCATTCTCCACATTATTTTTAATATTTTTCTTAATAGAACTCTCGCTACTTGTTGATTTATTTATGTAACAATTGTTGTCGGATTTAGCTGCGCTTTTTGATAACTTTTTGGGCTTCTGTTTATTATCACAAACTACTTCGTTTGTTTCATTATTCATGCGGTTCAATGTTTCACTGTTGACCCTATCTTTATTTGCAGCACGCGTTCCATAATTCTCAGCTCTGTTGAAATTTTCTTTTTCCGATATTGGAATATATTCTGTTTTAATGTACTCGTTTGGTACCCTTAAGCATATGTACTCGAAATTCTGAGTGACATAAATTGTATATATCTTTAAAAACTCTGCTCCAATGATTCCAGGAACACATAAATCTTTTAATATGTAAAACCTAACTCTGTATTGAGTTTTTCCAATAATCAACGTGATTTTCACTGATCCAATAGTCTGTGATTGAGTTCCATCAAAGCCTGCAATGTATAAATTATCTTTACAGTTTATTTCCTCTGCTCCTATTTTCGCAACAGTATCCCATCTCATCACGTTATAAAAGGCTCCAGTATCGAGCATATATTTAATTTTTTCATTCGGTGTTTTTACTGAAGCAATTCTCACTAACAATTGATTATTTTTAGTACAATTTATTTTCAACAATTCATGTGGTTGCATACTTTCTTGCAATTGCCCCGTGTAATTTTTTGTAGTTTCTGTACACTGCCTACCCTGTAGACTAAGCTTGGTTTGATCTTCTGTTTGGTATTTTTCCTGTACCTTGACCTCGTTACCTGCCTCGTATTTCGAGACTCGGTTTTCCTGTTTCTGATGAGTTTCATACGATTCCGTTTTTGGTTCGAATGTGAGAGGTATTTTCCGTAAGCATATCCACCCTCGGTCATTGTGCATACTAAGAACATACTTATTCATAAATCTCATTTTCAAAATACCACCTGGAGTCAAATTTTCCACTACGTCGAACTTCGTTTGGAAAATTCTTCCTGCGATGATAAAATTTAGTTCTACGGTACCTAATGTTTTTCTAACAGTACCTGTTACTCCAGAATATTCTATGGCTTCGTTTCCAATAATTGTATATGCTCCCATGTACTCTGCGTTTCGTCTACTTATCATGTTGCCACTTGCTCCTGTGTCTACTAGGAAACTCATTTCGTTATTAGGGCTGGTTGCCGATCTCAATAACATCATAAATTCGTAGTCTTTTGTGTTATGTAGTTTAACCCATATCCCTTCTGGACGTTTTTCCATGAAATTATTTGCGTTCGAATATCTAGATGCTCCATATCTCCTTCGATCAGGCACATTTCTGGTTCTGATATTATGATCATATCTTCGCAATATGTTTCTATTACTGTATGTCATGCAGTTTACCCACAGTTGTTTTGCATTATATTTTAAGTGTTTACTATCAAAATTGCTATCTTCGATCAAGCACCTGTCGTTACGATAAAATTCGTTGTGTAAATTTCGGTTGTATTTGTGGGAATTTTCAATTTGTCCCTCTGGACAACATTTATATTTGTTGCTTGGACAGAGTTTTGGTTTATCAATTGCATGGTAGGATAGCAGCCGATTTTCAATATTTATTAATATATAACTGATTTTCGCCTCCTCTTTCAGGAATCTGATTAATTCTTGAAACTTAAGGTGCCTGTGGTTTTTTGCTATTTTCATAAGGTTTTTTTTCGATAATCCTGCTATAAAATGAATCGATAATGCTCTTTCTGCGAAGGATTTTTGTACTTCCTCCGTGCCTTGATTCTCTTGTTGAGCGTCAATAAATTCCATTATTTGTAGCGCTTTTTCGGTGTACTCTTCAAAAGATTCTCCATATTTTTGTTCGAGAGTTTCGATCCTGATAAGAATCTCTTCTACTGTAACTTTTGCTGCAAATTGATCTCTCAAATGTTGGAACACATCATTTATTGTGTTGGCTCTTATTCTATTAATAAAAGTTGCGGCATTTCCTTTTAATTTCGTAAGTATCACATTTGCTAAAGGTTTTTCATTCGCACCTTGCGGGATTTGCTCCGCAAAATAACTTATTTGACATAAAAATGGTTCCAGTTCATTAACTGAACCATGAAATTATGGTGTACATTGTATTGCATCCAACATCGGAAATCGATAGGCACCACCGCCTTCAATATTATTTTCGTTCACCATTGTCAATGTGACTTTAATTCGCTATGCCGCTTTATCTTTTTAACTAGTAGCTCTTCATCTCATTTTTATACTGTTGTATTTTTGTAAAACCTCTGTTGTATGTTTTTACTAGCATCATTTTTAACATATGCAGGAATTTTTCAAACACGCTGTGCGCTTTTAATAGTTTTGTTTTCACTAATCCCCCCCCCCCCCACCAGTATGAGATTAATTTCCGTCGACTACCTATTTAACTATTTAACAGTGAAAAACTACGATCTTGACCGTGGGCATGATCGACAAACAAAAAGAACAATCATCGTAAACAAACTTGACCTAGTTTTAAATTACTGGTCATTGTATAACACATCGCAATAGTTGCCATGCACGAGCAACTTTCGCCCGGATTTGCATTTTTCTGCTCTGTACCTTTATTATTACCACACCCATTATAACACGGGGGTTCTCAAAATTTGAATCAAATGAACTGATAACATCAGTTCCATCATATTATGTGTTGAAGATTATGGGAAACGCAAAACCACTGATATACCATACACACAAATGTTAGCATCGTGTGCGACCCTAACCAGCATAAAATACCACACTGACATGTAAATGTAAATTATTATTTTGCTACAACTCATGCAATCTATTTTAGTTTAATATTTTGATTGGAATCTAGAAATACTTGTTAATCATAGCAACTTTGATATGTTCCAAACATATACAAATCATCGTAGGCCGCAATATCTTGACCATGGCCAACACAGTTTCAAATTTCCTAATATTACATACCATACGAGAATTTAACCTGCGCTAGTAATGTTTCAATCGTTCGCGAAGTCGATCGCGCGAAGTTACTACCCTATATTATTATTATTATTTACACTGTATGTATCATCATACCGCTGCTATGCGCGTGGCTTAAAATGCATTGGTTGCACTTTTTGTCACTATTCCGGATATGTGCATAGGTTGTTACTTTGAATCGTGGATGACATGTCGTCATCGTGGATGGGTTTCAATATATTTAATTAGTACGAGAAAACGTTCTATCGTTTCATTTGAGATTTATTTGTACTATTTAAGATACTTTGAATTTAAAATGCAAAACTAATTGTTCCGATATTTTTCTTATGTTATAGTTGGTTGCAAAATATGAACCAACAATCATTGCCGAAGCATAAGCGGTTGTCGAATATAAGAATCAGATATATGTCTGTTTTTATTTCATTTCATTCGCGCGTGCGTCAAGTGCAAAAGCTACCCAATCATATTATTGTCGATATGTGTACGTGGTTGTATCTGCTGCGTTTGCTCGTTTTATCAATATATCTATTATGTGCTTTCATTAGCACAGAAATACCCAAAAGGACGTCGATTATTAGTACGATCAGAAATTCGTATGCATTCAGTCAATTATGTACCTGACCGCTGTTATTGTAGCTATCTGCGTGCCTAACTTTTTTTTTCACTCTAGCGTCCGCCAACCTGACTGAAGTGAAGAAATAAAAACTCATATTTTCAACATGACCGCGGATATCACTGGTACCGACAATGTACAGACTGCTGGGTTCATAAACCTGCCTTGTCGTGCGTTTATTTGTCCACTGTATATATAAAATAATTAAATGCAGACTCACCTGATTATTATTATGATTTTCTTCATTTTAAATTCACTCGCGGCACAATACCTCCTCTCGAATAGTGTATTATTTTTTTTTTCAAATGTTCGTGTTTTCCGCTGTCACCACAAATGTACGCACCCGAGCGGCGAGAGGGGTATTTCTTTCAACGCACAAAATGTCATCTAATTGACGTGACGTTTTCTTTTAATCTGTAAACTTCACTTATATTTACCTCTATTTATTTTTTTTATTTTTTTCACTACATACAAAACTTTCCCTGAGGCACATAAATTTTGTGCCTGACCTAACTTCTATACTAAACTTTGCTTTTTTCCTTAATTACTTCTTTAGCACGAGTAATGGCGTCCAAGTTTGATTACGGTGTTACCCGGTCGCCCATGGAGCATTACTCTTAACAGTTGAATTAAGGAGCCTCGATAAAATCAAAAACCATCCCTTTTATACTCAAAATATAACTACCTAACCAAAAGCTATACATATATTCAAGATTTACACAAATCTGGAATTCACTGCTAACTCTTAACGGCGAAATGTTCTTTTCCGGCATATTTATGTAAGGCTGCCCTAATTAATCCATACTGGACATTCTTGGGTTGACTAACCACCACCTATAATCAATATACATATTTTCATTGCTATGGATATACGTGAATGCAATGCGATCGCGTCGCTTGTGTACATAATCAATTAACTCGCTCGCTGGTACAGTTTTTACTGACTGATGCAATATGTTAATATAGGCACCCGTGAGCACTGAAATAACTTTACTGATATACTATCTGTACTAGCTAAGGTATAATGAAATATGGTTTTTTGTAAGAACTGAAGAAGGATCCAGCGATTAAAAGTTCTGCCTACCGAGAGCAGTTCGCCAAGTCATTGGGCGACCTCGTCGGGGATTGCGGGAACGTGAAGGCTTTGTGCCAGGAAGCAACGATCGAATGTCGATACCTGGACGAGATCACAACAGTAGAGGAGCTTGGTAGTGTACTGAAGACGCAATGCGAATTGGGAGAAGAGGTTCTAAGGATCCGGTTGATGAAGGGGCACCAAGGCACACAAACAGCGATGATTCGACTATCGTTGCCTGCGGCCAGCAAATTGCTGAAGATAGGCAAGGTACGAGTTGGCTGTTCGATGGGCCCGCTGAGAGTCGCCGCCCGAGTAGTAAGGAGTGACAGCAAACGGGTTTTGAGATGCTTCCAGTCCATGGGCTTCGGACACATGTCGGCCAACTGAAAAGGCCCAGACAGATCTGAACAATGCAGAAAATGCGGAGAGAAGGACTGCTCGCAGGCGCCAAAGTACATGCTCTGCACTACGGAAGAAGGAAACGCCCACTCGACGGGTGGATACAAGTGCCCTACATATAAGAAGGCGATCGCAGGTCGACAGTAATGGAGATAATGCAGATAAACCTGAATCATTGCGACACCACACAGCAACTGTTGAGGCAGTCAACAACAGAATCAAAGTGCGACGTTGCGATTATTGCAGAGCCGTATCGCGTTCCTCTCGGTAACAACAACTGGGTGGCAGATAGTACGAGAACGACTGCTATACATGTGACTGGAAGATTTCCTATTCAGGTGGTGGTTGCAAGCACGTACGGAGGTTTCGTCATCGCCAGAATCAACGGCATCTTCGTATGCAGCTGCTATGCACCGCCAAGGAAGACAGCGGAGAAATTCGATCAGATGCTGGAGGAGTTAACCGACAAGCTGGTTGGACGCAGGCCAGTACTGATCGGTGGAGACTTCAATGCGTGGGCCGTGGAGTGGGGTAGCAGGCTCACCAATGCTAGAGGTTACAACCTGCTGGAAGCGCTAGCGAAGTTGGAGGTACAACTGTGCAACGCTGGAACCGTTAGCACATTTAGGAAAGACGGGCGGGAGTCGATCATCGACATTACCTTCTGCAGCCCATCGCTGGCGCGCAGCATGATCTGGAGAGTAAGCGAAGAGTACACCCATAGTGCTCACCAGGCGGTCTGCTACGGCGTTGGCCAACGGAACCCCACGGCCATACAGGGAAGCAGAACATGCGAACGAAAGTGGAAGACGAAGGCCTTCGACAAGGACCTCTTCGTCGAAGCACTCCGTGCGAACAGCGACACTCCAGACATGGATGCGGTAGAGCTGACAAGAGTGCTTACAAGGGCATGCGACACTACAGTGCCACGAAAATGGGAGCCAAGGTACAGACGGCGTCCTGCACATTGGTGGAAGGAGACACTCGGCACCCTCCGTGCTGTCTGCCTGAGAGCCAGAAGACGCTACCAGAGGACAAGAATCCTCCCGGATAGAGAGGAGAGGAAGTTGGCGTTCCAGGAGGCCAGAGCCGCATTTAAAAAGGAGATAATCGTGAGCAAGTCGAACTGCCACAAGGAGCTATTCAGAGAAGCCGACGCAAACCCATTAGGGTAACGCGTACCGAGTCGTGATGGCGAAGATCAAAGGTCCAGCGACGGCAGCCGAAAGATAAACTGAAGATAATCGTGGAGGGTCTCTTTCCGAAGCACGACCCAACGACGTGGCCACCAACACCGTATGGTGAGGAAGACGAAGGTAGTGCGAAAGCTCGGCAGGCCTCCAATGCCGAGTTAGAAGCAGTGGCGAAAAAACTGAAAGTGAACAAAGGTCCGGGTCCGGACGGGATCCCCAACGTGGCGTTGAAATCGACGGTCCTGGCCAACCCCGATATGTTCAGGTGGGCGATGCAGAAATGTATGGAAGAAGGCAACTTCCAGACATTTGGATGGAACGGAAAATGGTTTTACTGCCAAAGCCAGGAAAACCGCCGGGGGATCCAGCATCGTATAGACCGATATGCCTGCTGGACACACTTGGGAAGCTGTTGGAGAAGGTCATCCTTAACAGGGTGGAGCCGTTTACAAAGGAGAGAATGGACTGTCACGGCTGCAGTTCGGATTTCAGAAGGAAAAGTCGACGGTGGATGCTATCCGGACGGTCCTAGAGAGGGCCGAGAAGGCGTCCAAACAGAAGAGGAGAGGAAACCGGTACTGCGCCGTAATCACAATTGACGTCAAGAACGCGTTCAATAGCGCTAGCTGGGAGGCTATCGCCGTAGCGCTGCATAGAATGCGAGTTCCAGACTACCTGTGTCGGATCTTGAAAAGCTACTTCCATAACAGAGTCTTGGTGTACGACACTGAAGCTGGACAGAGGAGGATGAATGTGTCGGCGGGAGTTCCACAAGGCTTCATCCTCGGACCAACGCTGTGGAACGCTCTGTACAACGGAGTGCTTTCGCTGCAGCTACCTACAGGCGTCGTGCTCGTGGGTTTCGCGGACGATATCGTTTTATCAGTAACAGGCGAGACGCCGGAGGAGGTAGAAATGTTGGCGGTAGAATCGATCGGCATCATCGAAAACTGGATGAATGGATTCAAGCTGAAGATAGCCCACCACAAAACGGAGGTGCTATTGGTGAGCAACTGCAAGGCAGTGCAGCGAATGGAAATCTCCATCGAAGAACACGAAATAGCATCGAAGCGACAACTGAAGCATCTGGGTGTGATGATCGACGATCGGCTAAACTTTAACAGCCACGTCAACTACGCCTGTGAAAAGGTGGCGAAGGCGATCAACGCACTGTCAAGGATTATGCCAAACACCGGTGGTCCAAGAAGCAGCAAGAGACGACTGCTGGCGAGTGTGTTATCTTCGATACTGCGGTACGGAGTTCCAGCCTGGGGAGCTGTGCTAAAAACCAAGCGAAATCGGGCAAAGCTAAACAGTGCGTTCCGGCTCATGGCCATGCGAGTAGCGAGCGCATATAGAACGATATCGTCGGAGGCAGTTTGTGTGATTGCAGGGATGATCCCAATCTGCATCACATTGGAGGAGGATATCGAGTGCTACGTGCGGAGGACGACCAGGCAAGTGAGAACGTTAGTACGAACGGCCTCAATGGCAAAGTGGCAACAGGAATGGGATTCCACGGAGAAAGGGAGATGGACCCATCGGCTCATCCCTAATGTGTCGACCTGGGTGAACCGGAAGCATGGAGAAGTGAATTTCCACCTAACCCAGTTTTTGTCTGGTCATGGCTGCTTCAGGCAGTACCTACATCCGTTTGGCCATGCCGCTTCGCCCTTCTGCCCGGAGTGCGTGAACGTGGAGGAGACACCGGAGCACGTGGTGTTCATTTCCCCCAGATTCGAGGTGATAAAAAGATCGATGCCGGCATTAAATATAGAAAACGTTGTCGACGAGATGTGCCGCACTGAGGAGACGTGGAACGCGATCAGCAGGGCACTTACAAAAATGCTGACGGAGTTACAGAGAAAGTGGAGGAGCGACCAGCAAGCTGGAATCGCTTGAAGAATTTGCGCAATACGATAAGTGCATGAGCACGGATTAGAAGCGACCAAAAGTGCATGAGCACAGCAATAGAAGAGTGCAGGAGCACATTGCCTCCCCCCCTGAAGCAGTCGCATCAGTGGTACCAGGGGGATCGAGGCATATAGGTGTAGCAGAGTTTTTCCAATCGGTTTTCTCTGCTGAGGCAGGTTGAGAGGACAAAAAAACACACACACACACACACGGACATGCGCTCAGTTCGTCGATCTGAATCGATTGGTATATGACATTCGGCCCTCCGGGCCTCGGAAAATTTTTCTAAAGTTTGAGCGAATTCTATACCTATTTTTTATATTTATAAAAAAGGTGAAAAGTGATTTTACTCGGAAAATTTATGTAACTTTTTTTAGCAAAGTTGCTCAAAGTAAAATTTACTTCAACTTTATTGTACAACAAAATTGTTTTTGAATTACATTAAGAAAGTTAGATTTCAGATTTCAATTTAAATAAGGACCACCCTAGTAACTTTCTGCATCAAAAAGAAGCGCCATTTGATTACAAACAACTTTTGTGAAGACGCCAACTACAAAAAACTATTATTTAGCAGTGAAAATATTTTTGTTACGCTAATTTCCCGTTTTGGACCACTATGCAATGTTTACTTCCTTTGTTATCAAGTTCCTATATCATCACAATTTATCTACTCTTTTAGGTTTGATTGTTTTAAGAAGACATATAAAGCGGAAGGATACTTTGGAATGTATCGTGGCTCGGCTGTTAATATTCTTCTCATCACACCCGAAAAAGCAATCAAATTAGCTGCCAATGACTTTTTCAGATTCAATCTAACCACTACAGATGGGTAAATAGTTATTTGACTATATTTGCAAAAAGATTTTTCATTGTGGAAATTGTTCTAAACAGGAAATTGCCGATCTTTCGACAAATGTTAGCTGGAGGGCTGGCTGGTTTATGCCAAATTGTAATAACTACGCCGATGGAACTACTAAAAATTCAAATGCAAGATGCGGGACGTGTTGCTGCTCAGGTGAGACATTTTGGAATACATCTGTTAAATTGACACCGATACGTTCGTTTTATTAATAACGATCGTCAATATTGGTTCATTTTTCCTACGCATAGGCAACGTAAATTATGTTCTCGAATCTTTAAAAAAAATCACAATCGGTTCCAGGAAAAGTTGTGTAAAACTTCCATCGACAGCAATACTAGAGTAAAGAAAATTAGTGGACTTGAATAGATAATTAGAAAAACCGGCAATATCTGAAACGGTACACTCAGAGTTTGGAATGATAACAAAAATGAAAAAGTGTGCTTCGAGGGTCGACGTCTAAATCTTGTCGTTAGATTATTAGAAAATTGTCGTTAGATAATTAGAAAAACCGGCAATATCTGAAACGGTACACTCAGAGTTTGGAATGATAACAAAAATGAAAAAGTGTGCTTCGAGGGTCGACGTCTAAATCTTGTCGTTTTTTTTTTTATTTGAGCAGAGACTTATGCCAGATAAGTCAGATTGGTATAAAAAGGCGAGTGTGTAATGTTAGATACATAACCGGATTGACGTGAATACGATTAGCAATGACTATGAAATATATAACACACAACGGAAGAATAGGAAATATTAGAAATAGTTCCTTAGAATGACGCATACGCTGTCCAATATAATAAACATTTAAACTAGAGCTGCTTTTCAAAGGAATTATTTCATGAAGAATATTATTCCGTGTATCTAGTACCTAGAATCGTGATCTATACCATTATTATAATTTCGTTAATGTTTCAATTGATGCATTTTTTGTGACTATCGGATCGATCGAACGTAAATTCGGCTTTCTCCAATCGCGTGGTGAATTGTTTTATTCCGTTATCAAGGTCATTCCGTATTCTATTGTCTGCATCAGTGCGGTCGAGTGATAATTCGAATTAATAAGTTCTCAAGGCCGACTGTGAGCTTGTGTAACGCAGCACTGCGTGTGGTACCGTTAGCCAGCGCCAGCTGGGCGCTGCGTATATATTGTTTACATATACATTAGAAACAGTGATAAATAAATGTATATAGTGATAAAAAGAGAAACGTTTCATTGGACAGTGTAGTGAGAGACTGAAAAAAGTGCTTTTCCTGAAAGAGGTTTTTTGCACTCTACTGGAAGGAATATTTACCGATTGCCTCGGACCGGGTATTGGCAGCCGTTCACCGTTTTGGAGCTTAAGCTAAGTGAAACTTTATTTTCCCTGTTGTTTAATATCACTTTATTTGCACCCCGATTTTGACCGCACGGACACAGGTCCGTGATATGACAAGAAATATAGAATTGCCTGATCTTTCCCCAGATGATCGAATGGATGCTTCTGATGGCAATAAAGCTCGCATTAAAAGCTATCCCGATGGGCTTGCACTCCCGGCCGGACCGTATGCGGTTTACATCCGGACCAAAGCCAATAGTAAAAAATTGAACCTTCTAAGACTTTCAAAAGACCTGACCTCGCGATACAATACTGTACAAAAAATTGAAAAAGTACGCCCGGACAAGCTTAGGGTCTTGTTAGCCAGTGCAAAACAGGCTAATGAGATCGTTCAAAGTGAGCATTTCACGCGGGAGTATCGCGTATACGTACCAGCTCGCAAAGTCGAGATAGACGGCGTGATCACCGATCCGAGTCTGACTTGCGAGGACGTTCTTAAGTATGGGGCATGCGGTTTTAAAAACCCCCTACTCAAGAACGTTAAGATACTGGACTGCAAGCAATTGCGCTCAGTATCGACCGCTGAGGATGGGACTAAGTCCTATATCCCATCAGACTCGTATCGGGTGACTTTCGCTGGCTCAACTTCGCCTAATTAGGTCCTCCTGGACCGAGTTCGTTTACCTGTTCGCCTTTTTGTGCCGCGGGTCATGAACTGCACCAATTGCAAACAATTGGGACATACAGCATCCCATTGTTGTACTAAATCCCGGTGTATAAAGTGTGGAGGGAGTCATGCGAATAACTCTTGTAGTGGAGACAATGAAAAGTGTCTCTACTGTAAGAAGGGGCCGCATGACCTCTCTGATTGTCCCGTGTATAGATTGCGTAAGGATAAAATGAAGCGTTCACTCAAGCAACATTCCAAACGCTCATTTGCGGAAATGTTGAAATGTGCTACGCCCCCTACCGAAAATCCTTACGCTTACTTGTCAACTGACGAGAGCGAATATGATGACCCCCTCAAAGGTACATCTTCGGCTGTCTCTCATAGTTCATCAATCAGAAAGAGAAGAAATAAATCTTCTCAAAGGCTCCCTAGTAAGGGTTCGAAGATGTCCTCTGATGGGTCTCGAAAAATTACAACAACTGGTAGTGATGGCAAAAAAACCAGAGAAAAAAGCTCCAGGCCTTGAAAAAATAAATTCCGAGCAAAAATTTCCATCACTTCCTGGGACCGAAAGCCATGCAAGCTCTTTTAATCCTGAAGTCAATGTGAGCAGACCAATTCAGTTTTGAATCAAGAATAACCCCGACGTATTTAACTTGATCGACCACAGTGACCTTTGAACCAAAGAACTGCAACGGACGAGCTCCTGTGATTATCCTACGATGAGTGAAAAACACCATTGATGTTTTGCCCGGATTTACAGATAATCCAACCTGACAACACCATTGTTCAACAGATCGCAGGGCTTGTTGCATTAAATCAAAGAGAGTGTTAATGCTTATACCGGTCATCAATATATGATAATCGTCGGCAAAACCATAAGTCGGAAATCCAAGATTATTAGGTTTCCTTAACAAACCATCAGCGACTAGGTTCCATAAAAGTAGGGATAGTACACCACCTTGAGGACACTCACAGACACTCAGATTTCTAATCTCTGCTTGCCAAAGCGATGAACAAAGAAGTCGATTGCTAAGCATTGCGTGTAAGGGCCAAGAATCGTAACTACCTGAAAAAGTCTCGGGAAAAGCTGTCGGTGATGGATCTATACATCCTGGAAAGTGAGTGTTAAAAAGATAGTGAAGTACATCACCTTCTTCAGACAAGTGTTCACCATCTGAAGTTCTTAAGAAACTGACATTAAAGCCTTAGACTTCGAAAGTAACTTATTTAATCTGCTAGCCTCGTTGAGACTAGAGACATTTGTGCAGAGGCTTTTCCAACCACTTCGCTCAGACGATCGGAGAGCATTTTTGTAAGTCCTTCGAGCCGACACGAATGCCTCCGACCCATCTCTGCGTCGGTGGTTCCAAGCTCTTCTGCATAGTTTCCTTAGTCTAGCAAGTTCAGCATTCCACCAAGGAGTTCCTCTAGTAGCTCGCACAATCCGAAGTGGACAAGCCTCTTCATATGCTGCAACTATGAGTGAATTTGTCTCGTCGACAACATTTTCCAAATCAATTGGGGTTTCAATTATTTGTTGGTACCCGTAAAATCTAGTCGCCAAGCCCTCTTCATAGAGGTCCCAGTTTGTAGATTTGGGATTACGATATGTGATAATATCAAATTTAACGTTTGAATGATCAAAGAAGATGTACTTATGATCAGACAACGAAGGTTCGAGCTCATCGGAGACGAGCCAATTCACCAACTCATGCGCAATTCTATCAGAGCAGAGAGTTACGTCCAAAACCTCCTCTCTTCCAGATCTCGCAAAAGTTGGACGGTTTCCTGCATTGACTATGTGCAGGTTTGTACTGTTCACAAATTCCATCATATCAGAGCCTCTCGAATTTATATCTGTGCTGCCCCAAATGATATGGTGAGCATTTATGTTACTGCCGATTACAAGCGGTAAATCACTCTTGCAGCAGTATGATACAACCTTTTTGAAGTCATCGCTTGGCGAAGGTTGGTTATGCGGTAAATACGCCGAACAATAGACATATTTCCTGTCTATGCCATCAATAGTCATACCAACTGTGACAGCACAAATATCCCGAGTTGTGAGCTCCGATATGAGAGAAACATCGAGAGCACTATTTGCAAGTATGCATGCTCGAGGCATTTCACGTGGATTAGTCATACCGGTCTTGTTGAAGGCAAGAAAGACTGGGTTTAACAATTTTCCAACGTAGAAGTTTCCCTTTTGGATATATGGTTCTTGAACCAAAGCTATAAAAGCTTTACCTTCTTGCAGAAGTCTGGATAGATTCATAGTTGCTGTACGTTTATGCTGAAGATTGATTTGTGCCACTCTAACCATTATCAATTAGAGTAACGAACATTCCACCTCCAGCACTAACCGTACAACAACTACAAGAAACCAAATATATTGGCTTATAATCGCCTATAGCGAACCATGTAAGGATTTTTTTTAATGTTTTAATCATTTAAATCCCACGAGTTGCGAAGAAAGAAGTCATCCACTGTGCCAGAGCTTCGCTTAACACAGTAAGGGAAAACCCCAAGATATTCCGTTCACGACTGCATTGTTTAACCTCCTGCAGCCATTCAGCCATCGGCACGGAAATACACCTTGACTTAGGAGTTCCTATTTTTGTGGCCTTTTACGACATGGAACAGGAAACCAGTGGATCAATTCTTGGTAAAAAATAATTCCGCCGGATGCCACACGGCTTACCTGTTTGGTGGACTTATACCACCGGTACAGGTGAACCGTAGCGTTGTTCTTAGCCAGTTGGGATACCGCTACCGACACTACACGGCTATCTAGGCTGCTCAGAGAGGGAAGTTGACATTGATGGTCAACTTCCATGGATGGCCGAGCAGGTACCCGGCGCGAAAACTAACATCCGTCTGAACTTCTTAGTGCTAAACTCGGCAGTTCAATTTGAACCGCTAAGCAGACGTAAAGTTTCTGCTACTTACAGAAAACTTTCTGTTTTGCAACGGAGTGCAATGTCTTTTCTAAGGTGCCGAACGAAAACGTGTTTTCGACTATTTCTGGCCGATGCAGGTTTGGTCATTTAGGGGTTAGCCAAATTTTGTGCTAGGGCACATAACCGTTTTTATTATGTTTACGTTTCGTCTGTGCCTTAGCAGGGGCTAACCCCTAAAATGACCAAAGCTGCATCGGCCAGAAATAGTCGAAAACACGTTTTCGTTCGGCAAGTCAGAAAAGACATTGCACTCCGTTGCAAAACAAAAAGTATTCTGTAAGTAGCAGAAACTTTACGTCTGCTTAGCGGTTCAAATTGAACTGCCGAGTTTAGCACTAAGCAGTTCAATTTGAACTGCTCTGCATTGATGAGTCAAAGACGAAACGTAAACATAATAAAAACGGTTATGTGCCCTAGCACAAAATTTGGCTAACCCCTAAATGACCAAACCTGCATCGGCCAGAAATAGTCGAAAACACGTTTTCGTTCGGCACGCCAGAAAAGACATTGCACTCCGTTGCAAAACAAAAAGTGTTCTGTAAGTAGCAGAAACTTTACGTCTGCTTAGCGGTTCAAATTGAACTGCCGAGTTTAGCACTAAGCAGTTCAATTTGAACTGCTCTGCACTGATGAGTCAAAGACTAAACGTAAACATAATAAATTCAACTTGTTTAAAAATTTGCCTGTCTCTGCCAAAAGGCGCTTATTGAATTTATTCAATAGGCTTCTTGAGGATAATATTGTCCCACATGACTGGAGACAAGTAAGAGTTATTGCCATTCAAAAACCAGGGAAACCAGCCTCCGATCACAATTCGTATCGGCCGATTGCTATGCTTTCCTGTATCCGGAAATTGTTCGAAAAAATGATTCTGTTTCGTCTAGACAATTGGGTCGAGACTAATGGTTTACTTTCAGATACACAATTCGGCTTCCGCAGGGGCAAAGGAACGAACGATTGTCTTGCGTTGCTCTCAACAGAAATTCAAATGGCATTTGCTCGTTAAGAACAAATGGCGTCAGTTTTTCTAGACATCAAGGGGGCTTTCGATTCAGTTTCCATAAACATCCTATCTGAGAAGTTGCATCAGCATAGTCTTTCACCAATTTTGAATAACTTTTTGTGTAATCTATTGTCCGAGAAATACATGTATTTCGCGCATGGTGATTTGTCGACATTACGATTCAGTTATATGGGTCTTCCTCAGGGCTCATGCTTAAGCCCCCTTTTATACAACTTTTACGTAAACAACATTAATGAATGTATCAACACATCTTGCACGCTAAGACAACTTGCCGACGACAGCGTTGTGTCCATTGTAGGACCCAAAGCTGCCGATCTCCAAGGACCATTGCAAGATACCCTCTACAACTTGTCGACATGGGCTCATCAAATGGGTATCAAGTTCCCTACGGAGAAAACTGAGCTGGTTGTATTTTCAAGGAAGCGAGAACCAGCATAACTACAGCTTCAACTAGGGGGTAAAAACATAGCTCAGGTCTTCACATTCAAATATCTTGGGGTCTGATTCGACTCCAAAGGCACTTGCCCACCCAGGAGACCTGATCAGGCTGTACCAAACAACGATATTGTCCTTAATGGAATATGGATGCTTCTGCATCCGATCCGCCGCTATTGTCCTTAATGGAATATGGATCCAACGATATTGTCCTTAATGGAATATGGATGCTTCTGCATCCGATCCGCCGCGAACACCCATTTCATAAAACTGGAAAGAATTCAGTATCGTTGTTTGCGTATTGCCTAGGTTGCATGCAATCGACTCATACGATGAGCCTCGAAGTGCTCGCGGGCGTCTTACTGTTGAAAAATCGATTCTGGGATATCTCATATCGACTACTTATCCGATACGATATCTTGAATCCGATGGTGATTGAAAACTTCGAAAGGCTTGTCGAGCTCAATTCTCAGACCCGTTTTATGTCCTTGTATTTTGATTACATGGCTCAGAATATTAATCCTTCATCGTTTGTTTCCAACCGTGCTCATTTCCTGGATACTTCTGATTCTACTGTGTTTTTCGACACTTCCATGATAGAAGAGATTCGTGGAATTCCGGATCACGTGCGCCCTCAAGTGGCCCCAAATATTTTTTATAATAAATTTAGAACAGTCAACTGTGAAAAGGTGTTTTACACTGACGGATCAAACATCAACAGGTCCACAGGCTTCGGCATCTTCAATCAAAACATCACCGCTTCTTACAAACTCAGTGATCCGGCTTCAGTTTACGTCGCAGAATTAGCTTCTATCAAGTACACTCTCGAGATCATTGTAACCTTGCCCAAAGACCATTACTTCATTGTCACGGACAGTCTAAGCTCAATAGAAAGTATCCCACATATTTCCTGGGGAAAATATAGGAACACTTGCGAACTTTATCTGAACGGTCTTATTTAATATCGTTAGTCTGGGTCCCTTCGCATTGTTCCATTCCGGGCAATGAAAAGGCTAAGGTGGGCGCATTAGAAGGTGATATTTATGAAAGACCAATCTGCTTCAATGAACTTTTCAGTATCTCTCGCCAGAAAACTCTTGAAAGTTGGCAAACTTCATGGAGCAATGACGAACTGGGACGATGGCTACATTCTATTATTCCTATGGTATCGACGAAACCTTGGTTCAGGGGGATGAACGTGAGTCACGATTTCATTTGTGTTATGTCGCGGCTCATATCAAATCACTACACTTTCAACGCACATCTCTGGCGTGTTGGGCTCGCGGAGAGCGGTCTCTGCACCTGTGGCGACGATTATCAGGACATCGAGCATGTCGTGTGGTCGTGCGTAGGGTATCGTGACGCCAGGTCGAAGCTACTGGAATCCCTTAGGGCCCGAGGTAGACCGCCTGAGGTTCCGGTTCGAGATGTGTTGGCGAGTCGGGATAGTTTATATATGCTTCTCATATACCAGTACCTTAAACACATTGATATACAAGTGTAATGTGTTATTCCTCGCTCAGAATGTATAAACTCCACCTACAGGTTCGACGCTAACATCCGCCCGATTCTCTCGATCCCCGTCCCTGTCCACCATCTTCATTATAACTCACAAGATCTTTTTTTGTCACTAACTTTTTCGTTCCCCATTCCCTGTCTCTTCAGCATCTCGATGGCAACTAATTAGATCTCTATCGTTTTCAGATAATTTGGTCCCACATCTCCTTTTTACCACGTTTTCCACAATATTTACTTCTCTTTCTTTCTCTTCGGCAATATCATCATCACCGCCCACGAAAGACCGCTCCAGTCGATGATCACCATGCGGGCCACCCGCAGGGCCTTCGTAGCCTGGGGGTGTTTCCCGCAGACCCACACTTACCAACGCCATCTGGAAGACTCATGCAACACTCAATTCATCGACCACTGCCGATCGCCTGCTGAAGGCTGGATCTACGAGAACCCTAGATGACATAGTCTAATTATACTATTCTAGTTTTAAGTTAGTCGTTAATGAAGATTATAAAATATCCTTGGCATCTTTGAGCTTAAGCAGTGTGCCTAAAATTATATTACATCATTGGATAAAAAGAAGGAAAATTAAAAAAAAGGCGGGTGGGTAATGTCAGAGACATAACTGGATGTCGTGAATACGAAAACAACTGACATGTTCCTTAACACTTCCGAATATCAATTGTATGAATTATGCGAGCACTCCCCTTTTCACATTTTTCGCAAAAACAAAGAAAGTTTCACTTGATCTCGATTTTTGTGAATTTAACACAGCGAAAAGTGCACAAATCTAACCAAACTATTCTTGATTTGCACTATACCTTCGATTTGCGAACAACAAATCCTAATAGTTCTTTAGAAAACTTTTAGAGCCATTAGAACGGCTGATATTGTTTAATGCTCCCCGCCGTTGTTTTTTTTTCCCAATGCTAATGACTGACAGCTGTGACGTAATCGCTCTTGTCGAAAGCGAAACTAGTTGTGCAGACGACACAAAACACATCTGCTCGCAGTGGCGATAGAATCCAAACTTTTGTTAAGAGATTTCCTTTTATGTGATTTCGTTTGTAGCTTTTTCAGAAAAAGGCGGTCCTAACGGCTATAAAAATAGCAGCATACAGAATTTTAATGTCGATTATTTCATTTCGGATTTGCATAATTTATTGAAAGAAACTATCAATATGCTGTAGGGATTTGTTTCTAGCATTCAGAAGGACCAAATTGTGGAACTCACTGCGATATTCACCACTTTTCGGAACATTTTTCTCGGACGATTTGTTGTACAGCAGCAGATATTTTGTTCTCTTCCTTAGAACGCGTTCTGATTGGCTGGTGTTGACATGGGTCAAATGAGACAGGTTTTTCAATAGTGTACTATTGAAATACTTCAATGCTTTTGCTATACACGTTTAAAATGAAAAATTTCGATTCTATTGGTAGTTAGATTATATAAATCCTTTCACAGATCACTGAGCTATGAGCTCTAAAAATACGAGAAAGCAAACGCGCCTTATGAATTATCCTCTTTGATACTCGTTTATACCAAATGCAATTTCATCACTCAGCAGAGACAAAACTGTTATGCTGATAAAAATACCAATACTAAACAGCAACTCCTACGAGCTATTTGGCATCACTGGGAGTACGACGCGATGTCTAAGTTTATTTATTTATTTTCGTCAAGCAAATGTATACTACATATAAATGGTTTACAATGTTTACTTAGATACTACGCATTATTTCTACTACTAAGCTGGAATTTCATTTCATTTTTGGACATACCAAGGTCAAGATGTTCGCAATATTGATTGTAGTGGCGCAGTATTCGATTGATTGGGCTATATTTTGCATAATTTTTTGTAGTGTTTCTTTCTAAACATAATTTCCTGGTTCGTAATTGACGGCTAGGTGTATAAAAATTTACTTGCGATAATAAAGAAGGTGATTGAATGCGTTGAAAAATAATGTCGCTGATAAAATAAAGCATTGCAAGGTCGCGGCGTTCTTTAAGTGTTTGAATATTGATGAGCATGCAGCGTGCTTCATATGATAGTAGAGGAAATGCTGTCCAGTTTAATTTACGAAGTGCATATAAAAGAAATTGTTTTTGAATAGATTCGATGCGTTCTTCGTGAATAATATTGAATGGATTCCATACTGGGCTGCAATATTCCAAAATAGGTCTGACATATGTAGTGTATAATAATTTAATTGTGTATGGGTCCTGAAAGTTATGACTGAAGCGTTTAATAAAGCCTAGCATGCTATTAGCTTTATTGATTATGGTATTGTAGTGTTCCACAAAAGTGAGCTTGGAGTCTAAGATTACGCCTAAATCTCTTACAATTTTACATTTTTCTACAAGTTGATTTCCTAGATGTATGTTTGTAGATATAGTTTCATTTTTCCTACTGAAAGTTATTGAGTTACATTTTTTTACATTGAGTTGGAGTAGACTTTTGCAGCACCAAATGTGGAATAGATTGATTTCGTTCTGGAATATTACAGCGTCGTTGATATTTTTAATTTCCATGAAGAGTTTCATGTCGTCTGCATATATAAGCACTTTCAGATTTTTGAGTATGAAGGAAATGTCGTTTATATGTAAAATGAAAAGGAGAGGCCCTAAGTGAGAACCCTGAGGTACGCCAGAAGTTACATTAATTGGTTCAGACAGAATGTTTTGGAAGCGGACTACCTGTAAACGATTCGTTAAGTATGATTTGAGCCATTCCAGAAGGCTATGTTCTATGCCATATTTTTGTAGTTTGTGTAGAAGTAATGGTATGTCAATACGGTCGAAGGCTTTGCTAAAGTCAGTGTAAAGAGTTTCTACGTAGTTGCCGGCGTCCATTGCATTCAGTGTGAATGTCATAATTGCTAAGATTTTTTAAAAAATATTGGTGGTATACTGTCAGGTCCAGGCTATTTTGAGGCGTCTAAGTTTTTCAGTGCTGTCGAAATGTCATGTTCTGATAGATAGTTTACAGAGATGGAGTTAGAAAATGCAGGTATGAAAGAGAAGTATTCACGGTCACGGTCAGTTTCTGAATAAGATGTATATACTACTTGGAAAAAATTTGCAAAGTGATTGCAGATTTCTGTACTATTTTGCCCTACATGTTCGTCGAGATGCATTTGAGATGGAAAATTGTTGCTTTTTAGTTTAGTTTTGGTGTAGGTAAAAAAGTTCTTAGGGCAAGTCTTTATTTCGTTTTCAATTTTGCGGTTGTATTCTTCGTGTGCTGTGTTAATGGCTATTTTGATTGGATTGCATAGATTTAAGTAATAACTCCATTGACACTCACACCGAGGAATACTCAACGTTTTCGGAAGTGGGATACTTCGTTCCCCTCGCACCAGCAAAGCTTGCAACCAACTTATCCGCAGATTCGTTGGTCAAACCAGTCCACACTCGTTTAGAATTTTCACAGAACCAGCTCGATTTCTTAAAAGCACAGCCAGTACACAATAGCATCTCGATCAATCCGTCCGAGCAACCTGTACCATTTGAACAATCATACTCGACAGTCACATCGCTCAAATCGAACAATCGGACCAAATCAAACCCTGATTTGATAATGTTTTACCAAAACGTAGGGGGGATTAATAGCTCTCTTATCGACTATAAACTTGCTTGCTCTGATTGTGTTTACGATCTATATATATTCACTGAAACATGGCTCAATGACCAAACATTATCGAAACAGATTTTTGGTAATGTGTATACAGTTTTCCGACAGGATAGAAACTCACACAACAGCGTTAAAAAAACTGGAGGTGGAGTCCTAGTCGCCTGCCGGTCAGAATTCAAATCACGCCAGCTATTTATACCGAACTGCAACTGTGTTGAGCAAATTTGGGTTGCTATCAGTTTCAAGAATTACACACTTTACCTCTGCGTGCTGTACTTGCCGCCTGATCGTGTCAATGATTCTGTTCTAATCGATCAACACTTAAAGTCTCTCTCGTTTATAACGGCACAAGTATCCTTGAACGATAGGATTTTTGTGATCGGTGATTTCAACATTCCTCGTATCAAGTGGACCCGCTATTCCTCTAGATATTTGTACCCTGATTCTACAAGCTCGTCGTTATCTTCTACAGCTTTAAAATTATTGGATGACTACAACACAGCCGGTTTAGTCCAATTAAATGACGTTTATAATAGCAATGGACGCCTGCTGGATCTTTGCTTCGTCTGTCAAGAACTTTCTGCCTCGATTACACTAACGGAAGCTCCAGCAACACTTGTTAAAATGTGTAAGCATCACCCACCGCTTCGAATATATATCCGTGACCAACCACCTATCAGATTCAAGAACATCGCTGAATCAACATACTACAACTTTAAAAAAGGAGACTACACTGCTATGAGTAATTTTTTCTCATCTTTAGATTGGAACTCTATATTATCCAATGAATGCAACTCAGCTGCAGTAACTTGGACTCATGTTGTGTTATACGCCATGGATCAGTTCGTACCAAAAAAGACACCTCGTAAAGCAATCCACCCACCATGGTCTAATTCCACCTTGAAAAAATATAAAAGTGCTAAGCGATCTGCCTTGAAGAAGTTGTCCAAATATCCTTCGCTACATCTCAGATTGCACTATTCGCGTTTAAACTACCGTTATAAACGTCTAAATAAGACTCTCTACCATAACTACCAACAGCGGATCCAGAGAAGTCTTAGAACGAACCCGAAAAGCTTCTGGAGTTACGTCAACGAACAACGTAAAGAAACGGACTTTCCAACTCAAATGTCACTTGATGGAGTTCAAGCATCAACATCTCCTGAAATCTGTGATCTGTTTCGTAAGCATTTTAGCAGTGTTTTTTCGGACGAAATTTTAACTGATGATCAAATTCATGAAGCGACCGGTAACGTTCCTCTGCGTACTCCCTTCGGCTCTCATCCAATTATTACGACCACTGAAGTTAGCAAAGCGTGCTCCAAGCTTAAGTCATCATTCAGTGCTGGTCCTGATGGAATCCCATCTATATTACTAAAAAGATGTTCATATGGTATTTCGATTCCACTATCGATACTGTTTAATAGTTCTTTGAAAGCAGGACATTTTCCGGCCATATGGAAAAAATCATACATTTTTCCCGTCTTTAAGAAAGGCAGTAAAACGAGATATCAAATTATCGTGGAATAGCGGCGTTATGCGCAGTATCCAAATTATTCGAACTAATCGTCTTGGACTTCATCACACATAATTGCTCAAACTATATATCTGAAAGTCAACACGGTTTTATGCCGAAACGATCTACTACTACAAATCTCGTATCTTACACATTATTTATCATAAAATCCCTGCAAGCGCGACTGCAAGTAGATGCTATATATACCGATTTCTCTGCTGCTTTCGACAAGATCAATCACCGGATCACAATTTCGAAATTGAGTAGACTTGGATTCAACGGACCTTTTCTTAATTGGTTGTGCTTATATTTAACCGATCGCGACATGTCAGTGAAAATAGGAGATTGCACTACGTCTCCATTTACGGTCAGTTCCGGAGTTCCTCAAGGCAGTCATCTTGGACCGTTCATATTCCTACTCTACCTAAACGATTTAAACATTTTGCTAAAATGCATGAAGTTATCGTATGCTGATGATTTCAAACTCTTTCACCTTATCAAAACCATCGAAGACGCCAGATTCTTGCATTCACAACTGGACATTTTTACAAATTGGTGTAGAGTAAACCGAATGACCGTTAATGCTTCAAAATGTTCTGTTATTTCATTCACTCGCAAACATTCTATGATTGAATTCGACTACACGATCTTACAAACTGTTCTTAGACGAGAATCGTGTATTAAAGACTTGGGAGTTATCTTGGATTCGAAAATGAATTACAAACAGCACATTGAATATACCATCAATAAAGCCTCGAAACTGTTAGGGTTCGTCTTCCGTGTGACGAAAGAATTCAAAAACATATATTGCCTCAAAGCATTATATTGTTCTTTGGTCCGTTCTACACTAGAATATGCAGCTGTGGTTTGGTCACCCTACTATCAAAACGACATTCAACGCATAGAAAATATTCAACAAAAATTTATTCGTTTTGCGCTTCGCCAACTACCATGGAGAGACCCCCTAAATCTTCCGAGTTACCAAGATCGCTGCAAGCTCATAGATCTCGATCTATTGTCCGTTCGCAGAAATGTGTTCAAGGCAGTTTTCATTGCTGATCTTCTCCAGTCACGAATTGATTGCTGGGAGCTGTTACGTTTGCTAGATTTTGATATTCGTCGTCGTTGTCTTCGAACTCATCCTTTCCTACGCATTCCTGCCGCCAGAAACAACTATGGCCACAACGAGTCATTTGTCAGTATGTGCCGAGTGTTCAATAGCTGTTCAAGTCAGTTCGACTTTCATCTAACTCGTGATACTATTAGGAAATTGTTTAGCCGAACACTATCTCTTTAGAAGTTTATCGTTTGTTCTAAGTACTTAGCTATGTAGGTATAATAGTTAATGATATGCAATATGTTATAATAGTTATTAATATGAAATGTATCATTTGGATATTCTGTAATCTGTTGGTACAAAGGATGAGGAGGTTTTATGCCTACTGGAGACATAGTGTTACATTGATAATAACTTATCTCCAGTGGGCTTTTCCCTGCTCCAGAAATAAAATAAATAAAATAAATAAAATAAATAAAATAAATAAAATAAATAAAATAAATAAAATAAAATAAAATAATTTTGAAGATGAGCGGCACTTTTTTCTTGTTTGTAAGTTTTGTGTGCTTTTTGTTTCCCATTTTTCAAATGTTTTAGTTGTGAATTGAACCATACAGGTAATTTGCTGTTATGATTTTTTCTTCTTCTTTTCATGGGCAAAGTTTCGGCTAATATTTTGTTTATAATGTGATAGAATTTATTTACTTCAACGTCGACATTTCCTTCTTTACTCAGTATGTTCCGCCAATTTATTATACTGAGTCTACACTTGACTTCTTCAAAGTCAATTTTATTGTATTCCGGCACTGTAAATGCAATGTGTGTAAATAATGAATATTCAATTGCGGTGTGAAATGCTTCATTTTTCCATAATGGCAGGTTTGATGCGTTCACACAAAAGTCTTCTGTGCAGTTTGTGAAAAGAAGGTCTAAATATGCATTTTGTTGATTTTTTACGGAGTATACTTGATGCAGGCCAAAATTAGAAATTTTGTCGAAAATGTAATGCAATGTTGCGTTTTTTCCTACGACTGGAAGTAAGATTGATTCATTTTCAATGTCAGAAACGAAGACCGCATTACGTTGATTGAAGTCGCCAAAAATATGAAGCTTTACTTCAGGTTCCATATTCGAAATAATTGTGTCTAAAGATTGAAAGAATAATTCAAAAGAGAATTTGTTCGCATTTTCGGGTGGGAAGTAGACAGAGCAGTAAATATGTTCTTCTCCCAATATTGAGACTTTGGCCCATACATGCTCAAATTCTTTATATTTAGGAGCAATAATTTCTTCAGAAGTAAAGCAAGAGTTTATGGCTATAAGGACTCCACCTCCAGATTTTTTCTGACAGAGAGATAAATTTCGGTCGTGCCGGAATACGTTAAAATTATTTCCAAATACTTCTTCGCTTCTAACACTTTCATCCCAGCTGCTTTCAGTTCCAAGGATTACGTCGAAAGAGGAGGTTATTAAATTTTGATGAATTTCTTTCATTTTGGCCGGGCTTTTCATGCGATTGAAATTTTGGCAATAGACCAAAATTTCAGTCACATTTTGTCTATGAAGCGAAGAAGTTTTTGAGAATTCTGGAATACTTACATTACTAATTCCTGTTTCTATTCCTTCGTCAAAGGGCGTCGTTATTTCCGAAAATTCGGCCTTGTAAAATTGTATTCGGCTTCCCGGATTAGTTGGAGTCGGCGGATACGTTCACTTGTCAAAAATTTCCCATAAGAGTCCAGGTCGGCCAGCGCTTCCATAGGTTCCACATTCCTGATGCACTTCGATGAAGATTCGTAGGAGGTGGTCAGGTGTAGTTGGAAGGCCTTCTGATGCTAATAGCATTTTTATACTAGTTCGTGTCATACCCTCGATGCATACTGTAGGTTGTTGATTTTTCATGTATGACAAATACAGACGGACGATGTGCATTATTGTCGGGTCACGAAACCTTGCTTTTAAGAAGCGTTCGTCGCCATTTGCAGATTGTGAAGTAAGACGTACAATGGGAGGACGCATTGGATAAATTTCGAATTGGCTGTCTGTATTCATGTCCTGTGATACTGTAGATGTATTTATGTTCTGTGATATTGAAGATGTGTTCACATAGTTAGTGGATGGTGCATCTTCGATGTCATTACTTCCTTAAACCGGAGTAGTGTTGTTTTGAATACTTCTTGTTCCTTTGTAAGGGTTGATTGTTTCACCTTTTTGAAAACCCGTGCAGCTGCTAGTAAGTCCTTGTCCAAGGGTAAGGTATATTGTAATGACATATTATTGTTATTGTTGTGGCAGGTATTGTAACTATTAGTGTTCAAGTTGCTGTTGTAGTGCACATTATTGTCGTTGTTGTTGTTGTTGTTGCTGCTGCTGTTGTTGTTGTTGTTGTTGTCGTGTTTGCTGTTGTTGGTGTAGTTGTTGTTTTTACTGCGTATACTGTAATTTGTATTATTTAGCTGTTTCCGCTTCCGATGTTTTCGTCTGAGGTTTGCGTTTCTGTTTGTTCTTGCAGCCATCGAGTGCGCTGTTTCTTGTCATACTCACTCCATATTTTTTTGCTGCCGATGAAGCGCCAGCCTGACGTAACTTCCAAGTGAGCTTTTTCTTCTGGTGAAGGTTTAGCATTCTGGGCACTGATTCCCATTTCTTCAGCAATACATGGATGAGCTTGAGGGACTTGCTCTTTCTTCATTATTGCTTCATTGCACAGTGCCTTGATGTCGTCCAAAAATTCTTTCGATGATAAGCTGCATGGTCGATACTTTTTATTTCATTACTATTTGTTTGCACGCCGTCAATTTTGTTTTCGAAAAAAGTAAACACTTTTTCAAGGTTTACTTCTGTCTTAGTGGACAGTTGCTTGTTGGCGGTTTTTATGTCAGCTAAAAAAGTTTCGTCGCGTTCATTCAAAAGTGATGAAATGCGATTTATGACTTTACTGGCCGCGTTGCATGTATTAATGTTTACATTTTTTATGTCCGTTTCTAGCTTCAGCAAAAGAGATTCCATGCTGTCGAGAGCGTCATGTGATACTTTCATGCTTTTTATTTGTGCGAATAAAGCATGGTTTGCTTCAATTTGGGCACGTACTGTTTGGTTCAATTCCTGCTGTTGATGGATAAGTTTTTTCATTTGCAGTTCTTCGGCAAATTCCTGGTGACAGTCAATACAGAGAGGTACCATGAAGGTCCTTAACAATTCTTCGTAATTTCTCTGTGTTCCCACGCAGGCTGCATGAAATTTTCGATTGCACTTTCCGTGACACTTCCAGAGATACAGTACAATTACTAATTCCGCACTTCTCCATGTTTACGCGACGGTATGTTAAAAAATGATTACTATTTAAAAAAGAGTGCCTACTTGCACGTTTGCGTCGAAATAAAAAAGTTTAAATAAAATTTAAAAAAATATATGCGCGCGATACACTGCGTCACGAGTCCCGTGAACACGTCCGTTCGGTTGGACGGATGGACAAAGAAAAGTGCTGCTCTCAAAAAAGTCTATTTTCAATGTGTTGTTTGATACGTATAGTTAAAAGTTTGCTTGAAATAATTATTTTGAGTGATACTGCGGGTATGGCAAGTGTGTGTTTAGTAGTGTGAGTGCTATTTATTGATATTTATTTATTTATTCGTTAAACAAATGTAGACTTGAATAGTGTTGATTCGCGAAAGTAAAAGTGCTCAAGCGGCGGAAACTGAGAATTTACCGCCCCAAAGTTCAACGATATTAACTGATCGGGACGCCGTATACATATAATTTTCGTTGTTATCAGATTTCTATGGAACGTGTTAAGGTTTAAAAGTCATTCATGTTATTCATGTTGAGGGTCTAGGATTGGTCTGCAGCAGGCCCATTCGCGAGTGTTTGTTTTATTTTTTAAGTAGTCATGTTCCATCTCAGGTGGCTAACAGCAACGCGAATGGGAGAAAAAGGTTACTGGTGAGATCGTTCCATAGATATATTTTTTATTTTTGTGAATTATAATGCTTTATTATATTTTTCCTGAGTATTGAAAATCTGCTTTTGTTGAGATCATATTCTTACCAAAGCATATCTGGATATCTTTTCCTCCCTACTAACACATCTCCTATCCCGTGATGCTCGTGGAGATACAGTGGAAGAACAACGTGCGCTCTCTAGAAACAACGAATATCGGACAAACATTCCTTCTTTTTCCTCAGTAGCACAGCCTTTGGTCGTTGTTGATCATTTTATGAAAGATTCGAGGTGGTTTGTTCATTGTACATTTCCACTCATTCGTACATTTCCACTTCCACTGAGCTCTGCACGTGAATCAACCGAAAAGTTACACTTACTTCGTAGGTTAGAATGAACATTATATATCGCAGAAATGAAATGTCGCTTACTAGGGTAAGGGCTCCCTATTTCATCTCATTTGTAAGGACGTTGCCTTCAAACCTCTATTTAGCCACTGAAATCACTATAACTATTTCATATTACTGCTTCATTCGCCTTGCTGCACAGTGAGATTTGATTCACATTCCTTGGAAATTGAAATAATGTTCATAAAATAGCAAAAAACACTTATGAAATGTTCACTACTCTGCTCCTAATTTCATCTCAATAGATTTTTATCCATCCTATCGTTGATCCTTTATTCCATCCTATAAATTAGCAATGGCGACAGCAATCAAAACGAAATATTCCACTATTACACTCTCAGGTTCAAAATGTCAGAATTCTTCTTAAAAACGGCCTAATGCCAACTATGAGACAATATACGATATTTTTAGAACCAGTTTGAAATCATTTCAACGTTTAAAAATTTTTCAGTCGTTTCCGTTACCTTTCGCTTTAAATTTAAAATTTTACTGAAAAGTTAATTTGGTGAACTTTAAATAAAAACAAAACTGTGATTGTTACTATTTATTCATTAGCCCTTCTTAAAACAAAGTGTAGAGCCAGAGATGCCATTTATACAGATTTTGTAAAGATTTCCTAAATTTAATACAGATTTGTACAGATTCATAGGAAGAAAGAAGTAAAAAATTAGACTTTTCTCTCTGAGTATCTATTAGTATTTGATTGCAGTGATTCTTTAAAAGTTTATTAATCAACGGACAAATCACATGTTAAAGTGGAAATCTTTTATGTAGATAATTGATTATGAACACTGACAAACAATTTGGAACCAATTTGAACTATTTGAGACCAGATATTTTCATAGAATATGTATTACGTTGCATAGAAAGTCTATATCTGGTCTATCTGTTTTCACTAATAAAATGATGTTAACAGATTTTATTAGTGAAAACAGATTTAACATCATTTTATTAGTGAAAACAGATAGACCAGATATAGAGTTTCTATGCAACGTAATACATATTTTCTATGAAAATATCTGGCATCTCTGTGCACAGCCGATGAAACACACACACTTCACAGCGTTTAGTTGACGTATAGCGGAATGAAACCAGTGCTACTAGATTTGCCACAATGGTTATTTCATTAGTATTTAACATGCTCTTCCTGGTAATATTCGAAGCCAAAACAGTTTTATTGAAATATTAATATCAATAATATAATTAAACTAATGTCACGGATACCAAAAACATACTTTTTGATGAGATTTTTAAGAAGAAAAACAATTTTTGTTTTGTAACATTATGAGATAACTTGGCAACTTTGCGAAACCAAATGAGATGAAAACAGAGCGCAATCAAGTGAACTAAGTGAAAACTTTCATCTCATATTTTTAAAGACTTTTATTGTTTGTCAGGTAGTTTTTGAAGTATTAAATAGTTAATTAAACAAGTAGCAAATGAACATTACTAATTATGAAGTCATCCAGCATTCAATGGTAGTGTAATTGTGCGAAAAAGTGATCATGTTTTGAGACGAATCGATTAGTAGATAATCAGAAACATGAACTGTAAATCTTGAGACGAAAATGTGTCCTAAATTGAAAAGTGAGTTTATTTGAAATGAAAAAAACGATACACGAAGAACTTAAAACCATTTCTTTCAATAGGAAAGTGTGACAATAGCTTTTATAATCATTTTAAAACATTTCACAGTTTGGTTCAGATAGGTTTTAAAATATTATTCATGTTCAAAGTAATGAGGTGAAGGGATGAGATGGAAATAGGAGCTCAGATGAAATAGGGAGCCGTTACCCTACTTCGAAATCGTCGACGAGGATATGACAAAGGCAAACTAGCGTCATGAGTTTTCCTCCATGATACTTCAAATTTCAGAAAATTTTGTTTTTGACTTACATGCGGTTAAGTCATAAATCTGGAAATTTTGTCATAAACTGCTCATCTTATTGCCGATGGCATGTATCAAGAATTTTGTTTATACGTCATATACAGGATATATTCACGATCAAAAACTTATCACTCTCCCAGAGGCCACATTGTCGGGGACGTTTTACGCTGCGCAAAATTCCTTAATTGCGCTAATTTAGAATTTAGTCGGAATGTACAAACTTTTCGGATACCCGGGAATAAGCAAGTAGGGCATTAAGGTAGAAGTACACTTCTATGCCGTGTACGGTTCTTCAGCGGACGATACCCAAAGGGAAAGAAAGAAGTATGTGATATTCTAAGATACTTCACCAAACTCCTGAGATATGTTCTGGGATCCGGCGAGATGACTTCCTTATTTGGTAGTTTCTCCTAAAAAAAAAACATAACGCTGTGCGTACTATCACAACAGATGACTGTATCAAGACTGCTTTTATTTTCAATTCTTAAAACTATATATACACATCATTACATTCTAGTACTTTTGAATCTATATCTTTGTATCTCTTTTTTTCGTCGTCTACATGATTCGTTACTATTCCTCGGTACCGGTGTACAAATCCTTATCTGCCTTCTTCTCTACTTTGCGTACCGGCGACACTTACATATTACATTGATCAAAAAGTTATTACTGGCAGTCATTACCTAATTCTTAGCAGTCATCAAAAGCTGGTATCCTAGCTACATTACGGTTTTACCCGGTCTCGCTAGGAGCAGCATTGAGAAAAGTCAAATTAGGTATAATTGCTTTTATTAATTATTAATCTTTTATACGAAATGAATATGTTGCATGTGACAATTTTCTTTAGTTGATTCTTCCTGCTAGCCGAAAGGAGATAGACGTATGGAGTGACGATATGACAAATTTTAATGTCGCACACCTGT
Organism: Malaya genurostris; assembly: GCF_030247185.1. Classification (NCBI taxonomy): domain Eukaryota; kingdom Metazoa; phylum Arthropoda; class Insecta; order Diptera; family Culicidae; genus Malaya; species Malaya genurostris. Next base: position 149,387,078 of record NC_080572.1, read on the forward strand.
GGCTCGCTTCGCTTGCCAAACATGTGCAGCGTCGCAAAACGCAGTGGTCGTTTACTTGCTTCGACCACTGCTGACCTGTTATGATAAGTGCATTTATTTACCGTTGATCTTTTTTTAATACGGATAATTATTTTGGTTTTTATGGGATATCATACCTATTCCCTACAGAAAATGATTGAGCTATGTGAAATCATATTGTACTTTAATAAGAGTTTATGCTGTACTACTTGTTTTTGTTTATTTTTTTTTTGTTTAAATTTTTTTTGCAAGTTAGCTACAAACATCACCAAATATTTTCTTGGGTAATTTGTATTTTTAATACTTAAGGCCATCGTCCAAGTACTATGCGCGCGGGTGATTTTAGGAAATTTTCGAGTGAAATTTTGAAAAATTTGAGGTTATAGTTGCTTTTTTGTAAAGTATTATATTAACGTTTTCTTTAAATTGTTGAAAGTTCATTTTAGTAAATATAATGCTGCTTAATTCGCGCTTTTATTTTTTTCCATTTCGTTTATTCATCTTAGTGCATTATAAAAATCACTTATATTGTTGGTATGAGTGAGTTGCACTAATACTAACTCCCTTTGCTTCGTCTTCGATGTGATTTTCACTATCATTATTGAGTTGCGTATTTCAAAAACCATTTTTTTTATTTAAAGCATCTATGTTGTTGACAGATTCATAAACTCTGAGGTAATCAATCTCAGTATGGTTATTATCTGTTAAAATATTTTGTTCTATTTTATTTGTGCTGGACCTAGTTTGAACTGGTAGGGCTTATAAAGCTTCAGAATTGATAGCTATTCGCGAAAGTGGATCTGGTACTGTATTATTTTTATCTTTCGCGTAACGTGAAGTCTTCTAAATCTGACCTCATTCTTGTCAATTTTTGGCCTGAGGGTGTTTCTCGCGGACCCATTGATACGTAGTATCGTCATCTGGAAGACACTCGTATTATATTCAATCCACCGACCATTGCCGATCGCCAGCTGCAGGCTGAATCTGCCAGAATCGACCATTGCGACCGGAATACGTCACTACCCTAATGATAATACCCTAGTTTTAAGATAGTCGTTAATCAGGATTATTTATTTATTTTATTTTTTTATTTTATTTCGTCAAGCAAATGTAGACTACATATAAATGGTTTACAATGTTTACTTAGATATTACGCATTATTTCTACGACTAAGCTGTAATTTCATTTCATTTTTGGACATACAAAGGTCAAGATGTTCGCAATATTGATTGTAGTGGCGCATTATACGATTGATTGGGCTATATTTTGCATAATTTGTTCTAGTGTTTCTTTCTAAAAATAATTTCCTGGTTCGTAATTGACGGCTAGGTATATAAAAATTCAATTGCGATAATAAAGAGGGTGATTGAATGCGTTGAGAAATAATGTCGCTGATAAAATAAAGCATTGCAAGGTCGCGGCGTTCTTAAGGTGTTTGTATATTGATGAGCATGCAGCGTGCTTCATATGATGGTAGAGGAAATGCTGTCCAGTTTAATTTACGAAGTGCATGTAAAAGAAATTGTTTTTGAATAGATTAGGTCTGACATATGTAGTGTATAATAATTTAATTGTGTATGGGTCCTGAAAGTTATGACTGAAGCGTTTAATAAAGCCCAGCATGAAATTTGCTTTATTGATTATGGTATTGTAGTGTTCCACAAAAGTGAGCTTGGAGTCTAAGATTACGCCTAAATCTCTCACAATTTTACATTTTTCTACAAGTTGATTTCCTAGATGTATGTTTGTGGATATAGTTTCATTTTTCCTACTGAAAGTTATTGAGTTACATTTTTTTACATTGAGTTGGAGTAGACTTTTGCAGCACCAAATGTGGAATAGATTGATTTCGTTCTGGAATATTACAGCGTCGTTGATATTTTTAATTTCCATGAAGAGTTTCATGTCGTCTGCATATATAAGCACTTTCAGATATTTGAGTATGAAGGAAATGTCGTTTATATGTAAAATGAAAAGGAGAGGCCCTAAGTGAGAACCCTGAGGTACGCCAGAAGTTACATTAATTGGTTCAGACAGAATGTTTTGGAAGCGGACTACCTGTAAACGATTCGTTAAGTATGATTTGAGCCATTCCAGAAGGCTATGTTCTATGCCATATTTTTGTAGTTTGTGTAGAAGTAATGGTATGTCAATACGGTCGAAGGCTTTGCTAAAGTCAGTGTAAAGAGTTTCTACGTAGTTTCCGGCGTCCATTGCATTCAGAGTGAATGTCATAAATTCTAAGAGATTTGTTGTACATAGTTGAGCGGCCTTTAAAAAAGCCATGTTGTTTGTTTGTTATTTCATTTTTAAGTTGATGAAAAAGTTTTTCGTTTACAATTTTTTCAAATAATTTTGGAATGCATGAGATAATGGCTATTCCACGGTAGTTCCGAATGTTAGATTTTGCACCAGATTTAAATATTGGTACAAGAAAGGAAGATTTCCATGCTTTAGGAAAAGTACATTTATTAAGTGATAAGTTAAAAAGTAGTTGTAGTGGTAGTGTAAGTTCTTCAGCAAGATTTTTTAAAAATATTGGTGGTATACTGTCAGGTCCAGGCCCTTTTGAGGCGTCTAAGTTTTTCAGTGCTGTCGAAATGTCATGTTCTGATAGATAGTTTACAGAGATGGAGTTGGAAAATGCAGGTATGAAAGAGAAGTATTCACGATCACGGTCAGTTTCTGAATAAGATGTATATACTTCTTGAAAAAAAATTGCTAATTGATTGCAGATTTCTGTCCTATTTTTCCCTACATGTTCGTCGAGGTGCATTTGAGATGGAAAATTGTTGCTTTTTAGTTTGGTTTTTGTGTAGTTAAAAAAGTTCTTAGGACAAGTCTTTATTTCGTTTTCAATTTTGCGGTTATATTCTTCATATGCTGTGTTAATGGCTATTTTAAGTTGATTGCATAGGTATAAGTAATTTTGAAGATGAGCATCACTTTTTTCTTGTTTGTAAGTTTTGTGTGCTTTTTGTTTCCTATTTTTCAAATGTTTTAGTTGTGAATTGAACCATACAGGTAATTTGCTGTTATGATTTTTTCTTCTTCTTTTCATAGGCAAAGTTTCGGCTAATATTTTGTTTATAATGTGATAGAATTTGTTTACTTCGACGTCGACATTTCCTTCTGTACTTAGTATGTTCCGCCAATTTATTATGCTTAGTCTACACTTGACTTCTTCAAAGTCAATTTTATTGTATTCCGGCACTTCTTCATATTCCAAGTCGTAGGGTAGGGATGCATTGTGTGTAAATAATGAATATTCAATTGCGGTGTGAAATGCTTCATTTTTTCCATAATGGCAGGTTTGATGCGTTCACACAAAAGTATTCTGTGCAATTTGTGAAAAGAAGATCTAAATATGCGTTTTGTTGATTTTTTACGGAGTTTACTTGATGTAAATTAGAAATTTTGTCAAAAAAGTAGTGCAATGTTTCGTTTTCTCCTACGACTGGAAGTAAGATTGATTCATTTTGAATGTCAGAAATGAAGTCCGCATTACGTTGATTAAAGTCGCCAAAAATATGAAGCTTTACTTCAGGTTCCATATTCGAAATAATTGTGTCTAAAGATTGAAAGAATAATTCAAAAGAGAATTTGTTCGCATTTTCGGGTGGGAAGTAGACAGAGCAGTAAATGTGTTCTCCCAATATTGAGACTTTGGTCCATACATGCTCAAATTCTTTATATTTAGGAGTAATAATTTCTTCAGAAGTAATGCAAGAGTTAATGGCTATGAGGACTCCACCTCCAGATTTGTTCTGACAGAGAGATAAATTTCGGGCGTGCCGAAATACGTTAAAATTATTTCCAAATACTTCTTCGCTTCTAACACTTTCATCCCAGCTGCTTTCAGTTCCAAGGATTACGTCGAAAGAGGAGGTTATTAAATTTTGATGAATTTCTTTCATTTTGGCCGGGCTTTTCATGCGGTTGAAATTTTGGCAATAGACCAAAATTTCAGTCACATTTTGTCTGTGAAGCGAAGAAGTATTTGAGAATTCTGGAATACTTACATTACTAATTTCTGGGTCTATTCCTTCGTCAAAGGGCGTCGTTATTTCCGAAAATTCGGCCTTGTAAAATTGTGTTCGGCTTCCCGGATTAGTTGGAGTCGGCGGATGTGTTCACTTGTCAAAAATTTCCTAAAAGAGTCCAGGTCGGCCAGCGCTTCCTTAGGTTTCATTCCATATTCTTGATGCACTTCGATGAAGATTCGTAGGAGAAGGTCAGGTGTTGTTGGAAGGCCTTCTGATGCTAATAGCATTTTTATACTAGTTGGTGTCATACCCTCGATGCATACTGTAGGTTGTTGATTTTTCATGTATGACAAATACAGACGGACGACGTGCATTATTTTCGGGTCACGAAGCCTTGCTTTTAAGAAGCGTTCGTCGCCATTTGCAGATTGTGAAGTAAGACGTACAATGGGAGGACGCATTGGATCAATTTCGAATTGGCTGTCTGTATTCATGTCCTGTGATATTGCAGACGTATTTATATTCTGTGATATTGGAGATGTGGGTGGTGCAGCTTTGATGTCATTACTTCCTAAGACCGGAGTAGTGTTGTTTTGAATACTTCTCGTTCCTTTGTAAGGGTTGATTGTTTCACCTTTTTGAAAATTTATGAATTTTGAGGCAATATATGCTTTTGGATTCCCAGAGAATTGAACCCGAGCAGCTGCTAGTAGGTCTTTTTTTTTTACTTCGTATGTTGTTGTTGTTGAATTTTGTATTATTTTGTTGTTTCCGCTTCCGATGTTTCCGTCTGAGGTTTGCTTTTTCTGCTTGTTTTTCTTGCAGCCGTCGAATGCGCTGTTTCTTGTCATACTCACTCCAGTCGCATTTCCACATTTTTTTGCTGCCGATGAAGCGCCAGCCTGAGGTGAGTTCCGAGTCAGCTTTTTCTTCTGGTGAAGGTTTAGCGTTGCAAGTGTCTTTTTTTCCTATTGGTTTTAGTGATTTGTTTGCTTCCAATTCTTCAGCTAGAGTTTTAGTCTCAGTGTTTTTCACGTCTTTAGCGACGATATTCAAGATTGATTTGACTTCATCTCTCAATTCTTCCAAGATAGGATTGAATGCAGCGTTGGGGGTTTCGACAATTTTCGAAGGAAGCATAAATTCTTTTTCGAGGCGAGAAAGACGCTCACTCATTTCATTAATAATTTTGTTGCTGGATTTGTTCGATTTGCAGACGTCGCTTATGGCTGTATGCAGAGAGGCCTCGCATGACTGTATACGCTGACCTAGATTGTCTCAAATGCTATTGTCATTTTTGCTGATATTAAGTAATGACTGCTTTACGTCAATCACTAAGCGTTCGACACTGTCGAAAATTTCAAAGTAGTGACTTTTGCCGTCAGATGCGGTCCGGTGGAACGCCTCCGTTTGTGATTTAGTGTACTTCAAAAGCTGCTCCTGTTGGTGTAGCAGCTTCAGGGTCTCTGCTCCTGTTTTTATTAAATGCTGGCAGTCAGCACACACTGGCACCATAAATGCCAAGATTAAATTTTCCTGATGCCGTTGTACTCCAATGCAAGCGGCGTGATAAGCCTTGTCGCAATGTTCGCACTTCCATAGGAAGCGGTCGTCAATGTTAGTGCAAGATTTCACTCCACACTTCATTTTTATTAAACTTCACTAAATTTGATTGCACAATATACTTAGGCTATAAAAAGCCCGCGCGCGATGTTTGACTACGCGTGCGAAAAATAAAATAAATAAATTATTACTTGCGGAGCGCTCGAAAAAGCGAACCGCGCCCGATGACTGTTCGAGACGAAAAAATGAATTAGATACGTATACTGAATACGAAGTCTTCTAAATCTGACCTCATTCTTGTCAATTTTTGTCCTGAGGGTGTTTCTCGCGGACCCATTGATACGTAGAATCGTCATCTGGAAGACACTCGTATTATATCCAATTGTCCTGGTTAACTTCTTCATAAGTGTATGAATAGTATTGTTGCAAAGGGATTATCTGTTTACTAAAATTTTGATGAATTTTTGTCCTGAATACGACTTACTTTACTATGGGGCGCCTTTTCAAAATTTACCCTGTACAAGAATGGGTAGAACTTTATCGCGAATATCTCTTGATGTACTTAACTCAACAACATATTTTTTTCCACAAGCTATCGGAAATATAATCAGGAGTTTGTGAGTAAATGTTCAACAGCGTGAGAAAACTATAAATAATTGAAAAACAAAGTTTTCTAAAACTTTTGGAAATAATGAGGAAAAATAATCATGCTTGCTTGCCTTTTTTGCACCAGGTCGACGGTTTTGAGGTAGTCAAGCACATATCACTTCCGATTATCTACTGAACGAGTAAGAAAGGTTAACTTTGATTAAAAATCGTTCATTTCTTCTAGTGCTTCAGACGGAACTGGATGTCGAGGTGAGGTTCTCCCACCATCATCAGTAAGAACAAATCAAGTATAAACGCTCAGGTCGTGCTTTCATTTGGACTTCGATCATCGTGCGCAGCAGTCGCCAGTAATGAGAGCAGACTATTAGCGTGGTACAAAACCTCAACGCATTTTGACTTCGGTCGTCAGGTGGAGCAGTCGGCAATGAAAGCAGTCCTTTTGTGTAATATAAAGTCTCAAACGCTTAGGTCGTGCTTTCATTTGGACTTCAATCGTCGGGAGTAGCAGACGCCAGTAATGAGCGTAGACTTTTTGCGTGGTTCAAAACCTCAAACGCTAAGGTCGTACTTTTATTTGAACTTCAATCGTTGGGAGGAGAATTTAGTTTCAATATTATGTTTCAAGAACTTAGTTCCAGAATACAGGTTTAGAATTCAGAACCTGCATGTTGGAACTGGACTCCGAAACTGAATTCGGTTTCGAAACTAAATTGCAATTGAATTCTGAACCTGCTCTAAGTTCTGAATTTAGTTCTTGAACTTAGGTCCAGTCCCTAATTCCTGAATTCTGCGAGTCGGTTCTTTTGAAAACCATTAACATGTTCCCAAAGAACTATGCGAAATTTTACTTTACTGTACTATATACGGTCCTTTTTTCAACCAGTTGGAGTTCGTAGTTGTTGTATGAACTTTCTATTAATTTGCTATATAAAATGCATAACACCGACTCAGTTTAGGTGCTTCGTTTCAAATTCTAGTAGTGAAAAAGGGGAGAGCTGGCATAATTATTCATCAGTTATGTCTGTGACATTACACACCCGTACTTCTATAGTTTTATTTGTAGTGTTGATGAATTTAGCTATTGGATCTTTCGATTTAATCATTGCATTTCCACAAAATTCTTCAGGTTGCATTTCAGTGGATAGTAATACACTACCTTCTACTACCTTAGGAATTTCTTGTTGCGGGGGATGCTGGTGGTAGGTTGTACTCCCAACATTCTGAGCATATTGATTCTGGCTCTAATGTTACTGTTGAGGGTCTTGCCAGTTTTCCGCTTCATTGTACTAAATTCGATTGTAATTACAGGTATTTCTACTTCGTGAATTATTTATTCCTCGGTTACCTTGGTGTCCCATGAACCTTTGCTGATGGTCAACTCAATTGTGTTGATCTCTTGTATAATTATGTTGTTGTCCTCTTAATGATGTACGTTGGTAGTTATGTCTGACTCTATGGTTTCTTTGGTTATTGTTTCTATTTGAAAAATGCATTACACTGGTTTCAGTCCAGTTTAGATTTTCATGTATTTTTCCAATGGCTGTGGCTAAATTTTCAAATTGTCCTGCCTTTAACAAGAGTCTTGTTTCCGAATCACGAAATCCGTTGATCAAAGCCTTAATAACAGCTATGGTAGGTAATTTAACAGCAGCATCTACTGGAATGTTCTCTGCCAAATAAGATTTTTGTAAGTTGAGAGATAACTTCTCCACCTTGTCGTTAAAATTTCGCACAGTACATCACTAGTCTGTTATACAGCATTTAATTTTGCTTGAATAACTTCTGGTTGTTGTTGAGTTTTACATTTTTCGGTTAATCTTTGTATTATGATTTCTAGAGTCTCGAGATTCTCACCAACAGTTTACTCGTGCCTTGCTTGAAAATTTTGAAATAGTGGCATTAATCACTACGATTTTCAATTACGAATCAATAATTTATTAATGGCATATTGGCTTTAACAATTGCTATTGTTGTTTATAATTTATCATCGCTACCATTGTAATCAGGGATTAACGATGAGGCGGTTTTCATCATTTCTAAATCCGACACCATGTTGGGTTTTCTCAACTCTTTTTCAACTAACAAAATTTGTTAAAGCGATTTTGACTGTAACCTTTAAAGCTTCATAATTTTCTATTTCTTTAGCCCAGTCTCGCAAACTAATACGCCAGAATCTAGCGACTAGTTTTGTTGAAATTCACATGTAAGTTCAAGTTCTACTTTATGCTCTTTACAAAGTAATTTACCTCCTATCTTTTGAATTCCTGCCTGGATGTAATCGATTTTTTTATAATAAAATTTTTATTTGGCTCATTTGCTTTAGCTTGACGTGGCCGATTGTCTTGTTGTTAGAGGAGAAGAATGGATGCCGTATTAGAGGCGGCATACTCCCCTTGAGTTAGTAAAGAAATGAATAAGGAGGGTGGGATTGCATGCTCGATGTCATGATAACCCTCACTGCAAACGCCTACACCACTCTCGGCGAGCCCCACACGACGGAGATGCGCGCTCAACATATAATGATTAGACATAAGCCTTACCATTACACGAATAAAGTTTCGGCTCATATTCAACCACCGGAACCAAGATTTTGTCGATACCTGTAACCATCGTCCCAGAAATCCACTATTCCATGTACTTTGCCAGCTGGCAACGAAAAAGGATTTATATTCTGAGCCATATAGTCAAAATACAAGGGCATAAAGCGGGTCTGTGAATTAAGATCGACAAGCTTTTCAAGGTTTTCTATTGTGACCTGTTATTCGTTGGTCACAATGTTGTTCCTTTGGTCACTGAGTCCAGCTTGTATATATTTTTCAAATATTGTATATTTTTGTTTATATCAATTGTCAGTAAATGTCTAAGTAGAATTTAAATGTCAATCGCGTTTCTACTCCGTGTTTACACGTTTGAGTCACGTTTAAGTTCTGCTTAATAGCAAACAATGGTAATTTTTCTTGTGTAAACCCTTCCAACTAATTTGTTACTTCATCTAGCCATCCACATTTTCGCAATATTCCAAACCAACCCATTCAGAACAATTTAATTTACAATAACCCGTCTCATACTTTTTTTAATCCAACAATGTTATCTAATCAGCCTGAAGCAATACCAGATATACACACCCATACCCCAGGTTCTCAATCTTTTTCTGCAAGAAACCCACACATTTTCAGTACAGTTCCACCTGTTTCATACACAATACCGTATCAGAACCGTCATTCACTTCCAGTTTCTAAATGGAACATCGCGAAATACAGCGGCGACGACCAGGGACTGAAGTTGAATGAAATTTTTGGAACTGGTGCAAGCATTAGCTCAAGCAGAACACGTATCAGATGTTGAGCTTTTCGAGTCAGCAATTCATTTGTTCACAGGTTCAGCATTGAAGTGGTATATGGCTCAACGTACCACGGGAAGGTTAATGAATTGGCAACATCTAGTGTTTGAGTTAAAGTGAACCTATATGCACCCAGATTTGGACGCGTTGATTAAAATGAAAATTTACCAACGTCGTCAACAAAAACATGAGTCGTTTCACGAATTTTATTTCGAAATGGAGAAATTATTTCGGACTATGAGTGTTCAAATTCCAGATTTCGAAAAAGTGCAAATTTTGCAACAAAATATGCGAGTTGATTACAAACGACAAATTACTTTCATTCCCATCGTTGACCTTGAAACACTGCTTGCCGCTGGTCAGAAGCTAGATGCTTTAAACTTCTCAGCGTACAACAAGGTTTTCGGAACGGAAAAAATGCGTTTGTTGTTGAAAGCGCTGGACAAAACTCTAAGAAGAAGCTCAAGAATCAACCAACCGAGCAGCAGGAGAGTGGCCAAACCGCAGCAGTGTCTCAGTCCAACCAAACTAGAGTTTATTCTAACACGTCTCGTCTCAGTCAAACCCAGAATAAAAATAACCAACCGTCGCAAAACATCCAACCAAAACGAAACGCCAATTCCGATTGGATTTTTGGAAAAGATTCAAAATCCGTCCCGCAGTTCAAAATTATGGTAAGTTTGAGTCCACTGCAGCGGTATCTGTCGACGAAAAATCAGATTCGGCAAATATCCTTTCCGACAGAGAGAAGAATTCCATTGAAAACATAAAAAAATTGTTCCTCCCTGCTCGGGAAGGACAATTAACGTTAACCAACCGTGCTCAACATCGAATCGTACTGGGAGAAGAATGGAAAAATAAACCTCCCGTACGCCAGTTTCCATACGTCATGTCTCCAAAGACGCAGGAACTGGTAGCCGTCGAGCTAAAAAGATTGTTGAGTATCGGTATTTTGGAACGAAGCCAATCAGATTGGTCACTCAACTGTGTGCCGGTTATCAAGCCCAACAAAGTTCGACTTTGTTTGGACGCACGCAAGATAAACGAGCGAACCGTTCGAGATGCTTATCCGCTCCCTCATCCCGGTCGCATTCTCGGTCAGCTCCCCAAGGCTAAATTTCTGTCCACAATTGACCTGTCGGAAGCTTTTCTCCAAGTTCCCTTGGACAAAGAATCGCTGAAGTACACGGCCTTTTGTGTACAAGGTAAAGGGTTGTTTCAGTACACCCGGATGCCGTTTGGATTGGTCAACAGTCCAGCTACGCTAGCGCGACTGATGGACAACGTCCTCGGCCACGGGGAACTCGAACCGCACGTCTTCGTCTATCTCGACGACATTGTCGTAGTGACGGAGACGTTTGAGGAACACAAACGCCTGCTGACCGAGGTTGCGAATCGCTTGAGGAAAGCAAATCTAAGCATCAACCTCGAGAAGTCAAAGTTTGGAGTGTCGGAGATTCCCTTCCTAGGATATCTTCTGAGTACTGATGGACTTCGGGCCAACCCCGAAAAAGTTCGACCATGATCGGCCGACCACCGTAACTAAGCTCAGAAGATTTCTTGGAATGGCGAATTACTACCGTCGCTTCATTCCAGACTTCAGCGGGGTAACGGCAGCACTAACAAACCTTCTTCAAATAAAGACAAAATGCATCCGTTGGAATGATGACGCTGAACGTGCCTTCTGCGAAATCAAAGAGCGGCTGATTTCTTCCCCCGTGTTGGGCAGTCCAGATTTCAGCAAAGAGTTCATCATTCAAACGGATGCGAGCGACGTGGCAGTTGCTGGGGTTCTTACTCAAGAACAAGAGGGAGTAGAACGGGTAATCTCGTTCTACTCACACAAATTAACAACACCTCAGAAAAACTACCATGCCGCCGAAAAAGAAGCGTTGGCTGCTATTCTCGCCATTGATGCATTTCGCGGTTACATAGAGGGATACTACTTTACCCTTATAACGGATTCCTCCGCTCTGACCCACATTCTCAGTTCCAAGTGGAAAGTCGGGTCGAGATGCAGTCGATGGTCGTTGAATCTGCAGCAGTTCGATATGACTGTAAGGCATCGAAAAGGGAAAGAGAACGTCGTTCCCGATGCACTTTCACGAAGCATTGCAACTATTGACAATAGATCGTCTGTACGCATCAATGGCGAATAAAGTTGCTAACACGCCCGACGATTTCGTGGACTTCAGAATCGACGATGGCAAACTTTTCAAGTTCGTATCTGCACAAGACAGTCCCTGTGATGCTCGGTTTGAGTGGAAATTAATTCCTCCACCCAATGAGATACCCATCATTCTTCGCAGGTGTCACGATGAATGTTTCCATCCGGGCTACGACAAGACACTGGCCCGTATACGTCAACGATACTACTGGCCAAAGATGGCAGTAGAGATCCGACGATACGTAAAACAGTGTGTAATGTGCAAAGAAGTTAAGGCATCTTCTGCCGCTACTGTTCCTGAAATGGGAAAAATGAAAGTAGCTACGCACCCATGGCAAATTATATCGGCAGATTTCATTGGCCCCCTCCCCCGCACTCGTCGCGGTAGCCAACATATATTGGTAGTTTGCGACTACTTCTCGAAATGGGTTATGATTCATCCTGTGAGAAATGTCAGTAGTGCACCAATGTGTGCGATCTTGAAAGACCAATGGTTTCTGAGAAACTCGATTCCCGAAGTCATAATCACTGACAACGGAAGCAGTTTCGTATCGAAAGACTTTAAGGAACTGTTGGATCAATTCAAGATCACACACTGGTTAAACTCACGATATCACTCACAGGCGAATCCCGTCGAGAGAGTCAACAGAACTATCAATGCGGCTATCCGGACATACGTGAGGGAGGACCAACGCGTTTGGGACACCCGTGTCTCAGAGATTGAGATGGTGCTGAATACCAGTGTTCACTCATCGACAGGTTTCACACCTTATTTTATCACACACGGGCATGAATTCACAGAAGTCGGCACCGATCATATTCTGGTCCGCAACGATGAAACCTTAACTGGCGAAGAATTGGAAGAACGAAGAGAAAAAATGTTCAAACGTATCTACGAGCTGGTTCGCAAGAACTTAATTAAAGCTCACGAATCGTCACAACACCGTTATAATTTGCGTCACCGACAATTTTCTAACTCGTTTGTGGACGGTCAATTGGTGTATCGTAGAAATATGAGACAGTCTAGCTCGGCGGAACACTATAACGCAAAATACGGGCCATTGTATCTACCATGCCGCATTAAATCCCAGATCGGTTCCTGTTCGTACGAATTGGAGGACTTGAACGGTAAAAATATCGGTATATGGCCCGCTATTCACTTGAAACCCAGTTAATTACATGGGATTTCTTTTGAAAAAAAAATAAAACACAAAAACTTTACCATAATATCGGTTCTATTATTGCTTTTCACAATAAAACACGGTTAAAATTCTACATCCTTCCATTTCTAGACAAACTGCCAACATAGCTCCGAACCCCTAAAATAAAAACAAAACGATAAAATTAAACAAAATACATACCAACATTATCCAAGTCGTATCAGCAATCCACATATTATCAGAACTAGTCAGCAACGTTCGAGCGAGACTGACGGATCGAGAATCAACAAATGTACGTCAAGGTAGAATCCAGGGGGGCGGGATCGAGTTTGCCCGTCATGTACACTCTCAACGCAAATGGCTTCATTCTGCGTAGCTTCACAAGATTTTCTCTCACCGGTTGAGAGAGTAATAGAAGCACGTAATGAGTAAAGCATTTCGTCAAAATTATCAATCTTTTCGACTCTTCGCGCAAGAGTTTTAAAGATAAATAGTAGGATTAGGGCTCCCGTAATATAAGTTTTAATTAGTTGAATGAGTATGAAGTCTGAAAGTGAGTGCGATTGAGTAAAATTAATAAATGTTAGTGTGACTGAGAATGAATGAAATTGATTGAATGAGACGTACGAATGAGTTAGGTTAAAATATTCTGTCCAAGTGTCGTTCTTGTGACAGTGATATTGTTTTGTCCAAGCGTCGTACAGTAGTGTTGTTTTGTCCGAGCGTCGTACTCGTGACAGTGAAAAAGGGGAGAAAATGTGAAATTTAGTCTGTTTTTCTTCCGGATAGTTTCTGTTATTTGTTGTGTTTCCGATCAATATTTCTGCTCTACCAATACAAAGACCGTCTCAAATTCTGACGCATATTAAACAGTTTCGACAGCTACACTTTCGCAGTTGTTTTGGGAATGATGGATGGAACATATCGCACCTGATTTTGACAAATATTTCGGCAAGAGCACGAGACTGAAAATGGACAGGCTCACTGCTTTAGAAACATACAATTCCGGGAGAGAGAGCTCCTCTGGCCTTTGGAAAAATCATCCCTCGGAATTGAAACTGGTACTAAGGAAGAAGTAGTCGCATTAGAAGTCGGCTTTTGTTCGAAAAAAAAACCTATGGTTTTTTTTTTAAACCGAATCGGGGAAAATTGTGACCTGTTATTCATTGGTCACAATGTTGTTCCTTTGGTCACTGAGTCCAGCTTGTATATATTTTTCAAATATTGTATATTTTTGTTTATATCAATTGTCAGTAAATGTCTAAGTAGAATTTAAATATCAATCGCGTTTCTACTCCGTGTTTACACGTTTGAGTCACGTTTAAGTTCTGCTTAATAGCAAAGGTTGGTGTCAAAAAGTAGGGTTTTGTTGATTTATTTATTTATTTCCATTTGTTTATTTATTAGTTATTCATTCTATTTATTATTTATTCATTCTAGTTATTATTTAATTATTTACATTTATTTATTATTTATTTATATATTTACAATCATTTATTTACACTATTTATTTATTTATATTATTCATTTATTCACATTCGTAAATTCATATATTTGTTTATACAAATGTATTTAAAAATCGTGTTTAATCCACCTAGCAGTGAGATGATACCTATTTTTATCAATCCGCATGTGTTTTTTGCATGAATATTCTTCGGTGTTTAAGTTTTCATGACATTATTTTAATGACCCTCGTTTTAAGCGACAATTTGAGATTTTAATCACTCATTACTCTGTAATGCCGAAACTGCAAATCGGATCGAATTTGAATCTAGAAGTGTGATAATCGATTAAACATGCCATGATATGTAAGTTCCACTCTAGAGTTTACGGTAATTTAAGGTACTTCCAGAGCCGGTATTCAGGAACCAGCATAACCCAAACCGATTCGTATGGCCATATGACGAATAAATTACAACAGTTTTGAGTTCAACTTTGAAGCTTTTCGGGATTGTCATCTTCTATATCGGTTTGAATTTTAAAAATTCATCATCATGTAATTCGAGAACCGGAAGTCATAATTGGATAAAATAATTAATTTTTGTATATAAGTTTGTTTTAATTAAAATTTTTGTTTCTGAAATTTGATTAGGCTTTTTCTGAGAAAACGATTGAGCTTTGAGAAACGATTTTATACTGGAACCGGAATTCTAAAAGCGGTATGGCCGAAGTCAGATAAATTCACCTGAGTAGCTGTATAGTTTACATTTCAATCAAAATATTTGAAAATCAGTGAAGTCATCTTTGAGAAATCATAGCACGAATTAAATTTTAGGTGCCTTCTGATCGACAACTGAATAGCACTAAAACTGAAAAAAGTTAATTTTTTTATCGACTATCCAAATCTGCTAACCCGATAAACCTGATTAAATTATGTGGAATAGACATTTTTATACAATCCCCGAAACCGGAAGTTGGATCTGACTGAAAAGCAAGATGTTTTATAGAACTTTGAAACTTTTCATTTGAATCTTAGATGATTCTTAGATTTCATTTGCATCTTAGATCGGTTCAGCCATCTTCAAGAAAAATGAGTTACACAATTTTGATTTCGTTTCACATATCATCCTGTAGTTCCGAAACCAGAGGTCGGAACCAAACATAATGCAGGAACTTTGTTTGGGAGCATACGACTTTTCGTATGAATCTGAATTTGTAGAAAAGAAATTTTCCGAGAAAATTAATTGAAGTTATTTGTCACACACGCATTTGCTGATCTCGACGAACTGATTCGAATGGTATATGGATGTTATGTTGTTCCAGCATTTATTGCTGTAAGTAGTTTAAAACAAAATAATTAAAAAAAATTCTGCCATCATCTGGTTTATATATGTCATATTCGAACGATTATGTTGCCAAAAACGAGCCGTGCCAAAATCGGTCCGAGGCTAAATGTCATGAAAAAGGATGCTGTACACAGTCTTTTTGGTACTTAGAAACAATTGTATGTAACAGTATAAAAAATCGTGTTTTCGATATCTCCGTTAAAAATGGACGGATTTTAACAATCTATGGCTTGTTGGATAGGTATTACCGTGCGGAATCTAAGTCTGAAAACATATTCTGTTTTCAAGGTCAATTGTGACAGATACTGTCAAAAAACTGAAAATTTTGACATAAAACTTTGTATAACTCAAAAAGTAAACATCCGATCTCAAAACCATTCAATAGCGTTTTGGGTGACGGGGAGACCTTTCATTTGCGACTAGTTTGATGAAAATCGGTCCAGCCATCTCTGAGATCTCGACCTCTTAGTTGACAACACACATACGGACACACACACATACACACATACACACACACACACACACACACACAGACATTTGCTCAGTTCGTCGAGCTAAATCGATTGGTATATGTCATTCGGCCCTCCGGGCCTCGGAAAAATTTTCGAAAGTTTGAGCGAATTCTATACCTATTTTTTATATATGTATATAAAAATAGGTAAAAATTAGGATTATTTCGATTAAAGGAAACAAGTGTAGTAGGTACAAATATAATCCAAGACACCAACCTGAAACACAAACTATAAATCATTGTAACCGTCATCTGTCCACACACTGTCATCATCCTCATCATCGTCATCATCGCAGCATAAAATGCGGGGTGGCCTGCTTTGAAGGTGGCGGTGGGATTGGGATGGAAAATGGACAGCAAGCCGATAAAACCGCGGGAAAACCCTTGAGCGGGAGCTAGTATTTGGTTGACCCGGTAGAGTGAAGGTTGCAGCAGCGTGTCACCCATCAAAAGTGACAATCCGTTCCGTTCCTTCATTTAAATTTCTGGTCTATGAAATTTTTTAGTGGATCCAAAGGGATCAATAATTCGTACCGGACCAAGTTCAATAAACTGGTTGTTTGATGGTTATGTTTATTTGCTGCTAGCCCGACGCGTGTGCCTTTTAGTGCAACAGAAAATAGTGCGCACAATACCACTCTCCGGGGATCATCCTCGGAACGAAGGCCTCCGCTACAGACAGGCCGAGTTGCTACATCATCTGCTGTTCCATCGCCCCATAGCAGAGGTCCACCCCGCCCGTCGTCCAGAGAACCATCAAGTCGACCAACGTGCATCACGGCCGCAACGGAGAGCTGAGCTACGAAGTTCTTCAAATAAACTTGCGCAAGTAAAAATATTAGTATAGATACAATATAGCGTTTAAAAAGTTAAAAATTGTACGGTCTTTTATTTATACAAGCTGTGTCGTCCATTTTGTGTATTTTGTTACTTGTTTCCGCCGAAACGATTAACTCAGTGGCCACAGGTTGGGAAGAAAGTCCGCCTAAAAATAGTGAAGTGAAATTTCTCCGGTGACCAAGAATATAAACGACCCTGAACTGGTGGTCCGGTGCTGAAAAGCAGCCACCAGTAGTGTGATACAAAACAATACGTAACACTAACACCATCGGATTCAAGATGTCGCATCTGATTAGCAATCGATATGAGAGATCCGGGTTTTCAACGGTAAGACCCCCGCCAGCATTTCAAGATTCATCGTGTGAGTTGTTGCATGCAACCCAAGGCAAAACGCAAATAACGATACTGAATTCTTTCCAGTTTATTGAAATTAATATTCGCAGTGGAGCGGAAGCAGAAACACCCATATTCCATTACTGACAATATCGTCGTTTTGTACAACCTGATCAGGTCTCGTGGGTGAGACCCCCACCAAGTTTCGGTTATTGTACGAAGGAAATTGATTCTCTGTAGACATTTTCGTTTCAGATACCTAATGTGACATCTCCAGGTACCTTTGGAGTCAAACCAGACCCCGAGATATTTAATTGTGAAGACCTTAGCTATGGTTTCACCTCTTAGTTGAAACTGTAATTGAGCTGGTTCTCGCTTCCTTGAAAATACAAATACTCAGTTTTCTCCGACAAGTTGTCGAGGGTGTCTTGTAATGGTCTTAAAAGATCGGCAGCTTTGGGTCATATAATAGACACAACGCTGTCGTCAGCAAGTTGTATTAGCGTGCAAGATGTATTCAATGTTGTTTACGTTAAAAATGTATAAAAGGTGGCTTAAGAATGAGCCCTGCGGAAGACTCGTATTGTCGAAAAATCCCATGCGCAAAATGCATGTGTTTTTTGAACAATATATTATATAAACAGTTGTTCAAAACTGGAGAAAAACCATGCTAATGCAACTTCTCAGATAGAACATTACTATAAAGTGAAATGAATGCCTCCTTGATGTCGAGGAAAACTGATGCCATTTGTTTCTTACGAGCAAATGCCTTTTGAATTTTTGTTTATAGCAACGTTAGACAATCGTTCGTACGTTTGCTCCTGCGGAACCCAAATTGTGTATCTGAAAGTAATCCATTAGTATCGACCAAGGACGAAAAAAATCAATCTTCGCCCTGAATACACTCGATCATGTTTTACTATACATCATCGGTCCATTGCGTATCCAATAATACATAACAAAGAAACTCAAACTAGTTCGGTATCATACTGCGGAGAATGTGAGAATTGAAAATCGCAAAATTTTTCAATACGAACACAATTGCCTATGCATGAATTGAAGAGTGCCAGCAAACATCATCGGAAGCGATTATGTTCGTTCGTAAAAATGAGCCAACTGTTCGTCGAAAATCCGAACGATTGAAAAGTGTTCCTGAATATATTCGGCAGGAGGTAGATCGAAATGATCTGTTGTAGGGTAGGGTGGAAAAAAAAATTGGCTATGACAAGATTGCATGATGGGTTCGGTCGGCTGAATATAAGTTTTAACTTGAAGGGCAATGTGCATTATCCCTAGGCTTTGGATGATGAGTTACAGGGCGCGTACCCCCGCTTAGCGCATGGGGGTGGGAGTTATACTTCGTATTGACAAAGTTGGACCTCACCGAGATCGATCGCTCGCTTATAAATGTAAAAAATGAAAATTTATTATATTATCTGAATCGATCACGGAGTGGACAGGACTAATACTGCTTGAAATTGACAATAGGTCATTAGGTGGTTTCGAGCATTCTTATGCCTCGAATTGGTCACCAATTTGAATTATATTGATCCAGTTGGGATGAATGTTAATATATAACATGCGTCCTGAACTGGTGAATTCAATTCAAAACAGAGGACTATTGTTATCAGGAATAAGAGTAAATTGACCTCTTATGAACCGTCGAGGAACTTTCAAACCCTTCCGATCCGGTTCGGTATCGGTACTTATGTCTACAAATTGCAATGATGGCGAAACTGATTGATCAGGTGTGGATACACTCTCAAATCAGGAAAGGTTTGAATGTACCTAAATTTTCTCTAAATTTGACACGGATGTCACTTTTAAACTGAATGTGTGAGATGTGTGTTTCTAGAAGAGAACGGTTCACGTGGACCATTTCATACAATCACACCTAGTATTTTTTTACGAAATATGTGTAGTTCTTGTTCCCTGGATGCATGCTCAACACTAGGGAGCCCAAAACTTAACTCTCTGTTTAAAAAAATTAACTGTGACAGAATAAGCTAGTGCAGTGTGCCTTAGTGCATATATCGTTAAATGAAGAATAAAGAAAAGATCACAGAATTTTAAGCAATCCTTCCATTGTGTACATATTGTGACTTTCCTGGGCAATTTAGTGTTAAATGCTCATCCTTACATTATACAATTTAACAAGCTCACTAACACCTGATTTTATTTGATTTTCTTTACGAGAAACGAGACTGTTAAAATAAAAGTTTATCATCGCAGATTTAAGACCAAGGAAAAAAAACCTTAGAATGTCCCACAAAAATGAAGAAAAATAGGTATTTTGATAAGTTACGATTTGGTAAAAGAAAAAGGTAAATGCACTACTAATTTTATTATCAATTTTATTATAATTATTATTGTTAATTTTATTATTTTTATTTTTATTGTTGTTATTAGTATTGTTATTATTATTGTTATTATTATTATTATCATTTTTTTAAATAAAATTTTTTTCTGGCCTTTTTGTGTAAAAGCTTTACGTGGTCGATTGGCTTACATTTTTGTTACTTAAATTTTTTTTGCTATTGGATCTCGTTGTCACCCTTTTTCTAGGGGGAGATAAGTTTCCATTTCCATCGAACGAGGGTCGGGGGTCACTTCGAACGCGGCTTATCTCATCATCCATTGTTTCATCGTCGGTGTTGTGTGTGTGATTTCCGTTTTCTTTTCGTTTTCCTCGTTGATCTTAGTTTTGGGCTCGTTGAGAGTTGCTGTAGATGCGCCTTGTTGTACATTGGTTGCAGTTGCTGGTTGGTTGGAGGGTAAGTTGTTAACTGCAGCTGGATACTGATGGATTCGTTGAAGTGGATGCTTTATTGTTGTTGGTGGCTGTCAAAGGTGTACTGGGGTTGGTGTGAAGGAAGCTCCGTTGTCCTTTGGTGTGGTTGTCTCTTTGTTCAGTTTATCACATGGCTTACCGTAGTGAACAACTTTTTGGCAATATTGACATGTGGCCATCTGATTGTCATATGTAACAAGTGATTTGCACGGAATTCTTGTATCCTGACCAAAAGTCACATAAGAATGTATAGGCCTTTTCAATTGTATGCGTAACAAAAGTACGCCATTTAGAATACCGGGGAAAAAGTACAGGTGTGTAATTTCGGAGACATAACTGGATGTCGTGAAAACGAATAAAACTGACACTCTTTCTTCATACTTCCGAATATCAATTAGTTCATCAATTGTGTTAATTGTGCAAGCTTTCCCATTTTTCACTACTAGAATTTGAAACGATACACCCAAACTACAGTACAGATTAGTTACATAAAACATTCTGACACACAAATATTACAAAATAACCAGTATAATTCTTTATGATAAAATAATTTTAATTTTCGATTTACAAAGAAGCAATCTTTATAGTTCTTTAGGTAACATTTGGAGCCATTAGAGGGACTGATTTTGCATAATGTTCCACATTGTTGCCCATTTCCAGTTGTATTTTGCTCCAATGCAAACGATTACATCATCCTGTTGGTGGATGATGTAATCGAACTTCTTCGAAGGAAACTAGCACTGCGACCTGAGCGTTTGAGGTTTTGTACAACGCTAAAGGTCTGCTTTCATTAACAGTTCGGCTGAAAAGTTCGTATCGTTTAATAGAAACACACATTTTTTTTTGCCAAAATTCGTTTTTATTATTCAACATAATTGCCATCAGAGGCGATACAGCGATTATAGCGATCTTCCAACTTTTCGATACCCTTTTTGTAGTACGATTTGTCCTTTGCCTCAAAATAGGCCTCAGTTTCAGCGATTACCTCTTCATTGCTTCTAAATTTTTTACCAGCGAGCATTCTCTTGAGGTCTGAGAACAGGAAAAAGTCACTGGGGGCCAAATCTGGAGAATACGGTGGATGAGGGAGCAATTCGAAGCCCAATTCGTTCAATTTCAGCATGGTTTTCATCGACTTGTGGCACGGTGTATTGGCTTGATGAAACAAAACTTTTTCCTTTCTCAAATGAGGCCGATTTTTTGAAATTTCGTCCTTCAAACGCTCTAATAACGCTATATAATAGTCACTGTTGATGGTTTTTCCCTTTTCAAGGTAGTCGATGAAAATTATACCATGCGAATCCCAAAATACAGACGCCATAATCTTACCGGCCGATTGTTGAGTCTTTCCACGCTTTGGGTTCGGTTAATCGCGTGCAGTCCACTCAGCTGACTGTCGATTGGACTCCGGAGTGAAGTGATGGAGCCATGTTTCGTCCATTGTTATATATCGACGAAAAAAATCGGTTTTATTTCGATATAACAGCTCCAAACACTGCTCAGAATCATCAATTTGTTGTTGTTTTTTATCGATTGTGAGCTCACGCGGCACCCATTTTGCACAAAGCTTTCTCATATCCAAATAATCGTGAATAATATATCCAACACGTTCCTTTGATATCTTTAGGGTGTCAGCTATCTCGATCAACTTCACTTTACGGTCATTGAAAATCATTTTGTGGATTTTTTTCACGTTTTCATCGGTAACAGTCTCTTTTGGACGTCCACTGCGTTCATCGTCTTCGGTGCTCATATGACCAGTACGAAATTTTGAGATCCACTTACGAATTGTTGTTTCGCCCGGTGCAGAGTCTGGATAACACTCATCAAGCCATTTTTTGGTATCGGCGGCACTTTTTTTCATCAAAAAGTAGTGTTTCATCAACACACGAAATTCCTTTTTTTTCCATTTTTTTCACAATAACAAAAGTAGCTTCACTCAAAATGCAATATCTCACAAACTACTAATCAGACAGCTGTCAAATTTATACACGTATCTTTTGAAGGTTGGTACTAACTGAAAATGGTATGGATTTAATTCTAGTAGCGCCCTCTCATAGAAACGATACGAACTTTTCAGCCGATCTGTTACTAGTGACTGCTGCTCTCGACGACAGAAGTCCACATGAAATCACGACCTGAGCGTTTGAGGCTTCATACCACGTAAAAGGTCTGCTTTCATTGTCAACTGCTCCACCTTACGATCGAAGTCCATATGAAAGCATTGCCGACTGCTCCACCTGACGATTGAAGTCCCAATGAAAGCACGACCTAAGCGCTTGAGGCTTTATACCACGCAAAAGGTCTGCTTTCATTGCCAACTGCTCCACCTGACTATCTTCCATATATACTGGAATGTTGTACTTAATGTTCTCGTGCTCCACATAGTGCACATTGTTATTGTCTTTTGCGAATTGAATTGCATCCAACTCTTTATAAAACTGGATGTAAACAACATTATTCGTCTTATTGCATTGAAGTGAATGCACACGTTTAATGTCAAGATGCATTTGCTCCTTAAGCAAACCTTCAAGTTCTCGTATCGAAGGTCGAATTTTGCACTGCCTGAAGTCAACCACAATTGTATTCTTCCGTATCGGCGGTAGCTTCTGTTCGTTTGGTTCACACATTTCGAGGTCGTTCTATTGTTCACTACACAATACTGTACTTGGTTTCTTCTGTCCCGAACGTAAGCGGTTTTGTTTTATCGACTGACTTGGATGAGATGTAATACCGAACTGTAACATGATTCATATGTTTCTTTGCAGATTGCGTTTGAGCGAATCCGTATTTTTTTTGGTGATTCTTCACTTCACTTTTTATCAAATTCAGTCTAAAATTTTGCATGGAACGTACCAGCATTGGCTTAGCAATGCCACCACTTTTACAAAGCAAAGTCTTGGTATTACATTCCTTTTGTGGAATTTGGCCTTTCTGTTTCATCAGACTTCGCAGCCGATTCTTAGTGTACAGAATCATTGCATGGCTAGTACTATGGATCCTACTGACACTAAGAACCCTTCCAGGTCGGGGCTCGAACATACGACAACTGGCTTGTAAGACCAGCGATATATGCACTGAACCGCCAACCCGGGCCACCACTTTTACCGTATTCATTAATTTATTCAGGTACGAAGCCTCACGTTCGCCATGTAGTATTTGTCGGATTAACCATCTAATTATTTGCAGTCATCAAAGGCTGGTTTCTTAGCTAGATTACGGTGTTACCCGGTCGCGCTAGGAGCAGCATTGAGAACAGTCAAATTAGTTATGGTTGCTTTTATTAATTCACAAAAGTCTTTTAACAGATCGGCTGAAAAGTTAGTATCGTTTCTATGAGAGGGCGCCACTAGAATTAAATCCATACCATTTTCAGTTAGTACCAATCTTCAAAAGATACGTGTATAAATTTGACAGCTGTCTGATTATTAGTTTGTGAGATATTGCATTTTGAGTGAAGCTACTTTTGTTATTGTGAAAAAAATGGAAAAAAAGGAATTTCGTGTGTTGATGAAACACTACTTTTTGATGAAAAAAAGTGCCGCCGATACCATAAAATGGCTTGATGAGTGTTATCCAGACTCTGCACCGGGCGAAGCAACAATTCGTAAGTTGTTTGCAAAATTTCGTACTGGTGATATGAGCACCGAAGACGATGAACGCAGTGGACGTCCAAAAGAGGCTGTTACCGATGAAAACATGAAAAAAATCCACAAAATGATTTTCAATGACTGTAAAGTGAAGTTGATCGAGATAGCTGACACCCTAAAGATATCAAAGGAACGTGTTGGACATATTATTCACGAATATTTGGATATGAGAAAGCTTTGTGCAAAATGGGTTCCGCGTGAGCTCACAATCACAATGTCACAAGTCGATGAAAACCATGCTGAAATTGAACGAATTGGGCTTCGAATTGCTCCCTCATCCACCGTATTCTCCAGATTTGGCCCCCAGTGACTTTTTCCTGTACTCAGACCTCAAGAAAATGCTCGCTGGTAAAAAATTTAGAAGCAATGAAGAAACTGAGGCCTATTTTGAGGCAAAGGACAAATCGTACTACAAAAATGGTATCGAAAAGTTGGAAGATCGCTATAATCGCTGTATTGCCTCTGATGGCAATTATGTTGAATAATAAAAACGAATTTTGGCAAAAAAAATGTGAGTTTGTATTAAACGATACGAACTTTTCAGCCGAAATGTTAAGTAGTGTATCGAAAAGTAGTAGGCAATATTGATTATTGAAAAAAAGAGCGAAAAAACATATTTTGACATCAGTTTTCGATTAATTGTAGAAAAATTACATTTTTATGCAATTCACTGATTATATTGAAGAAAATCCTAGTTTCTGTGAAACGCTCGCACTTTGGACTTGACATTCTTCATTAAATTCTGCACAGTTACTTTTGTGACTTTTCTGGTGGCAGCTGTCCAGTATTTTGAACTCCTGCATGTTTTGGGACACTGTACCTTCTTTCCGAAAGTGCCGCTTGACAACTGCCCAATACCTTTCAATTGGCCGAAGATCCGGGCAGTTCGGTGGGTTGATGTCCTTTTCCACGAATTGTACATTATTTTTTGACAACCACTGTAGAACGGAGTTGGCGTAGTGGGCTGAAGCCAAATCCGGCCAGAAGAGAGAGGGAGCCTTATGCTTTCTGTACAGTGGCAGCATTCTCTTCTTAAAACATTCTTCCTCGTACACCTTGGCGTTAATTGTGCCCTTCGTGAAGATAATCGACGACCGCAAACCACAGGTACAAATTGCTTGCCAGACCAACACCTTCTGCCCAAACTTTTCCATCGCCACCATGGTGTCAGCGTCATCCAGGTCCTTGTACACCGATTTCGTGTTTGAATGTTGCTAACTACTTATCGATACACTCCTTATATGAAATAAATTTGTTGCATGTGACAATTTTATTTAATTGGTTCTATCTGTTAGCCGAAAAAAGATAGACTTCTGGAGTGACGATATTAAAAATTTGGATGTCGCACACCTTTGGCTCGCTTCGCTTGTCAAACATGTGAAGCGTCGGCAAAACGCAGCGGTCGTTCACTTGCATCGATCACCGCTGACCTCTTATGATAAGTTCTTTTGTTTACAGTTGATCTTTATTTAGTACGGATAATTAATTTGGTTTTCATAAAAGATTCAGTCGCTGGATCACAAAAAGATGATTCCTCCTGAATCCCTCCTGGATGGGGCAATAATTAACCACAAGCAAAGGATGACTCTGGTGACTTATTCTCTGCTGAACAACTAAGCATCATTTTGGAAACAATGACAAAAAACTACGAAACTGCAGAACGCGGTTAGATCAAATCAATGCCTTAGGCAAATTCATCATCGAATATGCAATATAATGAGTTGGTTGTAGTAAATTGGAATGCTTTCTCACTCAGTAGCAAAACTGCTGAATTGTCCGACTTTCTTCAAGAGAAGAATGCCGATATTGCTATTTTAACTGAAACTCATCTTAAACTTAGAATTTCTATTTTTTTTTCCAACTACAGAATTCACAGGCTCGACATGACAACTACCAGAGGAGGGGGAGTTGCCATTGTCATTAAACGATCCATTCAGCACAGGCTTCTGCCTGCCTTTAAATTGCAACTTATAGAAGCCATCAGAATTAGGATTACAACGACGATGGGACCCATCATTATCATTGCAGCGTACTGTCCCAAACAAACCAATCTTCGAGATGGTACGTGTGCATCATTGAAGCGAGATCTGGCTATGCTCACTCTTCTACAGAACAAATTCATCATTGCTAGGGACCTGAACGTACGGCATGAGCTGTGGGGAAACAAAAGACAGAATCGAAACGGATTCGTACTTGCCGAAGATTAAGAAGCTGGGCAGTACAACATCCTCGCTTCAAATCAATCAACGTGACTTTCCAGATCGGGAGTTCATTCCATTTTGGATATATTCGCCAGCAACATCGTCATAGACAGCTCTCCGGTTGTTTTCGACGAGCTCTCTTTCGACCACTTTTGATGTAGGGATCTTCACCAGAAACAGTGCCTATTCAACCTCGGAGGAACTATTATCGCACCGACTGGGTCCAATTTCGAAAAATCGCCGACCAACTTATTAATATCGATTTGCCACTTGATTCCCCGATGGAAATCGATGCGACCCTATCTTTCTTCCAGCATTCAATCACAGTATCTCGTGATAGGACGGTTCCAGTACAACATATGCCGAGTTCCTCTCTTCAAATTGACAGTGTCACCAAGAAACTCATCCGACTTCGAGATATCTACCGGAGGCAGTATCAATGAACTGGTATCCTAGATAAGATGACCTCTTATAAGAACTCAACTAGGACAATCCAGGAAAGGATAACTGAGCTTCGCAACAGGAACTTCCAGCAAAAGCTTCGAGAAATTCTACCACATTCAAAGCCCTTCTGGTCCTTAACGAAGGTGCTTAAGACAAAACCGAAGCCTATTCTTCCTCTGATGACACCCCAGGACGCAACTGAAGGAATACCTTTAATCACACCAGTAGAGAAGACAAATGCGTTAGGCTAGCAGTTTCTGTGTTTTCACAATTTAGGACTCAACATTGTTAGTCCACATGAAAGAGCCGTTACTGATGAGCTGATGGATTTTGTGGCAAAATCCACAACTATGAAGGTCCCCGGTCTCGACAACACATTTAACATTGATCTGAAACATTTGAGTATTTGCACATTTGCTTCCTTAGCTAAAACTTTTAACAGGTGCTGGGAGCTCAGCTACTTCCCTTCAATGTGAAATCTAGCTAAAGTTATCCCAGTTTTGAAACCGGGGAATGATCCTTCCTTTCCCAAGAGCTATCGGACCATCAGCTTACTCTCTGCCCTATCCAAGCTGTTTGAAAAGTCAATACAAAGGCGAATTCTCGCTCTCGCAAATGAACAACATATAAAGCTTACTTCAGATAGAATTGGAACAAAGACAGTTGCCTGTATTTCAGTTATTTATTATTGAATTCAATATCTTTTTTTATGCAAATGTAGCGTTTTCTGCATACTTTTAAGAAAAAATACGGATAAAATTATTCTTCACGGTTTCGAAGGAATTTTTCCTGTAACATGGCTCATTAGGCGGCGCACACCTTCTTCGTCCATCGTTTTAGCTATCTCATTCCACCAGGTCGTTATCTGATTGATATCTTTGACAACCTTTCCCTTTGCCTTGAGTCTCCTCTTCATGATAGCCCAGTATTTCTCAATAGGGCGGAACTGGGGGCAGTTGGGTGGGTTAAGGTTCTTCGGAACAAACAGGACCCCTTTCTATGCATAGCATTCTTCAACGACTTTGCTGTAATGACACCTTGCCAAATCTGGTCGAAACATTACGGGATGATCGTGGGATCGAATGAACGGCAAAATTCGTTTTTCAAGACACTCTTTTTGGTATAGTTCCGATGTCATTGTCTTATTTGTAACGAAAACTTTCGTTTTTTTGCACAGCTGCAAATGCCCTGCCAAATCATAAATTTTCTTGCAAATTTGTCGGCAAAAACCAAATAAAATTTGGCTGGAACATCCCCCCGAGCCGTTGCCAAGTAAAACTTTTGACCTGGGATTTGCCTGAAGTCAGCCTTGATATAGTTTTCATCGTCCATCATAAGACACCCGTCGAACTTAGTCAGCACCAGGTGATATAGTTTCCGAGCACGAATTTTGACCACACTATTCTGTTTTGTGGTCCGATTTGGCTGTTTGCTAGCTCGATACGACTTGATTCCTACCTGCAGTCGAGTTCTCCCCAAGGTACTTTGAGCAGCACCGAATTTTCTGGCCAAATCACGGTCCGACAGATTATAATTCCTCTTAATCGTTTTCAAAATCTTACCACGCAGTTTCCGGTCGACAGTTCCACTCCGACGATTGGCTTGAGGCTTCCGAATCGTCGTCAATGTTTCGTTATGCCGTTTGATAACGGCCCATAGTGTATTTCTGGGCAATTTCAGCTGTTTAGCTAGCCTAGATGCAGACCACAAGAGATTTTCCAATTAATTGTGCACATTTTTTCCCTTCTTTCGGCTTCCGTGTTGATTGTTTAAAAAGTACAGTTGATTTGCGGAATGTCAAAAATCATACGTGAAGCTGACAAAATTCCCGACACGTGAGCGCCAAGAACTTCCAAATCCGTCCCCCAGGAGCGCCACAATATGAGCAAAAGTTTGTTCCAATTCTAAATGAAGCAAGCTTTATTACTGGAAAAACAGTTTTCACACCATCCACCAACTCACATTCTATACCAATATTGGATATTGAAAAGACATTCGATAATACGCGACACGATGGCCTGGTATTTAAACAGCATCGGTATAATTTTCCGATGTATCTTTTTAAAATTATCAAAAATTATCTTGCAAATAAAGCATTCCAGATTTCTCTAAATAATGCACTTTTAGAAAGATTTACTTTTTCTGCTGGTGTACCCTAAATAAGTATCCTAGGTCCCATCCTATACAACATTTTTACATCAGACATCACACCTCTTCCGGGTGGTGATGTTCTGTCACGATTTGCTGATAATACTGCCATTCTTTACAAAGGTCGTGTCATTAATGCCCTGAAGAATAAACTACAGACAGGTCCGGACGCTCTAACTGAATATTTCACAAGCTGGAAAGTTGTGATCAATGCAGCAAAAACTCAGGTCATCTTGTTTCCACATTCAAGATCTCCAAAACTTGTTCCATCAGACAAATGCCGAATACGATTCGGTGAAGAGGTCATCCAATGGTCCGACGAAGTTATCTATCTAGGACTCACCTTTGACAGACATTTGATATTCAGGTCACATGTTTCAAAATCGTTCAAAAATGCAGCATACTCATTAGGTGTCTGTATCCGCTGATTTGTAGAACATCTAAACTGTGCCTGAAGAATCAGATGGCTGTCTATAAACAAATCATCTACCCTGCATTTGAATACGCAGTCCCTGTTGCCGGGGCTGTGCACGAACGCACAAACTTAGGCTTCAGCGCATTCAAAGTTAGATCTTAAAGATGATTTTAAATCTACCCCCTTGGACAAGGACTAGTGCAGTACATGAGATGGCCTCCCTTGATATACTAGAACAAAAATTCGAACAATACTGCACGAAATTTGAAGAGAAATGCTCAATCTCTGTAATACAAATCATTCAAAATTTGTATGTATTAGGTTAGAGAAAGTTATCAGTAGGTAGATATTTCATTAATAATTAAAATAAATATTGTGATATTAAATATTCTTAGTATGTAAAACAAGTAACTTAAACACCTATTATTGATAACGAATCGTGTGAACAACAAAGATGAAAGGCCAAAGAGTCAAAACACATGTACTGTAAAACGTTGATGTAATACACAAAAATAAGAATAATAAACAGATATTTATGCAAATTTATTTTTCATGGGATATCACACGTCTCATAACGCTCATATAATACTCCTTGTGTGTGCCATGCACTGGTTCTGTACACTCTGAATCGGCTGCGAAGTCTGTTGAAACAGAAGGTCAAATTCCACTACAGGAATGTAATACCAAGGCTTTGCTTTGTGTACGGTCTGGCCTTGTGGAAGAAATTCATGACAAACAACACTCTTTTAATCCATCGTCTTCTTGTTCAGTCGAATGTGACGTGTTTTTTCGGTCGCGGCTCATTCGGTGTTTGCCATTCATTCGCTTGATATCTGGATTGCGTCTCCAGTAATAATCCGTTTGATGAATGTTGGGTCAGATTCGGCCTTGAAAATCATGGCTTTTGCGACTGTCACTGCCACTGATAAACAAATGTTTTCTTCAGAGTGTCGTTGCCGAAATACTCATCTAACATTTGCAGTGTCGTCGCACCATTGAAACCGTTTTTAACGCAAAATTTAATGCAAACTCGTTGTTGCAAATGCAATTCAATTTTAAAAATTGTACAAAATCGAGGACACGGACATTCGCAGATGTATTCAATATAGTGTAACTTTTAGAAATGTTCAGCTATCAAGCTGAAAATTTGATAGAATATCAGTGACAGATGCGGCAACCTAAAGAAAAATTTAATTGGGTGACTAAGAGCGCCACACATTGGTAATTCCGGGAACTTTTTGATGAAGGTAGTAGTTCGATCCTATCACAACAGTACGGGGAAACAATACAAATTTCTACCAGACTCAAAGCATGACCGCCGCCAGATCATGTTTACTTTCTTTATTCTATGCCTTCGCTAGAATTGCATATTAATTTGGTTTATTGGTATAATCAACTGAGAGCTAGTTTTGACAGATATTTGTTACTATTCCGTTTTGAGCGTCGCATTTGAACCTTCGCATTATGTCGTGGTCTCGGCCAATTGGTTTACATACACCATCTACACCAGCTTATCTGGTGTCTCGGTCCGACCGGATGCTTATGCCTTAATATGAATAAGTGTTGTCTTTTATGCTACATGGGACAACGAGAAACAATATACGAAAAGATCAAATGAGTGTGACCTCTGATTCCGAAGATATGATGATATAAGTGACGTAACAGAAAAATAACGAGTTGTTTTCTATCACGAAATATTCTTGGAAATGGCTAAACCAAATTTCACACGCTTGGGCTCATTTGAAAGTAATTATTGGGTCCTTGATCAAGTTCAAACATCAAAAAACTGTGCCTTTGCTTCCGGAGATATGATGGTATAAGTGATGTAACCGACAAAACACTGTTTTTACCGCTCTAATACATATAAGGGAGCCAAAATTTAAGGATCACCTCTAGTTTCGTAAAGGCGTACTGCTCTAAAATTTGAGCACCTCGAAACAAGTCCATAAGCAAAATTTGAGCTAAATCGGTGCTGCCCGGCGGTTAAGGTTTGAAAATTTTTAATTTAATATCATAGTTAGAGTTAGGATCATCAATGTTAACTTTTTAAAAACTAAAATGTTAACTAATTTTATTAATGAATCCGGAGTAACGGATACTAACTAGCTATTACGAACACTCGGCAGAGTAAGAGAACGACCGCGTGGCTCGGCTACCTTTTATAATGCAAAAACTGCTAACTATGCGATTCTAACGGCGTGTACTCGTGGCTCGCTGTAGTTGGTCGGTAGTGTTTCCTAATGGCTCCCCTTTTTAAAGAAAAGCTGTCCTCAGTGTCCTGTTTCCAAATCTGTGTTATTCCTGTGGTATGAATGGCACCTCGGGATCTCCGCCTGTTGATGCATGTGCTGAACTCGTATCTTCTCTGTTCCCATCTTGTAGAATTACTAGTGTGGACCTGCGAGCGATGATTACTTTGAGGGCCCATACTGCAATGAATATGATTAGGCTTATAGATATAGATGATATGCCGTCAAATGATAACCATCCAAAAGTTTTGAGGTTCCAGTGGAGATTTTCTGTGGTCAGGTTTAAATTATTGATATGTTTTCGTTGTTCCAAATTAGGTTCCTGTAAGTAACCTAATGGAATGCGATTTATAACGAAGGTTGAATTTACTTTCACTCCAGTGGTCGTTATGAATGACTTTGTCGAAATTTCTAGATTACTGTTGGAGAACTCTTCCCCGTCTAGTTTTAGCATACAACTAGAAAATTGTATGAGGAATGTGCCTTTCAGTTCTAGTTGATGATTGGAGTAGTTGGATGTTAACACTACATTCGCATCGTTAACCAGTATATTTCCATCGTTGATATTTCTGATAGTTTTACTGTTGTACACTCGTTCTATAGGACATAGTGCGTTTGCACCTTCAATTATTTGTTGCACACATTCTATCACTGGCTCCAGTTGTGAGCTTGGACAGATGTAAATGTGTTTGTATTTGGGGCATTGTGATTTTGTATTATATACTATTGGACCGTTCAGGTAATAGGTTGATGTTAGATGAAGATGTTTGGTTGGAAATTATTGACTTCACAAAGTTCATAGTGTATTCCGCGTTTTTTATTTTGGGTATTTTCAGTATGTATGGTATGGTTTCTTTACTGTACATGACGTAGGCGCTCGAGATGTCTAGAACATTTCCTACGATTGTTGTTTCTAGACCGCTTCGAAGAAGGATCTGCTTTGCGGTCTTCATCTCTTGGCCAAATCTATAGCTTCTTCTATGTATTCTAAATGTTTAATAAGCTCGTCAATGTTGAACAGAAGGTTCAATGAATCGAAATAAGTGCGTGTTTCTTTAGCTGTTACATCAAAATTTTAAGAATTTTTAAGTGTCATTACAATATTGTTTGATATATTATTGATTATATTTTCGAAGATATGATTGGTAGTGATTTGGTTATTGCTCTGATCTATTAGTAAATTTGAAGTTCTATTAATTATTCGTATAGATCTTCTGCGTCCGGGATGCCAGACACGTACTTCCAAATTATACCTAATGTTTCCCATCTTTTAGTTCTAGACTGGGGTTGCAACTTCTGGAAACAAGAGTTTAACGTTTCTATTTTAGAATTTAATAGTGAGCTCATTAACTGTTCTGTTTCTGTCTGTTTTTGAACTTGATAATTTAGTTGCTCTATAGCTTTCTGAATGAGACCTAAATCAATCCGGTGCATTATTCTTATAAAATTATTGCTATGTTAAGTCGTGCTGGTCCTAGGGGTATTATTGCCAGAAGGTTTTTGGTCAAGTCGTGCATTTGTATGTCGGTGAACCCCCTCTTTATCCATGCGAAAAGTCTGAAAATTTAGAAGAAGGACCTGTCTTATGTTTTTGTGTGTCTCTTAT
Organism: Malaya genurostris; assembly: GCF_030247185.1. Classification (NCBI taxonomy): domain Eukaryota; kingdom Metazoa; phylum Arthropoda; class Insecta; order Diptera; family Culicidae; genus Malaya; species Malaya genurostris. The sequence continues at coordinate 149,419,895 of NC_080572.1, forward strand.
GAGTCTTGATATGTTTTTCGTCAGTAATAGTTTTGTCTGTCTGACTTTCAATCTTTACAAGTCCGTAGCGATGTCCATAAGGAGAAGGCTTCGCTCTGCCTTTCATGAGGATTGTTGGTTTATTGATTTTTCTGAATTCATCAGAACGCATAGTTTCCAACTTTGCGTTGTGACTATCGGCCAAAACTTTTATATTATCTTTGGCGGTATGGATTGTTTTTTGCTTTGCCAGATTTATCTCGTCGATGTTTAATGAAGTGGATGTTTCATATATAATTTCTCGTGGTGAGAGATTTGTAACGGAGTGCTTTGATTCGTTATATAATGCGAGCAATGTGTTATGGAAGCGTTCTATAATTCCATTGCTATTGCTGCAGCTGGCAAAATGTAGAGAAATATTCTGTTTTTCCAAGAAGTCTTTAAATTTTGCGTTATGAAAAACTGTGGCTTGATAACAGGTGATCATTTTAGGGATTCCAAAAATTTTGAAATATTCTACTAGGGTTTCAATTACCTCATCTGCCGGTTCGTTACGGATTTTATATATTTGGGCGAATTTTGAAAAAGAGTCCACGAGAGTAGGGATTTTTCAGTTTCTCTGACGTAAACGTGTACGAATACATTTTTGAAAGGTTCCTTGTAAACTCTTCGAGTGATCGGAATTTTGAATGGTTTTCTTTCATACTTGGAGAATTTACAATCTTCACAGTTTTTTATGAAGGATTTAACTTTTCCAAGCATTCCAGGAAAGTATTTGCGAGTTTCCTCGTAGGTTAGCTTGTAATTTCGGTGGTTGAAGTTATGGCATCTCTTGATGAAGTCCTGTTGGTCCTGAATAGTTTAATATTTGAGAATTGTATTTTTATTCTTTTAAAATGAGATCGAATTATGTCTTCACACATGTTTGCAATTCCGGGTTCGGCGAAGATTTCATTAGATTTTGTTGGGTCGAGGCATTTTTTAAGTATGTCTGTCAGGTCGTCTTTCGTGTAGTCATGTCTGTGAAATATTTGTCTAAAGTGATTGGGAAATATCATACAATTTAAGTACGGACTTTTAGAAGGGCTATGAGATTTGCGTATAATGAATTGAACTGGATGTTTGTTAATAATTTGTGAATGATACACAGGATCATTTTCGAACAATTCGTTACACAGTTCATCGTTTAAGTTCAAATCTGATGAAGGAATTCTAGAAAGACCGTCAGCAACGACGTTTTGTTTGCCTTTTTTATTTATAAATTATTTTGAAATCAAAATGTTCCAAGTACAGTCTCTGTCTGGTAACTATTCTGTGGAGTCGGTCAGTTTCAACTCCTTCGTAAGAGGTTCATGATCAGTGTAGATCTTGAATTCTCTTTCGTATAAATATGGCCGAAAAGACTTTGCCGCGAAATAAATGCCTAAGAGCTCCTTTGCAGTAGCAGAATATTTTTCCTCGTCTTTTGATAATGTGCGGCAGAGGAAGGCGATTGACCTTTCTTTTCTATCGACAGCTTGTGCTAGAACGGCACCGATTGCCACATTCGAGGCATCGGTCGTTAAAATAAATAGTAAGTCGAAATCAGGGTATGCTAGAAGGAGATCGGAAGACATGATCTCTTTCAATTTTTCAACCGCCTCTTCGAAGTCGGGCGTTATCTTAATTTTGAAGTGCGAGGTTTTGCTACATGGGCAAACCGTGGTATAAATCGTCTATAGTAGCTTATAGTACCTAAGAATGATTTTAGTTCTTTTGGGTTTTGGGAAGAGGCCAAATCTTCACAGCCTCTACCTTTCGTGGATTGGGTTTAACTCCTTCGGTTGTTACAATGTGACCGAGGAATTCCGCCTCGTTTCTCAAAAATTCGGTCTTGTCGCATTGGATTTTTAAGTTTGCGTCTTGAAGAGTTTGTAGAACTTTTGAAATGTCTTGTAGGTGCTGTTCTAATGAAGATGAGAAGCTATATCATCCATATAAACGAAGCATCTTATACCGAGATGTTTTCTCAGCGCAGAGTCCATTAACCTTTGAAAAGTTGCGGGCGCAAAGTTCAGCCCAAACGGCATACGAATAAATTTATATTTCCCGTTGTCCACGTTAAAAGCGGTCTTAGGGATATCGTCTGGTTCCACCCCAATCTGGTGGAAGCCACTGTCAAGGTCTGGCCCTGTGAAATATTGTGCTTTTCCAAGCCGATCTAAAATCTCGCTGAACTCCGGGATCAAATATCTATCAGCGGGTGTAACTTCATTTAACTTCCGATAGTCTACGACTATACGGTATTTTTTGTCGTGAATACGACTTACTTTACTATGGCGTGCCTTTTCAAAATTTACCCTCTGAGAGAGTGATAAGTTTTTGATCGTGAATATCTCTTGTTGTATCTAGCGAATCAAAATAATTTTTGCTAAACGCCATCGGAAATATGATCACAATTTGATGATAAAATTATCAGTTGTGTGACATAATCTCAAATAATTCAAAATTAAACTTTTCTGAAATGTTTGGTATAAACGAGTATCAAAGAGGATAATTCATAAGGCGCGTTTGCCTTGCTCGTATTTTTAAAGCTCAAAGCTCAGTGATCTGTGAAAGGATTTATATAATCTAACTACCAATAGAATCGAAATTTTTCAACTTAAACGTGTAAAGAAAAAGCATTGAAGTATTTCAATAGTACACTATTGAAAAACCTGTCTCATTTGACCCATGTCAACACCTGCCAATCAGAACGCGTTCTGAGGAAGAGTACAAAATATCTGCTACTGTATAACTTCGTGAAAAATTTTCCGAAAAGTGGTGAATATCGCAGTGAGTTCCTAAATTTGGTCCTTCTGAATGCTAGAAACGAATCCCTACAGCATATTGATAGTTTCTTTCAATAAATTATGCAAATTCGAAATGAAATAATCGACATTAAAATTCTGTATGCGGCTGTTTTTATAGCCGTTAGGACCGCCCATTAGTGAAAAAGCTACAAACGAAATCAGGTAAAAACAAACCTCTCAACAATAATTGGTTTAGTTTGGACTCTATCGCCACTGCGAGCAGATGTATTTTGTGTTGTTTGCAAAGCTAGTTTCGCTTCCGACAAGAGCGATTACGTCATAGCTGCGAGTCATACTAAAAACTTCACCAACCGTATGGCGTACTGCAAGGCCAGCCGAGGCAGCCATTTGAATGAAATTATATTCCACAATCAATTGTGGAATTGGAAGGATTGTACTTTAATATGAAAAATTAATTTTGAAATCGAATGAACCGTTTGTGTTTTATTGCTTGTGCAGTTTTATGGAACGTTCGTCAATGAAAAAATACTGAACTAATTTTGGCATGTTCAGCTGAGTAAAAGTCGGTAAAACTATTGCTGAGTTCGGTAAAGGAAATTAAGTGTGTAGATCTTGAAAAATCACCATAGGGGGAGGGTACATGAAATTTCCGAAATCGAAAAAAAATTATAATAAATCGACTTTCTGGGACAGAGATTCAAGTCCCAGAAAGTCGATACTGACTAAACAGTATAATATTACCGCACTGACTAAACAGTATAATATTACCGAACCCTCATCACAAATTACTAATCAGTACAGGGTCCGCGATCTAATTTATTTTACTAGCGGTTATTTCGACATTTCCATCTCGGCTGGTATGTTAATAAGCAAAATTGTCGCATCTGGAGTACGGAAAACCCGCACGTTATCATGGAGAAGCCGATGCATCCTCAGAGAGTGACGGTTTGGTGCGGATTTTGGTCTGGCGGCATTAGTGGGTCATTTTTCTTCGAAAATGAGGCAGTAGCAGCCGCCACGATCAATGGCGTGCGCTACCGCGCCATGATTAGCAATTGGTTCTTCCCGTTACTTGAAGAGGAAGACTTGGACACCATTCCAACAAGACGGCGCTCCGTGCCACATAGCCAACGCTACGATCGATCTTCTGCGCACAGTCTTCGAAGATCAAATTGTCAGTCGAAATTCGGATGTCGTTTGGCCCCCTCGGAGCTGTGATTTGACGCCGTTAGACTATTATCTTTGGGGTGCTGTCAAAGATAAGTGTTATGTGGACAAGTCAGATACAATTCAAGACTTGAAGGACAACATTCGTGCAGCCATAGCTGAAATAAAGCTGTATGCAATCGAAAATGTACTAAAAAACTTCACCGACCGTATGGCGTACTGCAAGGCCAGCCGAGCCAGCCATTTGAATGAAATTATAATCCACAATTAACCGGAAGGATTGTGCTTTAATATGAAAAAAATAATATTGAAATCGAATGAATCGTTCGTGTTTTATTGCATGTTCAGTTTTACGGATCGTTCGTCAATGAAAAAAATACTGAAGCATGTTCAGTTGAGTAAAAGTCGGTAAAAATATTGCTCAGTTCGGTAAAGGAAATTAAGTGTGTTGATCTTGAAAAATCACCATAGGGGGAGGGTACATGAAATTTCCGAAATCGAAAATTTTTCTTTTATAATAAATCGACTTTCTGGGACAGAGATTCAAGTCCCAGAAAGTCGATTCATTCAAAAAAATAGTAATAGTGGTTTTAAAACATATAACATTGTTGTGCAAGTGATCATTTATTAGAAGAACTAACCGGTCACGCTATGCAACGGTTGATAATCTACAAAAGCAGCGACACCGATTAGTAAACAACTGTAAAAAGATCCACCACGGAAACACGATCTACCACGATCTGCCATCTTACCACGGATGCTAACACCAGTTTTCATATTGTAAGTACTTTATATATATTTTATCGCACTCACAGTTTAAAATGGTAGAAACTCGGCAAACAACAGAGATAGAGCAGCTCCGCCAACAAATGGCCGAGCTTACAAAATTGGTGACCAATAGCTCTAGTGTATATCACGTGCCGGATTCCATAAAACAAATACCGGAATTCTCTGGTATAGAAGAGAACTTCTTATTTTGATCGACGAAGTTGATCAAATTTATGAAACATTTGCGATCAAAGGCAGAAATGGTAGCCCAGACACCATGAATGCATATTATATGCAAGCAATTTAAAACAAAGTTAAAGGTGAAGCTCAAATCACCCTTTGCACCAACGGAAATCCAAATACGATTCCAGAAATAAAAAAAGTGTTGATGGAGCACTATGGCGACAAGCGCGATATCGCCACGAATTTTAATCACCTGTTCCCGACAAAGTAGGGTGAGCGGTCCCACCAAAAATTCTACAATGATATGAAAGAGCTAGAGTCGAGAATAAAATCAAATTTATTACTTAATCCTATTTCCACCACAGAGCTTCTCGAAAAGATTATCGTGACTAAGTATCTGGATAATATCCAAGAACCGCTGGCAAGCATAATCCGAAGTTCTAACCCCAAAAGTATAGACGACGTGTATCAGTCCGTTCTATTAAAACAAAACGCTGAACACGCAAACTCACGATAAAACCGAAATCTTTTTTTCCATTCTAATAATAGCAATCAAAATGCAAACGGAGCAAAACTCACTTTCAAACCTCCACAGTACGATTCCAGTAAATCCTTTCACAAAAAACCTGTTTTAATCCACCTAGTGGTGTAATGATGCCTTTCACATGTACATATAATATTGTGATATTCCATTCAAAATTTATCTCTTCGATTTTTGAAACAAACCAAGAGATTGTTTGTGCATTAACTAGTATAACATACAGAATAAAACAATGCTTTGATTGCGTGAGTCATCCACATTTCCACAAACCAAAGTCGGTTCGTACGGCCACCAACTAACATGACACACAAACTCTTCTAGTACGCACTCTAAATTATGATTTAAATGTTTGTTGTATCCGAAAATATTTTAAGTGACGGTGTACAATATTGAACACACTTTACCCTATACCTCCGGAACCGGAAGTCGGATCCGGATGAAATTCAGGAATTCCATATGGGATCGAAAGACCTTTCATTTGAATCTAAATTTGTGGAAATCGGTCAAACCATCGCTGAGAAAAGTGAGTGAGATCTATTTTGGTATATAAGACCACTATTTCCGGTACTTCCGGAACCGGATACCGGAAACCAGGATAGCCAGAATCGGTTTGTTTAGTTGCCTACTGATAATGACTATCGATTTGTGTAGTTTTGAGACCAGTTTAGAAAATTTTTTACGTTTTTTGTTTCGCCGGTTTAAGTGACGGTGTACAATATGTAACACACTTTACCTTATAATTCCGGAACCGGAAGTTGGATCCGGATGAAATTCAGGAATTCCGTATGGGACCACGAGACCTTTCATTTGAATCTAAGTTTGTGGAAATCGGTCAAACCATCGCTGAGAAAAGTGAGTGAGATCTATTTTGGTATATATGACCACTATTTCCGTTACTTCCGGAACCGGATACCGGGAACCAGGATAGCCAGAATCGGTTTGTTTGATTGCTTACTGATAATGACTTTCGATTTGTGTGGTTTTGAGACCAGTTTAGAACATTTTTTACGTTTTTTGTTCCGCCGGTTCAAGTGACGGTGTGCAATATTGAACACACTTTACGCTATAATTCCGGAACCGGAAGTCGGATCCGGATGAAATTCAGAAATTCCGTATGGGACCACGAGGCCTGTCATTTGAATCTAAGTTTGTGGAAATCGGTCAAACCATCGCTGAGAAAAGTGAGTGAGATCTATTTTGGTATATATCACCACTATTTCCGGTACTTCCGGACCCGGATACCGGGAACCAGGATAGCCGGAATCGGTTTGTTTAGTTGCCTACTGATAATGACTTTCGATTTGTGTGGTTTTGAGACCAGTTTAGAAATTTTTTTACGTATTTTGTTTCGCCGGTTTAAGTGACGGTGTACAATATTGAACACACTTTACCCTATAATTCCGGAACCGGAAGTCGGATCCGGATGAAATTCAGGAATTCCGTATGGGACCACGAGACCTTTCATTTGCACCCAAGTTTGTCAAAATCGGTTCAGCTATCTCCGAAAAAACCTAGTGTGATTATTTGAAACATACACAGACACACACACACACACACACACACACACACACACACACACACACACACACACACACACACACACACACACACACACACACAGACATTGCTCAGCTCGATGAACTGAGTCGAATGGTATATGACACTTGGCCCTCCGGGCCAATTTTCACTGGTTGATTTTTCAAGTGATTGCATAACCTTTCTATATGAGAAAGGCAAAATCATTCAAATCTTAAGCCACGCGAAGAGAACAAAATAGTAACGAAGCGCAAAAAGGTGCAATAGACGAAAAGAATGACAATGACGATGACGATAACGATAATTACGACAACGACTATGACGACGACGTTGAGGAGTCTCATGAAGAATGTGACGTAAATTTTCAACTGGTCAGACTAGACACAAGACCAGTCCAAACTTTATCCCGTACTTGCGGTTCCCGACTATCTCAACTATCTGGTCGACAAGGAGCCAAAAAATCATACATTAATCCCGAACACGTGGCTAAAGCGAAAAAAACCACCAACCCTGCAATAGTAACTAATAAGAACGACAGATTCGTGCTAGACAGCGTAGTAAGTATAAATCTCTTCCACGATTCATTTGAAGAGAAATTGCCGTACCACGTATTTCAGTTCCACCAATTTTTTGACGATTTCATAGGTTACGAAAACCTAGCAAAAATGAAGGCAGTTATAGACACATCAAATCACTTTGTAAAAATTTGGCCATAAGAAATACCATTTCCCTAAATTATATCCATCCAATTTCAATTTCCACGAATGTAAAGAATTTTTTTTTTAAGATCTCAACCACATCGAACGGTTCATTTTTGATCGAGCAGAAGGTTAATCTTAGCTCTTAGGTTATTGTAAACCTCGGCTTATATGAAGCCCGCGACAATAAAGCGACGGTTTTTCTGTCTAAGAATGGCAAAAAAGAAAACTTCGGCTTTGAGCCATTTAAAAATGATTCATATTTACTAGAAAGCGAAAGCAATATAAGCAAACTAAATTTCCCAGCCAGTCATTTAAACAATGAGGAGATTCGCCTTCTAGCGAAAACCCTTAAGCCGTATAAAAAGGTATTCTTTAATGATAGAGAGAAGTTATCTTTCACACACGAAGTCAAGCACTCTATCAACACAACTAACAATAAACCTATTCATCAAAGAACTTACAAATATCCTTACCATCTCCGCGTAATCGTATCAGCACAAGTTCAGAAAATGTTGGACACAGGAATAATTCGGGAATCCTCATCCCAGTGGACTTCTCCAATTTGCGTCGTACCCAGAAAGGTCGAAAATTCTGGTTTAAAAAGGTGGGTGGGTAATGTCAGAGGCATAACTGGATGACGTGAATACGAAAACAACTGACATGTTCCTTAACACTTCCGAATATCAATTAGTTGATCAATTGTATGAATTATGCAAGCATTCCCCTTTTCCACATATTTCGCAAAAACAAATAAGGCTTCACTTGATCTCGATTACTGTGAATTTCAAACAGCGAAAAGTGCAAAAATCTAACTAAACTGTTCTAGATTTGCACTAAACTGAGGATATTTCCTTTCGATTTGCGAACAACAAATCCTAATAGTTCTTTAGAAAACTTTTAGAGCCATTAGAACGGCTGATTTTATGTAATGCTCTCCACCGTTGCTTTTTCACCAATGTAAATGACTCGCAGCTGTGACGTAATCGCTCTTGTCGGAAACGACACAAAATACATCTGCTCGCATTGGCGATAGAATCCAAACTAAACCAATTTTTGTTGAGAGGTTTGTTTTTACCTGATTTCGTTTGTAGCTTTTTCACTAATGGGCGGTCCTAACGGCTATAAAAACAGCCGCATACAGAATTTTAATGTCGATTACTTCATTTCGGATTTACATAATTTATTGAAAGAAACTATCAATATGCTGTAGGGATTCGTTTCTAGCATTCAGAAGAATCAACTTTAGGAACTCACTGCGATATTCACCACTTTTCGGAACATTTTTCACGAAGTTATACAGTAGCAGATATTTTGTTCTCTTCCTCAGAACGCGTTCTGATTGGCAGGTGTTGACATGGGTCAAATGAGACAGGTTTTTCAATAGTGTACTACTGAAATATTTCAATGCTTTTTCTTTACACGTTTAAGTTGAAAAATTTCGATTCTATTGGTAGTTAGATTATATAGATTCATTCACAGATCACTGAGCTTTGAGCTTTAAAAATACGAGCAAGGCAAACGCGCCTTATGAATTATCCTCTTTGATACTCGTTTATACCAAACATTTCAGAAAAGTTTAATTTTGAATTATTTGAGATTATGTCACACAACTGATAATTTTATCATCAAATTGTGATCATATTTCCGATGGCGTGTAGCAAAAATTATGTTGATTCGTTAGATACAACAAGAGATATTCACGATAAAAAACTTATCACTCTTTCAGAGAGTAAATTTTGAAAAGGCACGCCATAGTAAAGTAAGTCGTATTCACGACAAAAAATACCGTATAGTCGTAGACTATCGGAAGTTAAATGAAGTTACACCCGCTGATAGATATTTGATCCCGGAGATCAGCGAGATTTTAGATCGGCTTGGAAAAGCACAATATTTCACAGTGCTAGACCTTGACAGTGGCTTCCACCAGATTGGGGTGGAACCAGACGATATCCCTAAGACCGCTTTTAACGTGGACAACGGGAAATATAAATTTATTCGTATGCCGTTTGGGCTGAACTTTGCGCCCGCAACTTTTCAAAGGTTAATGGACTCTGCACTGAGAAAACATCTCGGTATAAGATGCTTCGTTTATATGGATGATATAACCATCTTCTCATCTTCATTAGAACAGCAGCTACAAGACATTTCAAAAGTTCTACGAACTCTTCAAGACGCAAACTTAAAAACCCAATGCGACTAGTCCGAATTTTTAAGAAATGAGGTGGAATTCCTCGGTCACGTTGTAACAACCGAAGGAGTTAAACCCAATCCACGAAAGGTAGAGGCTGTGAAGATTTGGCCTCTTCCCAAAACCCAAAAGAACTAAAATTATTCTTAGGTACTATAAGCTACTATAGACGATTTATACCATGGTTTGCCCATGTAGCCAAACCTCGCACTTCAAAATTAAGAGGAAATCCAAAATCGTTCGAGATAACGCCCGACTTCGAAGAGGCGGTTGAAAAATTGAAAGAGATCATGTCTTCCGATCTCCTTCTAGCATACCCTGATTTCGACTTACTATTTATTTCAACGACCGATGCCTCAAATGTGGCAATCGGTGCCGTTCTAGCACGAGCTGCCGATGGAAAAGAAAGACCAATCGCCTTCTTCTCCCGCACATTTTCAAAAGCCGAGGAAAAATATTCTGCTACTGCAAAGGAGCTCTTAGGCATTTATTTCGCGGTAAAGTCTTTCGACCATAAATATGGAAGAGAATTCCAGATCTACACTGATCATGAACCTCTTACGAAGGAGTTGAAACTGACCGACTCCACAGGAATATATATATATATATATATATATATATATATATATATATATATATATATATATATATATATATATATATATATATATATATATATATATATATATATATATATATATATATATATATATATATATATATATATATATATATATATATATATATATATATATATTAAATCAAATTAAATCCAAACTTCGTCGGAAATATTCCTCAGTTGTTGTAAGCGTTCCGATTCCAAACAGTTTATCTGCAGGGTGGCTTTTACAGTTAAACACTTCAAAGCACTAGCTCAACAATCCGAAGCACTACAGAATGTCGTCCTTTTCTGAAATTAAGTGGTCGCGCCAACAAATAGCTCCACCATCAGTTATATAAATTACATTGGAAATTTGGATTTATTGCGGGAACCGGTCATCAACCTGAAGTAACACAGATTACTTTTTTATATAAAAATTTTTATTATTCAAGCCAATTCGCGTACAAACTTTACGTGCACGATTGAGCCATGGTTTTATTAGATAAATTAATTCTTTTACCGTTGGATGTCGTTGTCACCCTTTTACTAAGGGGAGAGGAACTTCCAATTTTATCTTGCGATGATTGAGGGGCACTTTGTTTGTGGCTCGTCCTCCATTGCCGCATCGGTGGTGTCGTTGTTGGCTTCCGTTTTTTCTTCGTTTTCCTTGTGATTTGCAGTCTTGGGTTCGTTGTTAGTTGCTGCAGAAGCGCCTTGTTGTGCATTAATTGCAGTTGCTGGTTGGTTTGGTGATGCAACAGGCGCTCACTTGTTTCCGTTGTGGGGCGGTTGTCCTTGTTTTTGTTTGAAGATGTCCTTTTCGCAGTTTCAGTGCAAGATTTGCCGTAGTGTGCAGGTTGTTCACAAAACTGACATGTATTCAGTTGATTTTCATACGTAATCAGCGTTTTACACGGATGTATCCCGTCTTGATCACAAATGATGTAAGATGGAATTGCTTTACGTAGTTGCATACGTACCACTCGCACTCCATTCCGGAAACCCGGAAAAAATCCCCCATACTTCCCTTTCGAAGGAAAGAACTTCACCGTACTGCGACATACTTTCCCGTACAAATTGATCGCTGGTCTGCGGAGGAGGGTCATGCACGCGTACTTCTATGGTATTGTCCACCAAGTACACAGGAATTTTATATTTAACATTATCATGATCAACACTGTGCACACTGTTATCAACCGAATCAAATGCAATTGCATCTCTTTCACGTTTGAACATAATGTACACACAGTTAGACGCCTTGTTGAATTGAATCTCACTTACATCATTAATGTTTAGATGCATTCGTTCCTTAAGCAAGATTTCAATTCGGTTGCTGCTGGTCTAACTTTGCAGCGCTTGAAATCAATACAAATTGAATTTGGTCTTGTAAGCCAAGTTTCAGGCTTTGTTAAATCGTAATATTGCTAATCGTTCCGTACTATTGCTGTCAAATTTACCGAATTATGTCAACGTGCAAACTGTTTGGTACAAAATTACCAAGTTTTCGTTATATGTATTTTAGACAACCGAATTTCGGGAAAAAAATATGCGGAGTACGTCAAGTTTTATGATAATACCGAACAATTCGGTTATTTGGATCAAATTGATGATTTTTTCCGCGAAATCATTACCGAACTGATAATCCGAAAATAAGTGTATATGAAAATTCCACTAAATGGACAAAGAAGGGTTTTTTAGATTAGCATCACTCTTCTCATGCAAATAGGCAACGCAAATGAAAAGCGCTTGGTTGAACAAATGATGCCGACTATGTGACATGAACGCTGAAGCATGCTTTTGTGGACTACTCGATTCAATCTGAATCAATGGGTGTTGAAAATGAGCCTAAATTAGTGTCAGAAATTATTCAAAAATAGATAAAAATTATTTCCATGCGACTGTTTTGACGTAAGAGAAAGGCATTATCACACCACCAGGTGGATTAGGAAGGGGTTTTTAGATTAGCACTTGATTTGAGAAATGATGCCGAATATGTGACATAAACGCTGAAGCATGCTTTATTCATTTGATATAAAATCAGACAGACCCTTCAAGGCTGTCTTCGAGGCTTATCAAATGATCAAAGTACTGATGAAATTAAAAATGAACTAAAAGAATTGTTTGGTCTTGCCTCTTCCCAAGTAATACTTATGAAAAAAAGAGCGAATGGTACTTCTAAACCACGCTCTGGAATTTCCAATGAACTTTACCTTATTCACTTCAAACGAAATGATGTAAGCAATTTGAAAACTTTAGAAAAAGTACGTTTCATTTCCCACATTAAAATTCATTGGGAACATTATAAACGGCATAATCGTATTGCAAACTTAAGGCAATGTCGTCGTTGCCAAGGCTTCGGCCATGGAACCAAAAATTGTCATAGGGATATACGGTGCTTGAATTGTGGTAAATCGCATTCGAAAGACGTTTGTTTGTTTTTTTGTTGTTTATGCGATAGAAATCATAAATCCAATTATTTGAAATGTCCTGTCAGGGAAAAAATTTTAAACGCTCGTTCGCTTAGACAACAAGTCAAATCAACGACCTTAAATTTACAGAACATACCTGAAAATCAAAAAACCGCTTCAAATGACACGCCTAATTCTTTTAAGGCACTTATCTCTTCGAATTTAAAATAAAAAACAGGTACGCCTTCCAATTCGGCTTCTAACGAAAACAATTTATTTACAGGTAGATCGACCACGTCATCATCTTCTTCTAATGTCAGTTACGCTAGTGGAACAGGTAGAAATCTACCACTTAATTCTTCTAAAGTAAATAATCAAAACACAGGACCGCCTTGCAGTTCATCTTCTAACGAAAACAATTCATTAATAGGTAGATCGGCCATATCATCTTCTTTCAATGGCAGTCTACCTACAAATATTCCTTCAATGCCATTCGCTTCTTTAAATGAAGTCGATTTAGGCGATATAACTAAAAATAAAATGATCTACCTACAAGATCAACATTTTCAAATGATCATCCGAATTAATTCGACTTTATCACTTTTTGAAGCATTTCAAATCGAATGGCAATTCGCAAATAATATTATAATGAATTTAAAATTTAACAGTGATGTTAAATAATTATTTAAATATTTTAAATTGGAATGCTCGATCTTTAAAAGCGAGTGAAGAAGAATTTTATATTTTTCTCAAAGTTCACAAAATTCATATTGCCATTGTGACAGAAACTTTTCTTAAGGCCATCGTCCAAGTGCCATGCGCGCGGGTGGTTTTAGGAAATTTTCGATGGAAATTTTGAAAAATTTGCCAAAACCAAAAACATACAGACCTTTGAAATACTTTCATCTATCTACAGGGTGAAAATTGCTGGAAAATTCGGAGAATGTCAAATTGAAAAGTAATCCACATTATGTGGTTCATCGATTTGACAGGTTTACTGGAATGGGTGGTGGAGTTGCCATTTTTCTCCAACGGCAAATTAAACATCGAATTTTACCTTCTTTCAATACTAAAGTTATTGAAAGCTTGGGAATCGAAGTTGAAACCATTCATGGAATTTAATTCATCGCTGGAGCATATTTGCCATTCCAATGCACCGGCGAACAATTAAATTTCTTTAAGGGCGATTTACAAAAACTCACAAGATATCGTCCGAAATTTTTCGTAATAGGGGACTTAAATGCAAAGCATGTCCAGTGGCATTGTAGGTAAAATAACAGTAATGGTAAAATACTTCATAATCAACTCTCAGCTGGTTACTTCACTGTTCTTCATCCCAGTAATCCTACTTGTTACTCTTCCGTGAAAAACCCGTCTACAATTGATCTGGTTCTAACAGATCAAAGTCACATTTGTAGTAAACCGATTACACATGCTGACTTTGACTCAGATCATCTTCCAGTAACATTCAAACTTTCCAACGAAGCTATAATTAATTCAATTAGTTCTATATTCAACTATCATAGAGCTAATTGGTTGGATTACAGATCTCACATTGAAAATCATGTGGATCAGGAAACTATTTTAGCAAATTCTGCGAATATCGACACAGCAATTGATAATTTGAATCATTATATTATCGAAGCTAGAAATCTTTCAGTTCCCAAAGCTTCTCCTATAATCGATGACAATCTCCAACTGCTCATTCGGTTGAAGAATGTTCGTCGACGACAATGTCAACGTTCTCGTGATCCTGCTATGAAAAACATAGTTAAGGATTTACAAAAAAAAAAATCAAACATAGATTTATTCTTTTTCGAAATGAAAATTTCGCTAAAGAAGTTGAACAAATTAAACCATATTCTAAACCTCTCTGGAAACTTTCTAAGGTTCTTAAGAAACCTCAGAAACCAATTCCTGCTCTCAAGGAAGGAAATCAAATACTTCCTACAAATGGCGAAAAAGCTCAAAAACTTGCTCAGCAGTTCGAGAGTGTCCACAATTTTAATTTGAACGTTGTGAGTCCTATTGAAAATGAAGTCTCACTGAAATAAGATCATATTTCAACTCAAGTGTTATTACAAGGTGACATTATTGAGACGAATTTCGATGAAATTAAGTAAATAATTAGGAAACTTAAAAACATGAAGGCTCCTGATAATGATGTAATTTTTAATATTCCTAATAAAACCTTCCCGATGTTGCCTTGAAACTCCTGGTTGAAATTTTCAACAAGTGTTTTTCATTAGCTTACTTCCCAAAAAGATGAAAAAACGCTAAAGTAATTCCTATCCTCAAGCCTGATAAAAACCCAGCAGAAACATCAAGTTATCGACCAATTAGCTTACTTTCTTCTATCAGTAAACTTTTTGCAAAAAATTATCTTGTTGAGAATGATGTCTCATATAAATGAGAATTCAATTTTTTTACCAGAGCAGTTTGAATTTCGTCATGAACATTCAACTACTCATCAACTTGTCAGAGTAACGAACATGATAAAAGCAAATAAATCTTCTGAGTTATCCACTGGAGTTGCTCTTCTAGACATAGAAAAAGCATTCGACAGTGGTTTAATAGCAAAAATGTCTGATTTCCAGTTTCCTATTTATTTGATCAAAATGATTCAAAATTGTTTAACTGATCGTACTCTTCAGGTTAGCTATCAGAATTGTAAATCTGAATTGCTACCCGTACAAGCAGGTGTTCCGCAGGGATCGAGCGTAGCTCCAATCCTGTATAATATTTTCACTTCTTATCTTCCAAATCTACCCGTTGGTTGTCAGAAATCGCTATTCTGTGATGACACAAGTCTGTTAGCCACAGGTAGAAATCTTAAAGTGATCTGCAGTCGCCTACAAAGAAGTTTAATTATTTTCAGTGATTATTTGTCAAAATGGCAAATTAAACCAAATGCAGCAAAAACGCAATTAATTATCTTTCCTCATTAGCCAAGACCTCCTTTCTTAAACCAAATTAAACCAAATAATAATGACATTCTCAAATTGAATGGCTTGGAATTGACATGGTCTGATCAAGCTAAATACTTAGGTTTAACGTATGACAAAAAACTCACTTTCAAGGATCACATTGAAGGAATCCAGCAAAGTGTAATAAATATAGAACACTTTTGCGAGTTTGCTAATATAAGGTGAGTTTGAAGTATGCTTTCTTAACGCTGTTTTAAGATCCGAGCGAGGATTTCGTAGTCGAACTTAATAAGACTAATCGGCCTGCACCCACGTGTTGTATCACCCGCACCGCGGTTTTTAACTAATACGATCACTCCGTCGACAAACTGAACTGGATAGTTAGAGTTGATGGCTCCATTCAATATTAGGTTCATCTCGCGATGGATTACATCGAATGTGCGCAGGTAGAATTCTTTTGGTAAACCGTCTGGGCCTGGTGATTTTCTGGATGCGCTAGTACGAATTGCAGTCAAAATTTCGACTGTCGTGATCTCATTCATGCTAGCTTCGTTCATGGCATCCTGTTCGGGTATGACTCTATCGCAGTGGAATGTATCGTTGTTTCCAACTTTCTTGGTTTGGTTGTGTGCGTACAGGTTAGTTAAGTATTGCACCATGTGGTTTTGGATGGTGGTGGCGTTTTCGATTACTTCATCTCTCATTCCGAATTGTTTTCCGTCTCATTCGCTCTCCCGGTTGATAAGTCGAAAGCGGTTCTCCTGCTGTACGATTCGTTGATACGCACAAACATCTTAGAGAATCGTCTTTGATGCAGAAGCATCTCCGATTTTAGTTAATAGTGGTAAGTATGGTTCGGTTGTTTTTTTTTACTTGTCGATCGCCTGCCGCAGTAAACCGTAAGGACGTTGTTGCTCACAATAGAATCGGTAAAAGGATTTGATCTTAGGCTTAGCGTATGACAACCACCATTCCATCTATGACGAAAAGTTTGGACGTCGACGAGTCCAATATTACCATCTTAACTGGATCTTTAGATATTCTCGGCCATTAGGAGATGGGGCGGAGGGACCAATATCTTCGGCCATGTGACTTGTGGGGAAGAGGAAGGCAAATTCTCATCGTAACCGCTTTGTGATCTGAGAAACAGTACACATGAACATCTGTTGTTCTCAACTGATTTTCGAGATTTTTACTAACATACAGAAGGTCTATTCTGGAGAAAGAGTTTGCTGTGATATATGTGTATTCGATTTTACGCGATCGAATGTGTTGCCATGTATCGCATAGGTGCAAGTGCTGAACGGTTGCTTATAAAGCGAGGCTAGGGTTGTTGCATGTGGCATCAGAGAGTCTTATCATACAATTGATGTCGCCTCCGAGGATAGTGTGTGTGGTGCGATGGAGTAGGTAATACGCAAGCGTTATGTTGAAGAGGCGTTCTCGCTCTGTGCGACAGGCGGTACCATAGGGGACGTGTACATTACACTGCATTATATCGTGCAATCACAAGGCAACTAGACTTCCATTCAAGCTTTTTCTACATGCGAGAGCTTAATGTGTTCCTTCATTGCTGTTGCTTCAACGCCTGACTTTTCCTGATCTGCATTTCTAAACTATTTGGTAGTGAGTGGAGTTCGTCTACCTGTTCGGCTGTATGTACCACGAGTAATGCGTTGTACACGCTGCAAACCGCTAGGGCATATGGCAACCTATTGTTGCAACAAACTGCGATGCGGCATATGTGAAGAGGCCCATAAATACGATCTCTGCAGAAGAGCAGCGAAATGCAATGCAATGCATTCTCCTTGAATGAAATTTGGCTTACTTGTAACATCAACCTCGACTTCCATAATTGTAACATAATCCGCCTGGAGCGAGAAATCTCTAATGGAGGGCTACTTTTAGGGATAAAAAAGTGCTATTCATTTTTTCGTATTAACCTCCTCTCGACCGGAAATTGAAGTTGTTGCTCGACAAATTAATATTAAAGGCAAAGATCTGTATAGCTTCCATCTCCATTCCTCCGTTCGATAGGGTATCGTCAGCTTGCAGACAGCATATAACTTCTTCCTTCACCGCGGCTAGTTTTAGGGGACTTTAACTCGTATGGTAACGGTTAATCCAAGATCTGTGTGACAACTTTAATTTAACAATTCTAAACACAGGAGAATTGACACGATACCCTAGACCGCCATCACAACCAAGTGCGCTGGATTAATTCCTTCGCTCGACTTTACTACAGTTAGATCGCAAGTGGAAGGTAATCTGTGATACTCACGGTAGCGATCACTTGCCTATCATAGTTTCTATCACCAACCGTGTAAGACCATCGGAAACAATCAATGTTTCGTACGATTCCACACGAAACATTGATTGGAAAAGTTACGCGAGCTCGATATCTGAGAAACTAGAAACATCACATAAGCTTCCTATGGAGGAACTGTATACATTGTTGGCTGGCTTGATTCTTGACACCGCAATTCAAGCTCAGAAATGAAAAAAGCTTCAGCCTGCATCTCGTTTAGAAGAAACGGAACCCCAGATAATTATCGGAAATAGGTGGCGTTAGAATTTCAAATGAAAAGTCTGATTGACGCTAAGAAGCGCGGTTACTGGCGAAGGTTTGTTGACGGATTAACGAGAGAATCAGCAATGAGCACTCTTTGTAATATGGCCCATCGCATGAATAATTGAAATCACGCGAACGAAAGCGAGGAATATTTTACCCGCTGGATGTTCGATTTCGCTAAAAAAGTATTTTCTGATTCTGTTCCGGAACAGAAGATATCCCACGTCGCGACTTCGAATACAAACGATACACCGTTTTCGATAATAGAGTTCTCACTCGCGCTCTTGTTGTGTAACAATAAAGACAATAATGTTCCAGCACGGATTAAAATTAGAAAAGTTACCCGGCAGATTTCATTCATGTCATCAAATTCAAATCCAGGATTTCAAAACGCGATCGAACATTTCAATATAGCATAAAAAATGCTCAACCACCAGATAAGAAAACTAGACCTGTTTACCCCAGTTTAAGTCTCATGTTTATTTTCCATAGTAATAAAACCTTTCCGTTCCTCTTAAGAAAGGGATCAGCATATGCACACAGGCAGGATAGATTTTATTTTAGCTGGTAAACGACTGGACAATGCGCAATTCAGGCCCCATTGTGGTTCTTAGCCTCTTGTCCAGTAACTCCTATCCCTACCTCCCCGCGGTGCCGGCTGGGGTACGAGCAACCATAGGAAAGATCGGGTAACCAACCCCGGTGGGACCTTGGTCGTATGCTGACAGGGAAGGGGGTCCTCTTTAGAGGATGTCGGAGCGTCTGTACTCCATGTTAGGAGCGGCTTCAAACAGCGTCTGTTCTGGTATCCAGCGGCTGAGTATGAAATGCTGCATCCCGTCCAGCTAAATCCAAGGTGGCAACCCCACCAACGGGATCGTCCTAGTGCTAGTTGGGACGTTAAACAGAGCAAGCACGATGATCCTCCGGCGAGACAGGGGGTTGGCGTAGGCCTAATAAGCCGCCCATAAAACTTTAATTACAAACAATACAGGAGATAATACGACCCGGAACAATCGGCATAGACCCACGCGACGAAATAAGGACTACGATTGGAAACTTGGAACATGGAACTGCAAGTCGCTAGGTTTCGCAGGCTGCGACAGGATAATATACGACGAACTAAATCCTCGCAGCTTCGACGTCGTAGCGCTGCAGGAGCTTTGTTGGATGGGACAGAAGGTGTGGAAAAGCGGACATCGAGCGGCTACCTTCTACCAAAGCTGTGGCACAACAAACGAGCTGGGAACTGGCTTTATAGTGCTGGGCAAGATGCGTCAGCGAGTGATTGGGTGGCAGCCGATCAACGCTAGGATGTGTAAGTTGAGAATTAAAGGCCGTTTTTCAATTACAGCATCATCAACGTGCACTGCCCACATGAAGAGAGACCCGATGACGAGAAAGAAGCGTTCTACGTGCAGCTGGAACAAGTCTATGACGGCTGCCCACGCAGAGACGTAAAAATTGTCATCGGTGACATGAATGCCCAGGTAGGAAGGGAGGCAATGTACCGACCGGTAATCGGGCCGAACAGCCTGCATGCCGCATCGAATAACAACGGCCAACGGTGTGTCAACTTTGCGGCCTCCCGAGGAATGGTAGTCAGAAGCACCTTCTTTCCCTGCAAGGATATCCACAAAGCTACCTGGAGATCACCTGACCAACAGACCGAAAACCAAATCGACCACGTTTTGATCGACGGAAAATTCTTCTCGGACATCAACAATGTTCGCACCTACCGCAGTGCGAATATAGATTCGGACCACTACTTGGTTGCTGTATGCATGCGCTCAAAACTTTCGACGGTGGCTACCCGACGTCGAAACCGATCGTCGCGGTTTAACATTGCGCGGCTCCGGGATGCAGGAGTAGCCCAAGATTACGCGCAGCAGTTGGCAGTGGCACTACCAACGGAAGAGCAGCTTGGTGCAGCTACTCTTGAAGATGGCTGGAGACACATCCGATCTGCCATAGGTAGCACTGCTTCAGCAACGCTAGGTACGGCGGCACCGAACGTAAGGAACGACTGGTTCGACGACGAATGTGAACAGTTAGTGGCCGAGAAGAATGCAGCTTGGGCGAGTAAGCTGCAACACCGGACGAGAGCAAACGAGGAGAGATACAGACAGGCGCGGAACAGACTAAACTCGGTATCCCGTAGAAAAAAGCGCCAACAGGAAGACCGAGATCGCGAAGCAATGGAACAGCTGTTCCGTGCTAATGACACAAGGAAGTTCTACGAGAAGGTGAACCGTTCGCGCAGAGGCCATGTGCCACAGGCCGATATGTGCAAGGACTCCAACGGGGATCTTCTCACGAACGACTGTGAAGTGATCGAGAGGTGGCGGCAGTATTTCGACGAGCACCTCAATGGCGATGTGGCGGAATACGAAAGTGGCGGCGCGGTAACGAACTTGGGAACGCGTGCGGAGGACGATAGACTGCCGGTCCCAGACCTCCAAGAAGTGGAAGAGGTGGTAAGCCGGTTGAAAAATAATAAGGCTGCTGGTGTTGATCAACTACCAAGCGAGCTACTAAAACACGGTGGTAATGCACTAGTGAAAGCACTGCACTGGGTCGTTACCAAGATCTGGGAGGACGAGATTTTACCGGAGGAATAGATGGAAGGAATCGTGTGTCCCATCTACAAAAAGGGCGATAAGCTGGAGTGCTGCAATTACCGCGCGATAACTCTGCTGAACGCCGCCTACAAGGTACTCTCCCAAATCTTATGCCGTCGACTTTCACCGATTGCAAACGAATTCGTGGGACAATATCAGGCAGGATTTATGGGTGAACGTGCTACCACGGACCAAGTGTTCGCCATCCGCCAGGTGTTGCAAAAGTGCCGCGAATACAATGTACCCACACATCACTTATTCATCGATTTCAAATCAGCCTACGACACAATCGATCGAGAACAGCTATGGAAAATCATGCACGACTACGGATTCCCGGACAAACTGATACGATTGGTCAAGGCTACGATGGATCGAGTGATGTGCGTTGTTCGAGTATCGGGGATAAACTCGAGTCCCTTCGAAACTCGCAGAGGGCTACGGCAAGGTGATGGCCTTTCGTGTCTGCTATTCAACATTGCTTTGGAGGGTGTGATAAGAAGAGCGAGGATAGACACGAGTGGCACGATTTTCAGAAAGTCCGTCCAGCTACTTGGTTTCGCTGATGATATTGATATTATAGCACGCAACTTTGAGAAGATGGAAGATACGTACATCGGACTAAAAGCTGAGGCCAAGCGGATCGGACTAGACATCAATGTGTCAAAGACAAAGTACATGAAATGCAGGGGCTCGAGAGAAGATAACGTCAGCCACCCATTACGAGTTCTGATTGGTGGTGATGAAATCGAAATGGTCGACGAGTTCGTGTACTTGGGCTCACTGGTGACTGCCGATAATGACACCAGCAGAGAAATTCAGAGACGCATATTGTCAGGAAATCGTGCTTACTTTGGACTGCGCAGGACGCTTCGATCGAGCAAAATTCGCCGTCGTACGAAGTTAACTATCTACAAAACGCTGATTAGACCGGTTATCCTCTACGGGCATGAGTCCTGGACAATGCTTGCGGAGGACCAACGCGCACTAGCTGTTTTTGAACGGAAGGTGTTGCGAACCATCTTCGGTGGAGTGCGGATGGAAGACGGTACGTGGAGAAGGCGAATGAACCATGAACTGCACCAGTTGCTGGGAGGACCAACCCTCGTCCAAACGGCCAAGGTCGGGCGGTTACGGTGGGCCGGGCATGTTGTTAGAATGTCGGAGAACAACCCGGTTAAAATGATTCTCGATAATGATCCGACCGGTATAAGAAGAAGAGGCGCGCAGCGGGCAAGATGGATCGATCAAATTGAGGACGACCTGCGGACCCTTCGCAGCTACTGAGGCTGGCGGCGAACAGCCATGAACCGAGTTGAATGGAGACGCCTCCTGTATACAGCAGAGACCCGCGTGGTCTACGACTGATAGAGTAAGAGTAAGTAATAATAGATTTTACAGAGCTGCGCGCTAGGGCCTTATAGACTATTCAATGTAGGAGGTAAACAAATGCCGGCTAAGAGAACCAGGCAGAAATTTATGTAAACCAGATGCGCGCGTATGCATAGCTAGGGACGCGGACGAACCGCCAGGACTCCCGATGTGGAATGGAAAGAGAAAACAACAATACGTTGCGTCATATGTTGCGCAACGTTCCAATTCAATGCAACACTTTTCTTATTATAAATAGCTTTAAGAAATTGTTAATAAACGAGTATACGTCTAAGTCTTGTCCACCCCGGTCGTATCTCGCGTGTAGTGAATATCACCTTTCATTCTTCAGTTTGATGCTGAACAGCGGTTGTCTTTGTCTCCAGTTGAGAGAATCATGACTTGCTGGTTTTAGTGTCGGATGGATCTGTTCGGAAGCGCCTTTCTCACTCTCTGCTCACTGAAATAGGCTGAGCTTAGTTACAAGCCATTTTCCACAAGCTGGACTCTGGCCGAGAAACCGTGGAAGACCAGATTTATACGGCCTACAATCGGCTCCGACGCGCCCCCTCTTAGAATCTCTTGTCACAAGCTGGCATTAGTGGAGAGACTGGTAGCAAGAGTCAAGATTTTGCTCTAGCTGATTCGAAGTGGCCACTTCTGTCAGTCTCAAACTGTCGGTAGAAATACAGAACTGAGCTGATCTGCCAACAGGTAGAGCTTGGCGTGCAAAAGCAGCACGCTAAGATATACCTGCCGGATAGAAGGATCACGTCTCAATTCGAACATTGGAGGCTCCGGCGAGATACGAGTGTTTTTAGTTAGACAGTTAGGGCTAGTAGAGTAAAGTTTTAGTTGAGTTGTAGGGAGTATAAGAAAAAAGTTGATGATCGCCAAGATCACGAGTAGGAGTGTAGTTTCCAACAGGCTTTTAAGTTGAGGAATAGTGGTTCCAGCTTCACTTCTACAAGCCAGCAGCATTGGTAAGTGTCCTTAATATTTTTTATCTCTATTCTTAAATAAAAGTGTGCCACAAATTTGTGGAGCTGCTGGTTATTTAAGTGACGAGTGTTCCGCGTTAATCGCCGACGTTGTGGGACTTAAATCGGGAAATCCTGGCTCGTCACTGAACCGTTAACTGGTTATTACCAGACGGTGATTTATTCTTACGGGCTATGTGCAACTAGAAACCCGGAACCAAACGCAGTGTTAATCAAGTATTATTGACGGTTCTAGTTAAGCACCCGTAGCAAGATTCATTTCATGCGGATCTGATAGGCAGGGTATACTAAATCCTATCAGGCGTAGGACTTATAAGTAAAAAGGCGATCCTACGGTCTTGCATATTTAATAAAGTACGGATTATTCGAGACGTCGTTTAATACCTCGGCAGACCCCATAATAGGAAGGGGCGGGATAACTGTCGTGGCAAAACAGTTGTCTATGCCATGAGCATGATGTTTTTAGAAAACAAAAACGGGAATTGCCGTCTGTGTACGGAACCCGATGGCAGCCAGCCAATGGTAGCATGTGACGAGTGTGATAGGTGGTTTCACATCTCGTGTGCAGGGCTACCATCAGTGCCTTCCCAGACAGATGCATATTTATGCAGGAAGTGCCAATCAAAATCTCTGCAATTGACAGAGTTAATTAAATCAATGAAAAAAACTCACTTGGAGTTGAATATTTTACGCGAAGAATCCGATCGCAAAGATCAATCGATCGCACAATTACGAAAGTCGGTTGAGGGTACAACCGATTTAAGCACTGCGGAAAAGAAAAATAATATTAGGCACATTGAGCCTTTAGAAGTGTTTATCAAGCGGCAAGCATTAGCCAAGTTACCCGAATTTAAAGGCGACCCTAGGGACTGGCCTCGTTTCAAAAAGTTATTTAATGAAACGACATTGGCAGGTGACTTTGTTCACCTTGAAAATCTTAATAGATTGCAAGACGCCTTAACTGGAGAGGCTTTCAAACGTGTCGAAGTATTAATGCTAGACTCAGCAAATGTTCCAGCAATTATGGCACGACTTCAGTCAGATTTCGGTCGGACAGAATTTATTTATGACAGTCTTTTAAAAGATTTAAGACGTACAAAAAATGGAAACACAATACAAATTTCGCATGCAGTTGAAAATTTAATCACTAACATGCATGCATTACAGGAACAACATTATTTACATGATCATCGTCTTGTGACGGAGTTGATAGGAAAATTACCCTTCAATTTAAAATTAAAATGGACTGAAGAACAGCTTCAGTCCAAAGAAAAAGCAAATTTAGAAGATTTTTATAATTGGATAAAACCCAAAGCTGACGTATTGAAGTTAACGCATTACGAGAGCCAAGGGGAATCCTCGACGGTCAAATCATTTGTGCCGAAGCGGCGAGCATATTTGAATATGCATAATAAAGAAAAGCAACACTGTGTGTTTTGCGATTTCAGAACTCATAACATAGAAAATTGCACTCATTTCCTGCGATTATCTGTAAATGATCGTTGGGCAACAATAAGAAACAAATTGTGTTACTGTTGTCTAATGACAGGGCACCAATTAAAAGAATGTACGAAATTAAATATATGCGGTGTTAAAGATTGTCCAAAGAAGCACCACAAATTACTTCATTTTGAGAAATTCACTAAACCTTTGAATCAGCACAGTAGTGTTGATTCCAAAGTATTGTATCAAATTTTACCTGTTATAGTTTCAAATGGTGAAAAGAAAGTACATACATTCGCATTTTTAGACTCAGGATCATCCTTGTCTATTATAGAAGAAAGCTTAGCTCGAGAATTAGGTCTCGAGATCAGAAAAAGTCCGTTGCGGTTACTTTGGACTCAAAACCGTTCCGCTGATATTAACAGCGGAAAGGTGAACTTTAAAATTAGAGGTGAGAACTCCTCCGAGTACAGCATGGAAGGAGTAAGAACGATGCCTTCTTTGGATTTACCTTCTCAGAGTCTAAATATGAAATCTCTGAAGAGGCAACATAAACATTTAAGAGATGTCTCTCTGTCCAGCTATTCTAATGCCAGGGCAAGAATTTTAATAGGTTTAGATCATGCAGGTCTAACCGTGGCAAATAGCCAACGGAGAGGAGCAGTAGATACTCCAATAGCAATGAAAACACCGTTAGGATGGTTGATTTATGGAAATACGCCCGAGTATTTTCAGCCATCCTGCTCCCTTGTTATTCAGGAGGAGCAAGATTTAAGACAAATGGTGCGAGATTTTTTGACGCAGGAAGAACTACCGGTCAATCGATCGATAGCAGAAGTCAAATCAACTGAGATAGTTCACGCTAATCAGTTGATACAAAATACCATGAGATACGATTCCGAGTATCAGAAATATGAAATTGGATTATTTTGGAGGACCGATGACTTCCAGTTTCCCTCCAGTTTTAAATATGCTTTACACAGGTTAGAGGGCCTTGAGAGAACTCTATCCAAAGATATAGTGAAAAGTCAATGGGTAAAAGATACCATAAACGATTACATTACGAAAGGATACGCTAGAAAACTCACTCCTAGCGAGTTAATAGCCAATCCTAAGAGAGTTTTTTATTTACCTCAGTTTGTAGTAACAAACAAAAATAAATTACCGATGAAACATCGGTTGGTATTTGATGCAGCAGCATCAGTACAAGGTGTCTCATTTAATTCGGCCCTGCTTCCGGGGCCGGATGCTAACGCTTCTTTGTTCGGAGTGTTAATTCGATTTCGAGAATATGGCATAGCAGTGAGTGAGATCTAGAGATGTTTCATCAAATTCGAATTCGCGATGAAGACCAGCATAGCCAAAGATTTTTGTGGCGTGATTGCGATTCATCACGATCACCCGATATTTATGTTATGCAAGTTATGATATTTGGTTCGACTTGCTCACCAGCCAGCGCTCAAGCTGTAAAAAATTATAGCGCCGAGCAGCAATCAGGACAATATCCGTTGGGCGCTGTCGCGGTGTGTCGTCAACATTATGTAGACGATTATTTGGATAGTTTCTCCACAGAATCAAAAGCTAGAGAAACTATTAATCAGGTTATAAACATACATGACCGAACTGGATTTTTTATTCGCGAATTTATTTCAAATAAAAATACTGTTTTAAACAGTTTGTCAGAGCAAAGAAAGAATGCTCAGAAAGCAACAGTTAAAACGTTCTGCGAAAAACAGGACACCTATGATAAAGTTCTAGGAGTTTATTGGGATACCAACCAAGATGAGTTGCGATTTGCGTTAAATTACAAGCAACGCGAATTTGGAAACATTGATATTCATGTCACACCTACGATGAGAGAAGTTTTAGCTTTCGTGATGAGCATATTCGATCCATTAGGTCTGATTGCTCATTATACTATTCAAGGCAAACTTATTATGCAAGAGTTACACCAGTACAGTTTAAGTTGGGATGACTTGATTCCCCTTACGGTACAATTAAGGTGGCAAAATTTTTTGAGAAAAATAAAAGAAATTGAAAATATCAAAATACCTAGAGCTTTAACATTGGATTCAGATCCACAAACAGAAATACACACGTACGTGGATGCATCGGATAGAGCTTACGCAGCCTGCGTGTACATTAAGAGTACTTTATATGGCAAACCTGTAATAAGATTAGTGGCAGCAAAAGCAAAAGTAGCCCCAATTAAAAGAGTCCTAATTCATAGGCTCGAGCTTCAAGCTGCCGTGCTTGGAGCAAACTTGACCGACCAAATCTGCAAAGAAATGCGTATTATAGCTATTAAAAAATATTATTGGTCTGACTCTCAGACAGTTTTAAATTGGATTCACTCAGAACATAGAAAATATACGTTGTACGTCTCATTAAGAGTCAGCGAAATATTAAGCCTCAGTAAAATCGATGAATGACGATGGGTGCCGACGAATTTGAATCCGGCAGATGAAGGCACTCGAGAGGTAAAGGTATCAAAATGATACTCAGGGCCAAATTTCCTGAAGGAACATGTTAACCAGTACCCCAAAGGCAAAGGGTTTTTATGCGAAAAAGAAACGGATGTTGAATCCATCCCAGTCAACATCCATAGTGCCGACACTTCAAGCCCACGTAGGGTTGTTTATAGGAAAGGACACGATCTCGTTGGAGGGGAAGAGCCGCTTGATCTTCTCCGCGAGAATGATATATCGACGTGGGATAGATTAATAAAAAATCAATTGTTATACATCAAATTACTTATGTATAAAGTACACTTGAATAAGGTACGTTTTCATAACTTGAATAAACCGTTTGACTATGTCAACGACTATAAAGAAAGAATGAACGCGGAACATTACGCGATAAAAAAGGCGCAATGTGACGTCTATAGCCGACAAATAGAAGAGTTAAAAGGTGGAACGTCGAAATCTGATAACCAATTGAATAAATGTAATGCATTTTTGATAAAGATGGCCTGTTGATGGCGCGGGGTCGGCTCGCTAACTCAAATAGTATTCCTTTAAGCACTAGGACCCCTATTATTTTACCGAAGCATCGGATAACCTTTTTAATAGTCAAACATTATCACGAGAAAAACCTTCATCATAATGATAATGTAGTATTTTCTACGTTATGGGAGAAATATTGGATTCCCAATGGAAGGTCAGTTTTGCGAGACGTCAAATTAGCGTGTTAAAAATGTCGCAATGACGCATCCAAACCAGAACCACCTCAAATGGCTCCTTTACCAGATTGTCGAACTGGTGGAGTTTTCTGTGCGTTTGTAGAGACCGGTGTCGATTATTTTGGTCCTATAGAAGTTGCAGTTGGAAGGCAGGTACATAAGCGCTGGGGCGTCATATTTACTTGCATGAAGTCAAGAGCAGTTCACATAGAACTTGCGGAAGGATTGGACACAAATTCCTTTTTACGTTGTCTAAGTAATTTTATGGCTTTGAAACATGCAAGACCAAGACAAATTTGGAGTGATTATGGTACCAATTTTGTTGGTGCGAATAAAGAGCTCAAGAGAGCTTTAAAAGAATTGAATAATGAAATGCAAAAACGGGGGGTGCTAATGGAATTTTCGTGGAAATTTAATCCACCGCTCAGCCCCCATTTTGGAGGAGCATGGGAGCGTTTAATACGAATCATTGAGCTATCTTTGAAGGAGATGTTAAAAGCTTTTGGAGTCAACAGGCCTCGGGTTGAGACTCTAAGGTCATGCTTGTATAAGGCCGCAGACATGATCAATGATCGACCATTAACAGAGATATCCTTGGATAATGCGGATTCTCACTTTATAACTCCCAATCAGTTACTAACAGGGAGAATTAGCGAACCAGAAGAAGCTTACATTACTGATTTGGTAGATCTGTCACAAACTAATGTAAAAGCTATCGCTAATAGCCAGCTTCACTTGTGGAGGCGTTGGTGCAATGAATACTTACCGACCTTAATAGAAAGGCGGAAATGGCAGGGCAAGGTTAGGCCCATTCAGATTGGCGACATTGTCGTTATAACTGAAGATAGTTCTCTTACCGGCAGAGGACAGTGGCTGAAAGGCATTATTGAGAATGTGCAAAAGGCCAAAGACGGACAAGTAAGGTCCGCAACAGTAAAAACTGTGAAAGGTATATTTAATCGACCCGCAGTAAAAATCGCAGTACTGGATGTACGTGAAAATTGCGATATAATTGAACAGAACAAAAAGAAACCTTCCTTGTTTTTATATGCCACTTCTTGGCAGGCCGTAAAAGGAGCCGCAATAATAGTCGTGCAATTTGTCGATACTTTGAAAGCAAAGATAAAGAAACAACCATATAATAAAAATATGCCATCAATAGTTGATGAACATAGGGCTAAAGAGCTTATATTTCGATTAGCTCAAGAAAGAGCATATGAAAACGAGTTAGCTAGTTTAAAGAATCAAGAATCAGTAAACCCTAATAGTTCTGTGGCTAATCTAGAGCCATTCTTAGATGACGATGGTATAATTAAAACAGGACGAAATGGCAAAATTATTCTACCTGTAACACATATGTCCCGATTATTAATAAATTACAAAATCCAAACGAGCCCCGATATTTACGAAGCTAGACATAACATTTCGTCATTATATTATATGAAAAATTTAAGTTCCATTTTAGAAGACATAATCAGTAAGGGGTTGCCTCCAGTAATAACATCAACAACGAGTTCAGCAGCAACAGCAACAGCGAGTTCACCAACAACAGCACCAGCAGTCATCAATAAGCAGAAGAAAACCCGATCTTCGTCAGTAGTGTTGGAGGCGTTCTCACCTGCACAAACCACATCGAAGCGAACACTGTCACAATCCGCAAAACGTAAGCAGAAAGTCACAAAAACCATAGCAACGCCCTCCGAGGAAAAACACTTCGTCGGTTGCATTCGCCCGCAAAAAAGACCACGTGAATGGGGATTCCCTAATTGGGGAACAAAAGAAGAAATCAACATGGACCGTGTCAGGGAAAAGGCCAAAGAACTTCGAGAGGAAAACCAACGTGGAGCAAACCAGCAAAGGTCAAACTCAAAGAAATTTAGACCTATCTATGGACTACCTCTTCATATTATAACAATTATCTGCATCGGACTATTATGCTGCGTGTTTGGAGCGTTACCTGACTCGTCAACGAAAGGGTTGATCGCGTACGATTGCGCGAACCCTGAAATCAACATAACAAGCTACTCACTGCTGGATGTTGCTGCCTGTTTACCACCCGCAGACAATTTTTGCGACAAGTGAAGTCTCTATACAGGTTCTCCAAAGAAATGCTAAAACTATAGCAAAGGTATATCAGTGCAAGGTAATAATCAAAAGAGAAATAAGGCTTTGTGGAATGCACTCGCATACTTCCGATTACGAGCGAGGTTTTATTTATTTATTTATTTATTTCGTCAAGCAAATGTAGACTACATATAAATTGTTTACAATGTTCACTTACATACTACGCATTATTTCTACGACAAAGCTGAGATTTGATTTGATTTTTAGACATAGTAAGGTCAAGATGTTCGCAGTATTGATTGTAATGGCGCATTATTCGATTGACTGGACTGAATTTTGCATAATTTGTTCTAGCTTGTTTTTCTAAAAATAATTTCCTGGAACGTAATTGATGGCTAGGTATATAAAAATTTAATTGCGATAATAATGGAGCTGATTGAATGCGTTGAGAAATAATGTCGCTGATAAAATAAAGCATTGCAAAGTCGCGGCGTTCTTTAAGTGTATGTATATTGATGAGCATGCAGCGTGCTTCATATGATGGTAGAGGAAATGCTGTCCAGTTTAATTTACGAAGTGCATATAAAAGAAATTGTTTTTGAATAGATTCGATGCGTTCTTCGTGAATAATATTGTATGGATTCCATACTAGGCTGCAATATTCCAAAATAGGTCTGACATATGTAGTGTATAATAATTTAATTGTGTATGGGTCCTGAAAGTTATGACTGAAGCGTTTAATAAAGCCCAGCATGCTATTAGCTTTATTGATTATGGTATTGTAGTGTTCCACAAAAGTGAGCTTGGAGTCTAAGATTACGCCTAAATCTCTTACAATTTTACATTTTTCTACAAGTTGATTTCCTAGATGTATGTTTATAGGTATAGTTTCATTTTTCCTACTGAAAGTTATTGAGTTACATTTTTTTACATTGAGTTGGAGTAGACTTTTGCAGCACCAAATGTGGAATAGATTGATTTCGTTCTGGAATATTACAGCGTCGTTAATATTTTTAATTTCCATGAAGAGTTTCATGTCGTCTGCATATATAAGCACTTTCAGATTTTTGAGTATGAAGGAAATGTCGTTTATATGTAAAATGAAAAGGAGAGGCCCTAAGTGAGAACCCTGAGGTACGCCAGAAGTTACATTAATTGGTTCAGACAGAATGTTTTGGAAGCGGACTACCTGTACACGATTCGTTAAGTATGATTTGAGCCATTCCAGAAGAGTATGTTTTATGCCATATTTTTGTAGTTTGTGTAGAAGTAATGGTATGTCAATACGGTCGAAGGCTTTGCTAAAGTCAGTGTAAAGAGTTTCTACGTAGTTTCCGGCGTCCATTGCATTCAGAGTGAATGTCATAAATTCTAATAGATTTGTTGTAGTTGAGCGGCCTTTAAAAAAGCCATGTTGTTTGTTTGTTATTACATTTTTAAGTTGATGAAAAAGTTTTTCATTTACAATTTTTTCAAATAATTTTGGAATGCATGAGATAATGGCTATTCCACGGTAGTTCCGAATGTTAGATTTTGCACCAGATTTAAATATTGGTACAAGAAAGGAAGATTTCCATGCTTTAGGAAAAGTACATTTATTAAGTGATAGGTTAAAAAGTAGTTGTAGTGGTAGTGTAAGTTCTTCAGCAAGATTTTTTAAAAATATTGGTGGTATACTGTCAGGTCCAGGCCCTTTTGAGGCGTCTAAGTTTTTCAGTGCTGTCGAAATGTCATGTTCTGATAGATAGTTTACAGAGATGGAGTTGGAAAATGCAGGTATGAAAGAGAAGTATTCACGGTCACGGTCAGTTTCTGAATAAGATGTATATACTTCTTGGAAAAAATTTGCAAAGTGATTGCAGATTTCTGTAGTATTTTTCCCTACATGTTCGTCGAGGTGCATTTGAGATGGAAAATTGTTGCTTTTTAGTTTAGTTTTTGTGTAGTTAAAAAAGTTCTTAGGGCAAGTCTTTATTTCGTTTTCAATTTTGCGGTTATATTCTTCATGTGCTGTGTTAATGGCTATTTTAAGTTGATTGCATAGATTTAAGTAATTTTGAAGATGAGCGTCACTTTTTTCTTGTTTGTAAGTTTTGTGTGCTTTTTGTTTCCTATTTTTCAAATGTTTTAGTTGTGAATTGAACCATACAGGTAATTTGCTGTTATGATTTTTTCTTCTTCTTTTCATAGGCAAAGTTTCGGCTAATATTTTGTTTATAATGTGATAAAATTTGTTTACTTCGACGTCGACATTTCCTTCTGTACTCAGTATGTTCCGCCAATTTATTATACTTAGTCTACACTTGACTACTTCAAAGTCAATTTTATTGTATTCCGGCACTTCCTCATATTCCAAGTCGTAGGGAAGGGATGCATTGTGTGTAAATAATGAATATTCAATTGCGGTGTGAAATGCTTCATTTTTCCATAATGGCAGATTTGATGCATTCACACAAAAGTCTTCTGTGCAATTTGTGAAAAGAAGGTCTAAATATGCGTTTTGTTGATTTTTTACGGAGTTTACTTGATGTAGGCCAAAATTAGAAATTTTGTCGAAAAAGTAGTGCAATGTTTCGTTTTCTCCTACGACTGGAAGTAAGATTGATTCATTTTCAATGTCAGAAATGAAGTCCGCATTACGTTGATTGAAGTCGCCAAAAATATGAAGCTTTACTTCAGGTTCCATATTTGAAATAATTGTGTCTAAAGATTGAAAGAATAATTCAAAAGAGAATTTGTTCGCATTTTCGGGTGGGAAGTAGACAGAGCAGTAAATATGTTCTTCTCCCAATATTGAGACTTTGGCCCATACATGCTCAAATTCTTTATATTTAGGAGTAATAATTTCTTCAGAAGTAAAGCAAGAGTTAATGGCTATAAGGACTCCACCTCCAGATTTTTTCTGACAGAGAGATAAATTTCGGTCGTGCCGAAATACGTTAAAATTATTTCCAAATACTTCTTCGCTTCTTACACTTTCATCCCAGCTGCTTTCAGTTCCAAGGATTACGTCGAAAGAGGAGGTTATTAAATTTTGGTGAATTTCTTTCATTTTGGCCGGGCTTTTCATGCGGTTGAAATTTTGGCAATAGACCAAAATTTCAGTCACATTTTGTCTGTGAAGCGAAGAAGTTTTTGAGAATTCTGGAATACTTACATTACTAATTCCTGTTTCTATTCCTTCGTCAAAGGGCGTCGTTATTTCCGAAAATTCGGCCTTGTAAAATTGTGTTCGGCTTCCCGGATTAGTTGGAGTCGGCGGGTACGTTCACTTGTCAAAAATTTCCCATAAGAGTCCAGGTCGGCCAGCGCTTCCTTAGGTTTCATTCCATATTCCTGATGCACTTCGATGAAGATTCGTAGGAGGTGGTCAGGTGTTGTTGGAAGGCCTTCTGATGCTAATAGCATTTTTATACTAGTTGGTGTCATACCCTCGATGCATACTGTAGGTTGTTGATTTTTCATGTATGACAAATACAGACGGACGACGTGCATTATTTTCGGGTCACGAAGCCTTGCTTTTAAGAAGCGTTCGTCGCCATTTGCAGATTGTGAAGTAAGACGTACAATTGGAGGACGCATTGGATCAATTTCGAATTGGCTGTCTGTATTCATGTCCTGTGATATTGCAGACGTATTTATGTTCTGTGATATTGAAGATGTGTTCATATAGTTAGTGGATGGTGCAGCTTCGATGTCATTACTTCCTAAGACCGGAGTAGTGTTGTTTTGAATACTTCTTGTTCCTTTGTAAGGGTTGATTGTTTCACCTTTTTGAAAATTTATGAATTTTGAGGCAATATCTGCACCTGGATTCCCGGAGAATTGAACCCGTGCAGCTGCTAGTAAGTCTTTGTCCAAGGGTAAGGTATATTGTAATGACACATTATTGTTATTGTTGTGGCAGGTATTGTTACTATTAGTGTTCAAGTTGCTGTTGTAGTGCACATTATTGTCGTTGTTGTTGTTGTTTTTGTTGTTGTTGTTGTTGTTGTTGTTGCTGCTGCTGCTGTTGTTGTTGTTGCTGCTGTTGTTGTTGTTGTTGTTGTCGTGTTTGCTGTTGTTGGTGTAGTTGTTGTTTTTACTGCGTATACTGTAATTTGTATTATTTTGCTGTTTCCGCTTCCGATGTTTTCGTCTGAGGTTTGCTTTTTCTGCTTGTTTTTCTTGCAGTCGTCGAGTGCGCTGTTTTTTGTCATACTCGCTCCAGTCGCATTTCCATATTTTTTTGCTGCCGATGAAGCGCCAGCCTGACGTGACTTTCGAGTCAGCTTTTTCTTCCGAAGGTTTAGCATACTGGGCACTGATTCCCATTTCTTCAGCAATACATGGATGAGCTTGAGGGACTTGCTCTTTCTTCATTATTGCTTCATTGCACAGTGCTTTGATGTCGTCCAAAAATTCTTTCGATGATAAGCTGCATGGTGGGTCGATACTTTTTATTTCATTAATATTTGTTTGCACGCCGTCAATTTTGTTTTCGAAAAAAGTAAACACTTTTTCAAGGTTTACTTCTGTCTTAGTGGACAGTTGCTTGTTGGCGGTTTTTATGTCAGCTAAAAAAGTTTCGTCGCGTTCATTCAAAAGTGATGAAATGCGATTTATGACTTTACTGGCCGCGTTGCATGTATTAATGTTTACATTTTTTATGTCCGTTTCTAGCTTCAGCAAAAGAGATTCCATGCTGTCGAGAGCGTTATGTGATACTTTCATGCTTTTTATTTGTGCGAATAAAGCATGGTTTGCTTCAATTTGGGCACGGACTGTTTGGTTCAATTCCTGCTGTTGATGAATAAGTTTTTTCATTTGCAGTTCTTCGGCAAATTCCTGCTGACAGTCAATACAGAGAGGTACCATGAAGGTCCTTAATAATTCTTCGTGGTTTCTCTGTGTTCCCACGCAGGCTGCATGAAATTTTCGATTGCACTTTCCGTGACACTTCCAGAGATAGCGATTGTCGTAGACAGTACAATTACTAATTCCGCACTTCTCCATGTTTACGCGACGGTATGTTAAAAAATGATTACTATTTAAAAAAGAGTGCCTACTTGCACGTTTGCGTCGAAATAAAAAAGTTTAAATATACGCGCGCGATATACTGCGACACGAGTCCCGTGAACACGTCCGTTCGGTTGGACGGATGGACAAAGAAAAAAAGGTTTTGTATATATAATAAAAGAATTCACAGCCGAAAGCTGCCAAAGAGCCCATATGCTCAGTTCAGTGCCATTAACACACAATATAAATATAAACGAAGCTAAAGTAAATACGACAACGAGAGGCGAAACCTTAATCGCAGGACACGTTAGCGGTAGTAGTTGTACTGGCGAAACTTATCGCACACCAGAGTATACATGGACTAAAGCTTTAGTCTACTATAGGTACGAAATATCATTATATGAATATACAGCCAAGGTTGATTTAGATAACGACCAGATCCAATTACGGCAAGGTTTAATTTGTCAATATTCATTAGGCCGTTGCCTGGACTCCGAAGAAGGATATTTAACATGGGAAGTAAATCCAAATAACAAATGCGAAGACACTGAATTCGAGATCATTTTTGAAGGATTGGTAAACAAAACCTCGCCCAATTCCAAAAGACGAGAACAACATCAAATAATAATGTACACCACAATTTCGAATTCACAGTTATTCTCCATTAGAACGAAAAAATACGCAAAAATTTGCGGTTATGGCGGATATTCTACCGATCATTATAGGATTTTCATACTAGAAACCACAAATATCCGACCCCCATTCCGCAATAAAGCATCAATAGGAATGAACAACGATATATTCACGTATTTCAATTCAAAAATAACCATGGTTGAAAACTACATAGGACAGAAATTAGACGACGTGTATAATACAATCATGATTGAGATGTGCAAGTCAGATAAATCAGTCATGGAAACGAAGTTAACCTTGGCCAGATTGAATCCCGCCGAATTTGCTACCAGCATTATAAGAAAATCCGGATATACAGCAGTAGTCGCTGGAGAAATTTTATACGTTCTGGAGTGCAAACCAGTTTTCACAACTCTTCGCTCAGTCGACGAATGCTATCAAGAGATACCAGTATCATACAACAACCGTTCGATGTTTATTGAACCGGTGACTAGAATATTACATCAGAGAGGCACAGAAATTGACTGTACACCGTTACTTCCGGCCAAATTTATGTTAGGTGGTAATTGGTACACAATCGATGGACGAGTACGGGAGACAACAGCGCCGAAACAACTAACAACAGACATCGTTACTAGTTGGACGTACACGCCACTTCCTAGTCTCATGGAAGCTGGAATCTATGACGCCGAAAGTGTGAGGAAAATGAGGAATTTAATTTACGAACAAGGAAACACTCGAGTAGCATCATCTATAATCCATAAGATGCTAGCAGGTCAGCACCCAGATATGCAAGGGTTTCATTTCGACGCCTTAATATCGGAAAAAGTAATTAACGCGGCCATAGGAAAATATTGGACCAAATTCATAACGTGGTCAACGTGGCTAGGTGACGTCACATCAACTGCAATCGGAATATACATGATCATCAGGATTGTCAAATTTCTCGTCGATACAATAATGCACGGGAAAATTCTGTACGAGATCTACGGCTTCGGATGGCAACTGCTCGCTTCATTTTGGGACTCCATCACGGCGTTCCTGTCTCATAGAAGTTCTATGAGGAATCATCAACGAACTGAACCGTCGCAACAATCAACCGCTTCAGTACCGAACGCTCCACCATTAGAAGCGGTAACATCTGGCAACGTCTACCCGATTAAACAGCTGAAAATTCTCAAAGCAGACATCATTAGAGCATCGCATCGAGAAACGGAGGCAACCAACGAATCAAGTATACATTAAATACAATTTTCTTATATTCAATTGTTCATGCATCTTAGCATATTGTATTAGCATTCAACATATATACTTTTCTCCAATACATATTCAAGCGTTATAAGCTTTAAAATTAATTTTCATAAATCAATCTTTACAATGAAACTAGATCTTAAGTGAATTGTATTATTTTAAAAACAAGTGAAATGATTATATTCAATTACATAAAATCTACTTTTTTCTTTTTGACGACTTAAGTCAATATTTCTTTTTTTCTCTTTATGCGATATTCGCCTAACCAGAGACATTTTTGTAGAAACAGAAAATGAAAATTATAGAATGATAGTACTCAAGAGAGAGCAAGGATGTGAATATATAGAACGGAAAATGAGAGACGTGACAGATCAGTCGGTGTTGAACAGTCGTTCGCACCGCACGCGTATAGCTCTTGGCTCCTGGAATTTTTTTCTGGCTACCTAGAGTTTCATTGATTCAAGGCTTCAGTCTTTTTCAAGGCTACCTGAATCACTAACTAAGTGACTAAGTGATACAAAGAGTGATATTAGAGTGACTAAGTGATACAAAGAGTGATATTAGAGTAACTAAGAAATTAATCAGCCTTTTTTAAGGCTAGCTAGGAGTCTAATCGAAGACTAATTTAGCCTAGTTAATTTAATTTAAAATTTCATTAATTTCAAAAATGCCTGCGTCCAACCGGAAAGGCAACAAGCCTAAGGCTAAAAATAATTCAATACGGAATAAATCACAATCCGTTATTCAACATTTTTCTAATAACATTCACGATCTTATAGAATCTGAATGTAAAAATAAAAGACAACGGACGGATTTCCCTTCCGCTGATCCTATGCCGTCTAACAATATTTACGAGATTCTTCCTGAATCCGATTGTAGCGACATAGAAGAAAATTCTTCAAAAATTCCCAAAATGGACGCTTGTCGTTCTGGGAAGAAACATCAATCTATGCCACCAGTGACGGTGATGATTTCCGACTTCAAAGCATTCCGTACTGAGCTTTCTACTTTTCTCCCGGAAGTAAAAGTCTCATTTCAAATCGGACGAAGAGGAGAATGTCGAGTCTTGGTGGATGGATTGGAAGATTACGAACGTCTTATTCGATATTTGTCCGAAAAACTTCATAAATTTTATTCATATGATATAAAATCAGACAGACCCTTCAAGGCTGTCTTGAAAGGATTATCAAATGATCAAAGTATTGATGAAATTAAAAATGAACTAAAAGAATTGCTTGGTTTTGCCCCTTCCCAAGTAATACTTATGAAAAAAAGAGCGAATGGTACTTCTAAACCACGCTCTGGAATTTCCCATGAACTTTACCTAATACACTTCAATCGAAGTGATGTAAACAATTTGAAAACTTTAGAAAAAGTACGTTTCATTTCCCACATTAAAATTGATTGGGAACATTATAAACGGCATAATCGTATTGCAAACTTAACGCAATGTCGTCGTTGCCAAGGCTTCGGTCATGGAACCAAAAATTGTCATATGGATATACGGTGTTTGAATTGTGGTAAATCGCATTCGAAAGACGATTGTCCAATGAATGAAA
This sequence comes from Malaya genurostris, assembly GCF_030247185.1. Taxonomy (NCBI): domain Eukaryota; kingdom Metazoa; phylum Arthropoda; class Insecta; order Diptera; family Culicidae; genus Malaya; species Malaya genurostris. Next base: position 149,458,377 of record NC_080572.1, read on the forward strand.
CCACTGATAAATTTTCATGTTCAAATTGCAATGGAAATCATAAATCCAATTATTTGAAATGTCCTGTCAGAGAAAAAATTTTAAACGCTCGTTCGCTTAGACAACAAGTCAAATCAACGACCTTAAATTTACAGAATATACCTGAAAATTCTTCTAAGGCACCTGCCAATTCGTCTTCTAACGAAAACAATTTATTGACAGGTAGATCGACCTCGTCATCATCTTCTTCTAATGTCAGTTATGCTGGTATATTAGGTAGAAATCTATCACCTATTTCTTCTAATGTAAATAATCAAAACACAGGACCGCCTTGCAGTTCTTCTTCTAACGAAAACAATTTATTAATAGGTAGACCGGCCAAATCATCTTCTTCTAATGGCAGTCTACCTACAAATATTCCTTCAATGCCATTCGCTTCTTTAAATGAAGTCGATTTAGGCGATATAACTGAAAATAAAATGATCTACCTACAAGATCAACTTTTTCAAATGATCATCCAAATGAATTCGACTTCATCACTTTTTGAAGCATTTCAAATCGGATGGAAATTTGCAAATAATATTATAATGAATTTAAAATTTAACAGTGATGTTAAATAATTATTTGAATATTTTAAATTGGAATGCTCGATCTTTGAAATCGAGTGAAGATGAATTTTATAATTTTCTCAAAGTTCACAAAATTCATATTGCCATTGTGACAGAAACTTTTCTTAAACCAAATGTAAAATTGAAAAGTAATCCACATTATGTGGTTCATCGATTTGACAGGTTTACTGGAATTGGTGGTGGAGTTGCCATTTTTGTCCAACGGCAAATTAAACATCGAATTTTACCTTCTTTCAATACTAAAGTTATTGAAAGCTTGGGAATCGAAGTTGAAACCATTCATGGAATTTATTTCATCGCTGGAGCATATTTGCCATTCCAATGCACCGGCGAACAATTAAATTTCTTTAAAGGCGATTTGCAAAAACTTACAAGATATCGATCGAAATTTTTCGTAATAGGGGACTTAAATGCTAAGCATGTCCAGTGGAATTGTAGGCAAAATAACAGTAATGGTAAAATACTTCATAATCAACTCTCAGCTGGTTACTTTACAGTTCTTCATCCCAGTAATCCTACTTGTTTCTCTTCCGTGAAAAACCCGTCTACAATTGATCTGGTTCTAACAGATCAAAGTCACATTTGTAGTGAACCGATTACACATGCTGACTTTGACTCAGATCATCTTCCAGTAACATTCAGACTTTCCAACGAAGCTATAATTAATCCAATTAGTTCTGTTTTCAACTATCATAGAGCTAATTGGTTGGATTACAGATCTCACATTGAAAATCATGTGGATCATGAAACTATTTTAGAAAATTCTGCGGACATCGACACAGCAATTGATAATTTGAATCATTATATTATCGAAGCTAGAAATCTTTCAGTTCCCAAAGCTCAAACTAAATTAAATTCTCCTATCATCGATGACAATCTTCAACTGCTCATTCGGTTGAAGAATGTTCGTCGACGACAATATCAACGTTCTCGTGATCCTGCTATGAAAAACATAGTTAAGGATTTACAAAAAGAAATTAAACATAGATTTACTCTTTTGCGAAATGAAAATTTCGCTAAAGAAGTTGAACAAATTAAACCATATTCTAAACCTTTCTGGAAACTTTCTAAGGTTCTTAAGAAACCTCAGAAACCAATTCCTGCTCTCAAGGAAGGAAATCAAATACTTCTTACAAATGGTGAAAAAGCTCAAAAGCTAGCTCAGCAGTTCGAGAGTGTCCACAATTTTAATTTAAACGTTGTGAGTCCTATTGAAAATGAAGTCTCACTGAAGTATGATCATATTTCAACCCAAGTGTTATCACACGATGACATTTTTGAGACGAATTTTGATGAAATTAAATCAATTATTAGGAAACTCAAAAACATGAAGGCTCCTGGTAATGATGGAATTTTTAATATTCTTATTAAAAATCTTCCCGATGTTGCCTTGAGACTCCTGGTTAAAATTTTCAACAAGTGTTTTTCATTAGCTTACTTCCCAAAAAGATGGAAAAACGCTAAAGTAATTCCTATCCTAAAACCTGATAAAAACCCAGCAGAAACATCAAGTTATCGCCCAATTAGCTTACTTTCTTCTATCAGTAAACTTTTTGAAAAAATTATCTTGTTAAGAATGATGACTCATATAAATGAGAATTCAATTTTTTTACCAGAACAGTTTGGATTTCGTCATGAACATTCAACTACTCATCAACTTGTCAGAGTAACGAACATGATAAAAGCAAATAAATCTTCTGGGTTATCCACTGGAGTTGCTCTTCTAGACATAGAAAAAGCATTCGACAGTGTTTGGCACAAAGGTTTAATAGCAAAAATGTCTGATTTCCAGTTTCCTATTTATTTGATCAAAATGATTCAAAATTATTTAACTGATCGTACTCTTCAGGTTAGCTATCAGAATTGTAAATCTGAAATGCTACCCGTACGAGCCGGTGTTCCGCAGGGTTCGAGTGTAGCTCCAATCTTGTATAATATTTTCACTTCTGATCTACCAAATCTACCCGTTGGTTGTCAGAAATCGCTATTCTGTGACGACACAAGTCTGTTAGCCACAGGTAGAAATCTAAGAGTGATCTGCAGTCGCCTACAAAGAAGTTTAAATATTTTCAGTGATTATCTGTCAAAATGGAAAATTAAACCAAATGCAGCAAAAACGCAATTAATTATCTTTCCTCACAAGCCAAGAGCTTCTTTTCTAAAACCAAACAATAATCACATTCTCAAATTGAATGGCTTGGAATTGACATGGTCTGATCAAGCTAAATACTTAGGTTTAACGTATGACAAAAAACTCACTTTCAAGGATCACATTGAAGGAATCCAGGCAAAGTGTAATAAATATATTAAATGTTTATATCCTCTTATAAACAGAAATTCTAAGCTCTGTCTAAAAAACAAATTGTTAATTTATAAACAAATTTTCAGACCAGCCATGCTTTATGCGGTACCAATTTGGTCAAGCTGTTGTTCCACCAAGAAGAAAACGCTTCAAAGGATTCAGAATAAAATTCTGAAAATGATTCTGAAGCGTCCTCCCTGGTTTAGTACAAATGAGTTACACAGACTCACAAATATAGAACCATTAGATGTAATGTCACATAATATTATAAGCAAATTCCGACAAAAATCGATGCAATCTTCAATTGAATCGATTCGCTCTCTGTATTAGTTAGTAAGTTAGTATATAAGTTCCTTTTCCCCATTACACAATACAAGTAGGTTTAGAATTTTCCCTACACAAAAATCTCAGAATTGCGGAAGCAAATGATGTCTTCATGGTAATAACCAAATCATATATATATATATATATAATAGGGCTGAAAAGTCACCACTTGTGGCTGAACACCCAATTTAAATCTTAATAATTTAATTTTAACTCATATTCCAATAAATAGTTATTTAAAAAAAAAAAAAAAAAAAAAAAAAAAAAGAGACGTGACAGAGGGTCATTTAGGCAAGCAGAAATCTTTTAGTAACTTAACTTTTACCTTCTACCAGAGGAGTCGGGCTTAGGCATCTGAACAATGCGAATCGCCCAAGTCTCTGGTATGTCGGAAAGTAGTGATAAAGGTCTTTTACCATTTACTATCCGAATCTACAACAATTCAATTACACTAGACATACGATATATCAAGCACAGAAGCTGAAACATTCAACAAAACAAATTTTAATTTCGTGTTTTCACCCTTATTGAAGTAATAGAATTACTGGGGCCGGGATGTTCCAGCACGGATTAAAATTAGAAAAGTTACCCGGCAGATTTCATTCATTTCATCAAATTCAAATCCAGGATTTCAAAACGCGATCGAACATTTCAATATAGCATAAAAAATGCTCAACCACCAGATAAGAAAACTAGACCTGTTTACCCCAGTTTAAGTCTCATGTTTATTTTCCATAGTAATAAAACCTTTCCGTTCCTCTTAAGAAAGGGATCAGCATATGCACACAGGCAGGATAGATTTTACAGAGCTGCGCGCTAGGGCCTTATAGACTATTCAATGTAGGAGGTAAACAAATGCCGGCTAAGAGAACCAGGCAGAAATTTATGTAAACCAGATGCGCGCGTATGCATAGCTAGGGACGCGGACGATCCGCCAGGACTCCCGATGTGGAATGGAAAGAGAAAACAACAATACGTTGCGTCATATGTTGCGCAACGTTCCAATTCAATGCAACACTTTTCTTATTATAAATAGCTTTAAGAAATTGTTAATAAACGAGTATACGTCTAAGTCTTGTCCACCCCGGTCGTATCTCGCGTGTAGTGAATATCACCTTTATTCTTCAGTTTGATGCTGAACAGCGGTTGTCTTTGTCTCCAGTTGAGAGAATCATGACTTGTTGGTTTTAGTGTCGGATGGATCTGTTCGGAAGCGCCTTTCTCACTCTCTGCTCACTGAAATAGGCTGAGCTTAGTTACAAGCCATTTTCCACAAGCTGGACTCTGGCCGAGAAACCGTGGAAGACCAGATTTATACGGCCTACAATCGGCTCCGACGCGCCCCCTCTTAGAATCTCTTGTCACAAGCTGGCATTAGTGGAGAGGCTGGTAGCAAGAGTCAAGATTTTGCTCTAGCTGATTCGAAGTGGCCACTTCTGTCAGTCTCAAACTGTCGGTAGAAATACAGAACTGAGCTGATCTGCCAACAGGTAGAGCTTGGCGTGCAAAAGCAGCACGCTAAGATATACCTGCCGGATAGAAGGATCACGTCTCAATTCGAACAAATAAGGTTAGACAGAATCAAGTTCAACTTGTTAAAAAATCTGCCTGACTCTGCCAAAGGCGCTTTGAATTTATTCAACAAGTTCCTCGAGGGTAATATTGTTCCACACGAATGGAGACAAGTGAGAGTGATCGCAATTCAAAAACCTGGGAAACAAACCTCCGAATACAATTCATATCGGCCGATTGCTATGCTCTCCTGTATTCGGAAATTGTTGGATAAAATGATTCTCTTCCGTCTAGACAATTGGATCGATTGTGAAAGGAACGAACGATTGTCTAGCGTTGTTCTCATCAGAAATTCAAGAGGCATTTGCTCGTAAAGAACTAATGGCATCAGTTTTCTTCGACATCAAGGGGGCATTCGATTCAGTTTCCATTAACGTTCTATCTGAGAAGTTGCATCAGCATGGCCTTTCACCAGTTTTGAACAACTTTTTATATAATCTATTGTCCAAAAAACACATGCATTTTGCGCATGGTGATTTGTCGATTCAGCTACATGGGTTTTCCTCAGGACTCATGCTTAAGCCCCCTTTTATACAATTTTCACGTAAACAACAATGATGAATGCATCAACGCTTCCTGCAAGCTAAGACAACTTGGAGACGACAGCGTTGTGTCTACTATAGGACCCAAAGCTGCCGATCTACAAGGACCATTACAAGATACCCTCTATTACTTGTCAACATGGGCTCTTCAAATGGGTATCGAGTTCTCTACGGAAAAAACTGAGTATTTGTATTTTCAAGGAAGCGAGAACCAGCACAATTACAGCTTCAAATGGGGGGTGAAACCATAGCTCAGGCCTTCACATTTAAATATCTCGGGGCCTGGTTCGACTCCAAAGGCACCTGGGGATGTCACATTAGGTATCTGAAACGAAAATTCCTAAAACGAATCAATTTACTTCGTACAATAACCGGAACTTGGTGGTGTTTTCACCCAGGAGACCTGATCAGGCTGTACCAAATGACGATAATGTCAGTAATGGAATATGGTTGATTTTTTTTCCGCTCTGCTGCGACTATTAATTTCAATAAACTGGAAAGAATTCAGTATCGTTGTTTGCGTATAGCCTTGGGTTGCATGCAATCAACTCATACGATGAGTCTTGTAGTGCTGGCGGGCGACTTGCCGTTTAAAAACCGATTATGGGATCTCTTATATCGTTTGCTTATCCGATGCGACATATTGAATCAGATGGTGATTGAAAACTTTGATAAGCTTGTCGAGCTTAATTCACAGACCCGTTTTATGTCCTTGTATTTTGATATCATGGCTCAGAATACAAATTCTTTTTCGTTTGTTCCCAACCGTGCTCGTTTTGTGTATACTTCTAATTCTGTGTTTTTGACACATCCATGAAAGAAGAAGTTTATGAAATCCTGGATTCGGTTCGGCCTCAAGAGATCCCAAAAAGTTTTCATAATGAATTTAATAGAAGTTGACTGTAATCAAATATTTTGCACTGACGGATTACATCTCGACGCGTTCACTGGCTTCGGTATATTCAATGTAAATTTTACCGCTTCCTAAAAACTCAGTGATTCAGCTTCAATTTACGTCGCAGAACTAGTGTCAATTCAGTATACCCTCGAGATACCCACAGATCATTACTTCATTGCATCGGACAGTCTCAGCTCCATTGAGGCTCTCCGTTCAGTGGAGCTTGGAAAGCATTCACCGTACTTCCTGGGGAGAATACGGGAACAATTGAGTGCTTTATTTGCAAAATCATACCAGATTACCTTGGGTTGGCACTGAGAGGGCAGACTCATTAGACAAGATGGGTGCACTAGAAGCTGATATCTGTGAAAGTCCAATCTGCTTCAATGAATTTTTCATTTGTTGTCGTCAGAAAACTCTAGCCAGCTAGCAAAATACATGGAATAGTTGAACTCTGGGACGATGGTTACACTCAACAATTCCACAGGTATTGACGAAAGCTTTGTTCCGGGGGTTAGACGTGAACCGAGACTTTATTCGTGTAATGTCAAGGCTTATGTTTAATCATTATATGTTCAGCGCGCATCTACGTCATGTGGGGCTCGCAGAGAGTGGTGTTTGCGTTTGCGGTGAGGGTTATGACATCTAGCATGTTGTTCTCACGTGTGTCGAGTATTGTGATGCCAGGTCCCAACTCATAGGTTCCCTTCGGGCCCGAGGTATACCACCCTTCGTACCAGTCCGCGACGTCTTGGCAACTCGAAATCTTCCTTATATGACTCTCATCTACAACTTCTTAAAAGCTACCAATGCTCAAATTTAGTGCTCTCCTTAGCTCTTTCTCGTCTACAGCTCTATCGCACTCTTCTTTACATTGCTGGAAGTATGGCATGTGTAAACGATGCTTCGGAGCATGCACCTACCTTGTACTGACTGAGTTGCTGAAAACTACCCAAAAACGCAACATCAACGTCGGAGTACACCAACAAAGCATCCCAGCCAAGGATAATCTCTCTAATCTTACAATCTGAAGAACGTGAAGATCCAGGAAATTCAAAGTGTATCTAAAAGATCTCCTTACATTCCTCTACTAACTTGTGGGGAGTATGCCGCCCATTAATACGGCATTCCTTCTTCTCCTATAACAACAAGACAATCTTCCACGTTAAGCTAAAGCAAATGAGCCAGATAAAGTTTTATTTAAAAAAATGCTATTGCTGTTTCTCTTCTTGAGTGGTCTACATTGTAAGTAACGTTGTGGCCAGGTAATGTTCACTGTTCGTTCTCGATCTCCTGTAGGAATACAATATCAAGATCCATTGTGCGAATAAACATACGGAGAGCGTTCAATTTTATTGTGTTGGTTATCGTGTTAGTGTTGATTGTTGCTATATTACAGCTCGCATATTCGAACATTATATATCTTCATCAGTTAGCTGGACTTGCCCTTGTTCTGTAGAAGGAAGGTCCTCCTCGGTGTGACGCATTTTTTCCAGGCGGTTGTCTGCGTGAGCTGCGTCGACTAGCGGTCGATGCTTGTGAGCTGTCTGTTTCGTTTCAGTATTAGAGGTCGAGATCTCAGAGATGGCTGGACCGATTTTGATCAAACTAGTCGCAAATGAAAGGTCTTTCCATCACCAAGAAAGCTATTGAGTGGTTTTGAGACAGGATGATTTATTTTTGAGTTATACAATGTTTTATGTCAAAAATTTTATTTTTTTGACAATATCGGTCACACTTGACCTTGAAAACAGAACATGTTTCCAGACTTAGATTCCGCACGGTAATCGTTATCCAACAAGCCATAGATTGCTAAAATCCGTCCATTTTTAACGGAGGTGTCGACATTCTTATGTTAGCTACTTTTCCCCATATTCCAGTAGAAGGAGTTTTGAGCGCTGTATGACTAAGCAATGCCTGGAAGCAACGTGAAGCACGATTTTTTATATTACTACTCTTACTCTTTCAGTCGTAGACCACGCGGATCTCTGCTGTATACATGAGGCGTCTCCATTCAACTCGGTTCATGGCTTCTCGCCGCCAGCCTCGGTAGCTGCGAAGGGTCCGTAGGTCGTCCTCAATTTGATCGATCGATCTTGCCCGCTGCGCGCCTCTTTTTCTTATACGGGTCGGACCATTATCGAGAATAATTTTAACCGGGTTGTTCTCCGACATTCTAACAACATGCCCGGCCCACCGTAACCGCCCGACCTTGGCCGTTTGGACGAGGGTTGGTCCTCCAAGCAACTGGTGCAGTTCATGGTTCGTTCGCCTTCTCCACGTACCGTCTTCCATCCGTAATCCACCGAAGATGGTTCGCAATACCTTCCGTTCTAAAACACCTAGTGCGCGTTGATCCTCCGCAAGCATTGTCCAGGACTCGTGCCCGTAGAGGATAACCGGTCTAATAAGCGTTTTGTAGATCGTTAACTTCGTACGACGGCGAATTTTGCTCGATCGAAGCGTGCTGCGCATTCTAAAGTATGCACGATTTCCTGACAATATGCGTCTGAATTTCTCTGCTGGTGTCATTATCGGCAGTCACCAGTGAGCCCAAGTACACGAACTCGTCGACCATTTCGATTTCATCACCACCAATCAGAACTCAGTGGCTGACGTTATCTTCTCTCGAGCCCCTGCTTCTCATGTACTTTGTCTTTGACACATTGATGTCTAGTCCGATCCGCTTGGCCTCAGCTTTTAGTCCGATGTACGTATCTTCCATCTTCTCAAAGTTGCGTGCTATAATATTACTATCATCAGCGAAACAAAGTAGCTGGACGGACTTTCTGAAAATCGTGCCACTCGTGTCTATCCTCGCTCTTCTTATCACACCCTTCATAGCAATGTTGAATAGCAGACACGTAAGGCCATCACCTTACCGTAGCCCTCTACGAGTTTCGAAGGGACTTGAGTTTATCCCCGATACTCGAATAACGCACATCACTCGATCAATCGTAGCCTTGACCAATCGTATCAGTTTGTCCGCGAATCCGTAGTCGTGCATGATTTTCCATAGCTGTTCTCGATCGAATGTGTTGAAATCGATGAATAAGTGATGTGTGGGTACATTGTATTCGCGGCACTTTTGCAACACCTGGCGGATGGCGAACACTTGGTTCGTGGTAGCGCGTTCGCCCATAAATTCTGCCTAACATTGTCCCACGAATTCGTTTGCAATCGGTGAAAGTCGACGGCATAAGATTTGGGAGAGTACCTTGTAGGCGGCGTTCAGCAGAGTTATCGAGCGGTAATTGCAGCAATCCAGCTTATCGCCCTTTTTGTAGATGGGACACACGATTCCTTTCATCCATTCCTCCGGTAAAATCTCGTCCTCCCAGATCTTGGTAACGCAGTCGTTCGTGAGAGGATCCCTATTGGTATCCTTGCACATATCGGCATGTGGCCTCTGCGCGAACGATTCACCTTCTCGTAGAACTTCCTTGTGTCATTAACACGGAACAGCTGTTCCATCGCCTCGCGATCTCGGTCTTCATTTGTGCTTTTTTTTCTACGGTATACCGAGTTTAGTCTGTCCCGCGCCTGTCTGTATCGCTCCTCGTTTGCTCTCGTCCGGTGTTGCAGCTTGCTCGCCCAAGCTGCGTATTTCTTGGCCACTATCTGTTCACATTCATCGTTGAACCAGTCGTCCCTTACGTTTGGAGCCGCCGTACCTAGCGTTGCTGATGCAGTGCTACCTATGGCAGAACGGATGTTTCTCTAGCCATCTTCAAGAGTAGCTGCACCTAGCTGCTCTTTCATTGGTACTGCCACTGCTAACTGCTGCGCGTAATCTTGAGCTACTCCAGCATCCCGGAGCCGCGCGATGTTAAACCGCGACGTTCGTTTTATAGCCACCGTCGAAAGTTTTGAGCGCATGCATACAGCAACCAAGTAGTGGTCTGAATCTAAGTTAGCACGGTTAGGTGGGAACATTGTTGAGGTCCGAAAAAAATTTTCCGTCGATCAAAACGTGGTCGGTTTGGTTTTCAGTCTATTGATTAGGTGATCTCCAGGTAGCTTTGTGGATATCCTTGAGGGGAATAAATCTGACTACCATTCCTCGGGAGGCCACAAAGTTAACACACCGTTGGCCGTTGTTATTCGATGCGGCATGCAGGCTGTTCGGCCCGATTACCGGTCGGTACATTGCCTCCCTTCCTACCTCTGCATTCATGTCACCGATGACAATTTTAACGTCTCTGCTTGGACAGCCATCATAGACTTGTTCCAGCTGCACGTCGAACGCTTCTTTCTCTTCATCGGTTCTTTCTTTATGTGAGCAGTGCACGTTGATGATGCTGTAATTGAAAAAACGGCCTTTAATTCTCAACTTACATATCCTAGTGTTGGTCGGCTGCCACCCAATCACTCGCTGGCGCATCTTGCCCAGCACTATAAAACCAGTTCCCATCTCGTTCGTTGTGCCACAGCTTGGGTAGAAGGTAGCCGATAGATATCCGCTTTTCCACACCTTCTGCCCCATCCAACAAGGCTCCTGCAGCGCTACGGCGTCGAAGTTGCAAGGGTTAAGTTCGTCGTATATTATTCTGTCGCAGCCTGCGAAACCTAGCGACTTGCAGTTTCATGTTCCAAGTTCCCAATCGTAGTTTTTATTTCGTCGCGTTGGTCTATGCCGATTGTTGCGGGTCGTATTCTCTCCTGCATTATTTATAATTAATGTTTTATGGGCGGCTTATTACGCCTACGTCAACCCCCTGTCTCGCCGGATGATCATCGTGCTTGCTCTGTTTAACGTCCCAACTAGCACTAGGACGATCCCGTTGGTGGGGTTGCCGCCTTGGATTTAGCTGGACGGCATGCAGCATTTCATACTCAGCCGCTGGATACCAGAACAGACGCTGTTTGAAGCCGCTTCTAACATGGAGCACAGACGCTCCGACATCCTCTAAAGAGGACCCCCTTCCCTGTCAGCATACGACCAAGGTCTCACCGGGGTTGGTTACCCGATCTTTCCTATGGTTGCTCGTAACCCAGCCGGCACCGGTAGGGATAGGAGTTACTGGACAAGAGGCTAAGAGCCACACTGGGGCCTGAATTACGCATTGTCCAGTCGTTTAAAAACCCAACATTTTTTATATTGTTACATACAATTGTTTCTAAGTACCAAACAGACTGTGTACAGCATCATTTTTCATTCCATTTTGCCTCGGACCGATTTTAGCACTTTCGTTTTTGGCAATATAATCGTTCGAATATGACATATGAAAACCAGATGATGGCAGCATTTCCGAATTGAAAACATTTCCATAATTATATTGATTTAAACTACTTACAGCAATAAATGCTGGAAGAACATAACTCCCATATACCATTCGAAGCAGTTCGTCGAGATCAGCAAATGCGTGTGTGACAAATAATTTCACTCAATTTTCTCGGAGATGACTCAACCGTTTTCTACAAACTCAGATTCATATGAAAAGTCGTATGCTCCCAAACAAGGTTCCTGAATTACGTTTGGTTCCGACCTTTCGAAATCAAAATTGTGTAACTCATTTTCTCGTAGATGGCTGAACCGATCTAAGAATCAAATGAATTCTAAGAATTATCTAAGATTCCAATGAAAAGTCTTAAGATTCTATAAAACATCTTGCTTTTCAGTCATATTCAACTTCCGGTTTCGGGGATACATGGTGATTAGTATAAAAATGTCTATTTTACATAAATTAATCATGTTTATCGGGTTTGCCGATTTGAATAGTTGATAAATAAATAAACTTATTTCAGTTTTAGTGGTATTTAGTTTTCGCTCCGGATTTAATTCGCACTACGGTTTCTCAAAGATCTACACTGATTTCCAAACATTTTTAAATAAATGTAAACTATACAGCTCCTGAGGTGAATCTATCTGACTTCGGCTACACCGATTTTCGAATTCCGGTTCCAGTAGCCAAAGCTCAATCGTTTTTTGACTTCCGATTGTAGAAATACAGGGTGAGGAAATATAAACCCATATTGAAGATAGCAGTTGGACTCAAAACTATTTATTCGTCATATTAATTTAAGGCCATACAAATCGTTCCGGGTTATGCTGGTTCCTAAATACCGGCTCTGGATGTACCGTAAATAACCGTAAACTCTAAAGTGGAACTTACTTCGACATATCATGGAATGTTCAATCGATTATTACACGTTTAGATTCAAATTCGATCCGCTTTCCGGTTTCGACACTACACACTGAAATGAAAATCTTACTTATATTCATCGGATTTGTCATATGAATCGTATGCAGAATATAATTTATAAAGGTTATATGAAAACTTATAATCTTTATTTAAAGTGTACGTTAAATCTAAATAGACGTGGCCATAATGAAAGTTATAAGAATATTCCATATAATATATATTAAAATCCGTTACATAATTTATATGCATTGGATGTGTCTTATGAATCGTACACAGATGGTATTTCACAAAGAACATATGACAACTTATGTTATGACCTTTAATGGCCCTCTACAAAAAACCTAAATGATGGTCAATAAATTTTATATCTTCATAATCTTTATGATATTGATAAACATACCATATACAAGTTATGCGAAAAGTCGATAAAACTTAAGCCAATATAATTTTAATATTCATAGCATTTTTCTAATAATCGCATGCTGATTATGTTTAATAAAAGTCATGTGAAAACTTATACTTTTCATTGGAAGCGTACATCAAATCTGCAACAAGGAAGAAAACGAGACAGCTGAAGAAAATAACAAGAAATAATATTTTAACTTGGACATATAATGGAGTTTGTTTTACAAAAGAATAGTTGTGAATCGTACTGCTTGAAGCTGAAGAAAGAGTTGTGTCCTCGATTTTCATCGACTGCTCCAGACAGTTTTTTAGGATGTTCTGTTATTTGAAATCGCTGACAAGACAGATCATTCAACTTCGTTCAATTATATGCCCCTGAAATAAATATTCGGTACGTTTCATTACTCTGTCTGTCTAGTATGGGATTTGAATTTATCATTTATAGTTTCTGGATCCCTCGTCTCCCCCGCAAATATCAGGAGGTGCTCCCTTACGGAACTGATGACTAGTATAGCTTGAATTCTCGAAAAAAGGAGTAGTTTCCGATTATCAGCTTTTCGGAGTGCATCTGATTCGTCTGGTAACAGTAAATATCCGATGAAATCAGCCAGTCCCTTAGAAGTAAGTGTAGTTGAAATATTAAAAGAATATTTTATTATGAAACTATTTATATACGAAAAATATAACAATAAGTATTTGATAAGATAATTATTTTTATTGTTATTTTTGATTCCCTTAAGCACCACAATCCCAGTTTTTTTTTTTAAATTTGAATCTTATATGTATCACTTATTCAATCAAATAGCAATTATTTGATCTATATATAACTGCTATATAGAACTGGGATGACCTCCATTAAAAGTTATATATAAATTTTATACAACTAGTCATATGGTATAGATAAACCTATCTATATTAATTCGAAATAAATATAATATGCGCTTCATAAATTGCTTCAATGTATGTTGTGTGGATATATAGTAATGGTTATAGGACGCCAATAAATTTGACTCAGACTGAAAATTTCATACGTTATATGAAAATCTTGAAAAAATAACGTTACGAAGAGTTATATGTTTCATAAGATTTTCTTATATTTTTGACATGATGTTTAATACACTTTGTAGCTATCATTGGAAATGCTAATAGTGAAAAATCATTAGAAAATCATATAATGTGAAAATGAAAATTTTGCTCAGTGCAGGATAATGAGTGATTAAAATCTGAAATTTCCGCTTGAAACAACGGTCATTAAAATAATGTCATGAGAACTAAAACACCGAAGAATATTCATGCACAAAACACATGCGGATTGATAAAATAAGGTATCATCTCATTGCTAGGTGGATTAAGCATGTTTTCTTTGCAGTTTTGGATTACTTTTTGTTACATCAGCGAACGATTTGTCTGCTTTGAGTTTCTGTACGAGCAGTTGAAACCGATGTGTACATATTTGCCACAGTGTAGACAAGTTTGTCGTTGTAACCTACAGCAGTGTCTTCTCCTTCCATTGTTGAAAAAGAGGGGATGTATTTTTAACTATCATTCGGGCAACCCGAACCCCCGTCTTTATGCCTTTAAATGTGCCGTAGTGATTGTCCCATAAGAGGTCACGAATACTTATAACGTGACCGTAGTTTGCTAAAAAGGCAGTGATTTTTTCGTTGGTGACGTCTTCGGGAAGGTCGAAGATCTGCATCTCCACTTCACCATCTTCCATTGTCACACGTGCACTCTCCCGTCGAAAACGAATTCGTGCTTGTTATCGTGTTCTTCGACTCTCTTTTCGGCCGCGACAAAGCTGTTGACCTGCATGAAGGTACATCCAAGCCTTCGGCTTGATGGAATTTGGAATTCTCGCGAGTGATGAACTTCAAGATCGCGTCCTGAGAAAAATATTTCGGGAACCGTGAATAGTCCACACGAGATGTATTTTCCCGTATCACGGAGAAAACAATACCGTAGTCTCGATACTTGATACCGAACGAAAGAGTCCAATAACACTGTACTGAATGTTCGGTAGCAAATTTTCCTCTCTCGATCTTCCGAAAGAAATGGACCGATCGATACGAAAGTTGACTGATAACTGATTGATGACAACAGACAAATTGGGTATGCAGTTGAAGGACGTATTGCAGTCCTTTTAAGCTCTAACAGCAGGTGTCGGTTGGGATGGTGAAACTGAATTGATATCATTGGCATCAGGATGGTGGTGGCAAGACGGTGGATTAAAACAATACTGTAGAATTGATATTTTTGGTGGTAGTGGAGGTAGTAGCAGGCAGGATGATATTTGGTGCATACAACGTGTGTGATGTTCTGATGGCAATAGATGGATGCGCAATAGTTGTGCTTGTTGGAGATGTAAATGCAGGTATGCAAACTGGTATTAATTGGTGGTGCGGGGGCATTAGTAATAGTGTCGGAGAAGGCTGACAAGAATAGCACTGGCGGCACAAAAGGGAATTGGTTCTGGTGGTTGTACTGTAGCAAGTGATGGTGACGGAAGAGTGGTGGTGATGGTGGTGGCAAAGTATAATGGTGGCATCGTTGTGGTGACATTAGCAGCATGTTCATCAGCAGCGTTAGTGATCGGATTTGTCGGATTGTTATAATTTATATCTTTATTAAAAAAGATGGCTTTTTGGTCAAATGTTGATTTACAAAATATTTATTTTGCATTAAAGGCCAACGTTTCGAAGGAATATCCCTTGATCCTCAGGGCAAAACGACAACAAATATTTCCACTTGACGAAAAAATATCTGTTGTCGTTTTGCCCTGAAAATGAAGGGATATTCCTTCGAAACGTCGGCCTTTGACGCAAAACAAATATTTTGTAGAACAACATTTGATCAAAAAGCCATCTTTTTTAATAAACTACAACAAAATGGACGTACCATCTTAATATTAATTTATATCTGAAACAATTGGAGCTATAGAAGTTAAACAAGATGGATTGTGCATTGAAACGTCAACTATCGGGAGTTTATCAGGTTTCGATATGGATGCTCTACTGGTGAAGCTGTTTTTGTTGTATTGATTCGAAAAGATTAGTTTAGTCGAGATGAAAGTCGTCTAGTCGTTAAGAAATGGGTTTCGTCATTAGTAGATTCAGCTTGATCCCGCAGATTGGTCCGACGAAATCAGCTAGGTCTTGCACAAGAATCAGAGGACATACGACGAAGAGCTTCCATGGAGCTCATTAAGTCGCTAATCAACTTCAGACCTGAAGTGATACGATGGAGAATTAAATGCAGAATTTCATCAGTTGACTTGTTATGACAGGATGATTTCCGATACTGAATGCACAGCCAGAAAACTCCTGGGCAATCACAGTTGGATTTTAAGAGCGAGGTGTTCAAATTGCACACTTTATTTGAGCATTTTTGGAGCAGAACCGGCAAACTACTTTGTTGCATTACTAACTAGACGAACCAAAACAAACTTCGGCACCGCATTTGGTTTTTGCCATTGTGATGAAGGCAGCAGTTGAACGTCAGAAGCGTGAGTGCTTATGAGCTGGATGCTTCTATGAGTGTGGCAGAGATAATGGCTTGTTCAGTTTAGGGACGGATAATGTTTAAAAAAGCACATTTAATGGTCTGTGGAATGGTTATGAACTTTCCCCGATATGAGAAGCACATTAACCCACTTAGGACGATAGATGCAATTAACGTCGATAACAAATAAAAAAATTGTTTTCTAGCGAAATGAGCTACTTTGGATTTTGATGTTTATAACTGGACTTTCACGCCATTTGCGTTCTCGGAACCAACGATGCAACATGCACCGTATGCGGATTCTGACGTATCGCAAAAAAAGTGAAGCTCCTCTATGAAAACATCTCTAAGTGCAACATAGCATGGTATTCGGAGCTGGTTAAGAACGTTAAGTGTTCTATGAAATCGTGTCCGTTCCATGGGTGACCGTACAAAGTTTGTACGTTTCGCGAGGGTCGAGGAGGCTTGCGCGCCAAAAAATGCGTTGAAAGTATTGATCTATACAAGCGGAACGATAACCCGAACGTGGTCTTGCATAAAAAACCACGCGAATCTTAGTGGTACGGCTCATATCCTTAAATACCTAATGATGAGGTAGGTAACAATACATCAATGTCATCAATAGGATCAATCTTTCTCATGCCAACGGTGATGAAGTTCACTGGATGCAGATTTTAAGCATACGGACGTGTCGAATAAAAATATCGATGTGTTTATCTTACGTCCTCATCCTTCTGGTGAGTTTCATGCTCCTGTGCTCGAACAAAGCAGAATCTGCTGGTCAACCTGTAGATGAGCGGAGTATGCCAAGTTTTGACAGGTTCTCCAATCTTTCTCAAAGACTTCACATGTCGTTGATAGTCATC
This sequence comes from Malaya genurostris, assembly GCF_030247185.1. Classification (NCBI taxonomy): domain Eukaryota; kingdom Metazoa; phylum Arthropoda; class Insecta; order Diptera; family Culicidae; genus Malaya; species Malaya genurostris. Next base: position 149,475,541 of record NC_080572.1, read on the forward strand.
AACCAACGTGTTTATTTCTATTGCTGATTAAGAATCGAAACAGCTCCTTTTTTTCAAATAAAATTTTATTTGGCTCATTTGCTTTGGCTTAACGTGGCCAATTGTCTTGTTGTTACAGGAGAAAAAGGAATGCCGTATTAAGGGGCGGCATATTTCCCTTGAGTTAGTAAAGGAAGGTAAGGAGGGTGGAAAATATAAATATATCATTCGTTTGTGGCACACTTTGAGTTTCCTAGATCCTCACGTTTTTCTTGGCTGGGATGCCTTTTTGACGTGCTCTAACGCTGATGTGACGTAGTTTCCCTCAACTCAGTCAGTTCAATGCAGGTACATGCTCCGAAGCATCGTTTTTACAGGCCATACATTCAGGAACGTAAAAAAGAGTGCGGTAGAGCTGTAGACGAGAAAGAGATAAGGAGAGCACTAAATTTGAGCATTGATAGTTTTCAAGAAGTTGTAGATGAGAGTCATATAAGGAAGATTTCGAGTTGCCAAGACGTCGCGGACTGGTACGAAGGGTGGTATTCCTCAGGTCCGAAGGGAACCTATGAGTTGGGACCTGGTATCACAATACTCGACACACGTAAGAACAACATGCTCGATGTCATGATAACCCTCACCGCAAACGCAGACACCACTCTCAGCGAGCCACACACGACGAAGATGCGCGCTGAATACATAATGACATAAGTCTTGATATTGCACGAATAAAGTCTCGGCTTACGTCTAACCCCCGTAACCAAGCTTTCGTCGATACCTATGGAATTATTGAGTGCATCCATCTTCCCGAACTCCACTATTCTATGTATTTTGCAGCTGGGCAGAGTTTTCTAGCGACAACTGAAAAATTCATTGAAACCGATTGGACTTTCGTAGATATCACCTTCTAGTACGCCCACCTTGGCTAACGAGTCCACCTTCTCGTTGTCCCTTATGGAACAATGTGAGGGGACCAAAGCCAAGGTAATCTGGTATGGTTTTGCGGATAAAGCACTCAATTGTTTCGGTACTTTTCCCAGGAAATACTGTGCTTTCCAGGCTTCAGTGAAAGGAGAGCCTCTATGAAGCTGAGACTGTCTGATACGGATCAAGGACATTTCGCCGAAAGCCATTTCACCGCAAGCTGTTTCGCTGAAAGCCATTTCGCCAAAAGGGTTATTTCGCCAAATGGCATTTCGCGGAATGGGCTCTTCGCCGAATGCCATTTCGCGCAATCTTGATATAGTCTTAAAATCGTGATTTAAAATAAAGACTAATGAAAGATAGCGTTAACGCCCATTTTGTTGACCTACAATTGTACATTTTGAATAAAGATTGATTCTTGTACTCTTGAATAAAGATTGATTAATAAACCCCAGAACGGAGTTCCCGAGAAAACTTGTTAACTATTAGCAACTAAGCATCAAAGCAATTGCATTTGTAGATCTACCAGGCAAATGTATGTGGTATTTTTCGTTTATTAAGTGAAAATGAAGAAAAAAAGTCTAATGCGGCTACGACACATTCTTTTGGTTCATGTGCTGTCCGACCTCGCTACCGCTCGTTCGGACTTAACTAAAGTAAAGAATCCTAGCTTTGAGTAGACCGGCAAACGAGGCCGTTACAGGTTTGTATGCAAGAGGCTCTCGTTTCCGACGGCGTGTCGGCGGCCGGCTCAGCTGGCGTCGCATCGGCGGGTTTGTGCCGCTGAGCCAACTTGGCTTCGGTTATGTAGCTGCGCCACATCAGTTATACAGGAGACATGACCATTTCGGCGAAATGACTCTTTCGGCGACTCGACTTTCGGAGAAATGACCCGCTCCCATTTTCCCCAGAGAATACGGTGAGCGCTTTGCAGGCTTCAATGAACGGAGAGCCTCAATGGAACTGACACTGTCCGATACAATGAAGTAATGATCTGTGGGCAGAGTGTCGATGGTCTCAAGGGTGTACTGAATTGCAGCTAGTCCTGCTACGTAAACTACAGCTGGATCACTGAGTTTTTAGGAAGCGGTGAAATTTACATTGAATATACCGAAGTCAGTGGACCCGTCGAGATGTGATCTGTCAGTGTAAAACATTTTATTACAGTCAACTTCTTTAAACTTATTATTAAACATTTTTGTGATCTCTTGAGAGAGTACAGGATCCGGAATTCCACGAATTTCTTCTTTCATGGATGTGTCAAAAACACTGTAGAATTAGAAGTATCCACGAAATGAACACGGTTGGGAACAAGCGAAGAAGGATTTATATTCTGAGCCATGTAGTCAAAATGCAAGCACATCAAATAGATCACCATCGGATTCAAGATGTCGCATCGGAGAAGCAGCCGATATTAGAGATTTCAGAATTGGTTTTTCAATGGTAAGGCACCCGCCAGCACTTCAAGACAAATCGTATGAGTTGATTACATTTCCCATTCCTATGGCATTTTTTTTCGGATACCTAATGTGACATCCCCAGGTGCCTTTGGAGTCGAACCAGACCCCGATATATTTTAATATGAAGGCCTGAGCTATGGTTTCACCCCTTAGTTGAAGCTATAATTGTGCTGGTTCTCGCTTCCTTGAAAATACAACCAGCTCAGTTTTCTCCGTAGAGAACTCGATACCCATTTGAAGAGCCCATGTTGACAAGCTGTCGAGGGTATCTTGTAATGGTCCTTGTAGATCGGCAGCTTTGGGTGCTATATAAAAAAAAACTCAACGCTGTCGTCGGCAAGTTGTCTTAGCGTGCAGGATGTGTTGATGCATTCATCAATGTTGTTCACGTTAACGTTGTATAAAAGGGGGCTTAAGCATGAGCCCTGAGGAAGACCCATGTAGCTGAATCGTGATGTCGTCTAATCACCATGCTCAGAATGCATGTGTTTCTCGGACAATATTGTTAATTATGGAAGTCGAGGTTTATGTTAGAATCAAGCCAAATTTCACTTAAGAAGAATACAATTACGAGTGTGTATTAAGTTTTTGAAAGAATCAAGTTTTGGGAAGATACTTCTGAAATTCCACTGAAGCACAATGATCATATTTTTGATTCTCAGTGGTAAAATATACATCAAAGGTACGATCGCTGCATTGAGGGGCCATTGTTCAGACAACTGTTTTGAAAATGTCCTTACTGTTGGCAGTAGAGCAGAAAAAAAATGAAAAAGTTGAAGTGAAAAAGTTTACATATACTTTTGCGGCCTTTCGTATTGAGGTGGTGTGAGAAATGCACGGTGGACTCGGTGGCATTATATCGTGAGCAAAAATTACATATCAAATAATGGGCCGTATGAATAAAATGTAGTAAAGTCTGTTGTTTTTAGTATCTTCTCAAAAACATAGTCCAAAGAGTAAAACACGTTTGGTTTGGTTTTAATTATTCTACTTCACATTATCAGCAAACAAACGAGTAGCAACCTCTGGAGCTACCTACCGAAAAATTGTAGTAAATACTACATATTTAAACGTTGTTGTGCAGTAAAGTCTCTGCTTTTGACAGGAACGTGATCCACATGTAGCATTTACTGCCGAAATTCAAACATGCTACGTTTTATTCATACGGTCCAATGACGCGAATTTATGCATCATTGGGTTTCGTGATGAAATGAAAACGAATTGAACACAATAAAGTGGGTATTGTAAGAAATCGTAGCTGTCATTTATAATGCTAAAAATGTCCAACTCTATTGAGCTCATGCATTGATGTTGCTAAAGCAATAATGCTTGGCTGGGTAGTATCATATAATAGGTATAATTTTAGATTGTAGCAATTTTTATAGCAAAACTAAAACTTCAACCTGGACAGGCTATTGAATGAAATGAATACAAGCCAAGTGTTATCGTTCATGTAGAATATTTTAAAATATAACTTTTATATAACCTGTGATACAAACATATGGCCTGGCGAACTACTGGCAAAGATATCGAAAATACTTGAATGTTCTCTTGTCTTTAATCGTTCTTTTGAAGCAGGATCCATGCTTGCTACTAAACTCAGGCATATACATGATTAGCAAGTTAGTCAATACATATATATATATAACCTTATGTTAGTCATTCATAATTACTAATGATTCATAGCTGTATTGTAAGAGTAATCACAACAATAACGATTGAATTAGCATATATTCAAAAGGTGAAGGATTCAAAAAACCATTACGTCCAGTCTTTTTTACAAAACCAACATAAGAAGCGGTCCACTACGCTCAATCACTGAAAAAAGTTCTGGTTTCTATGTGTTGGTTTTTCTTGTTATGCTTTGTGCGACGGTTCGTTCAACTGAAGCGGACGAAATTTTGCGCGCAATTTATGACGCTACATTTCACCTTAAAATCCAGTCCAAGATATCAGTAAATTTCAACAATCTAGCGTTTGTTTGATTTTCTGGTTGTGATTTTTGGTCATTCAGGTTTTTGCTGCCCTGGAAGTGCATGGTACTCCTTATTATTTCTATTTTTTTTTAACCAGGAGGTGTTTGCTTCGGGTTTGAGCCAGCGTTTTTTCGTTTTTGTTTGATCATTTTGTGGCAGTCTGAGGCCTTTACGAGGAAGCTTGGGAGAAGCCAGATTTTGTCTTTTCCTGCTTCCGTCAACCTGCCTTCCGTCAACCAACCTGAGTGCAAACGGGTACGGGTTCGATGGAGTGGATTTCCGCGTAAGAAAGTTCTTTCATGGAATACTTCAATTTTTCCGCACGCTGTATGTACGTAGAGCACACCGATAGTTCATGAGGAATCTCCCCGCAGTAGAAACACTTTTCAGGTGCTCCTCTGCAGAGATTGTCCTGATGGGCCTCTCCAGATTTGCCGTATCGCAGTTTGTTGCAACAATAGGTTGCCGTATACCTTAGCTGTTTACAGCTTGTACAGTGCATTATTCGCGGTACATACAGCCGAACAGGTAGACGAACTCCACTCATTACCAAATAATTTGGAAGTGCAGATCCGGCAAAAATCACGCGAAACTATTCCGATTGGTAAAATTTCCCATCAATTGATTTGGAGTGCAAATGATTGCACTCAAAAATTTTCACTGGTTGAAGGTCGGTATTTTTGAAGCTACTTACCCCGTCCTTCATCAGATCTTCGATCGTCAGACTTTCGTCATGGACCACACCGCTTATCTCCACCACATGAGACGGGACGTACACGGGGTACTCCCTGCGCGTAAATTGTTTGGCGAAATCTTGCCATTTTATTGGAAATTTTATTGCCGAGTAGTGCTTTGTCAGGTCCCGGGCAATATTCAGGACTCTGAGAGACTTCGATATGGGCCGGAAGTATACCATCGACGGACCCTCCGAGCCATCGTCTTGGTGAACTTTTCGGCGAGAGGGCAATATCTCCGAGGGAGATGTAAATATCGGAGGGGAAGATGGCGCCATTTTTAATTCAGAGTCGGTTTCTAATCGTTTTTCGTTCATTGAAACTTCGCCTTCCTCCTACACTCCCACTGTCACATTTATTCATATATTTTAGTACGGGAGTACAGGAGTCTCCCGCACCTGAAATAAGATAGAAAAATGAAAGTGTAAAAAATAAAATATATAAATAGTAAAAGTAATTAGAAAAATTTAGAAAAAGTACTTAACAGTTTGAGCCGGCAATCTGTTAGGTGAGATGATCCTTCACTCCTCCGTTGTGGTTCAGTGTGACCAGTGTTGGTGATTGCCGAAAATTTGACAGAAGCTGCTATATTGCTATCTATATTGTATACAACATTTTCAATCCGGTAGAAGATGCTACAAGAACTCGAGTCTCTCAATGCATGAACCGTGAGAAAATTTAGCTACATTGCTTCGCTCCACTTCATACTCTGAGTATTTCACACCCCTAAAAAAAATTTACAGTCTGATAATGATCGTTGCTGTGTGGAATTTCCCAAGAGAGAAACGCAAGTTGACAATTATCGCATAAAATCGAAACGATGATTCAGCTTGATGATTCTCATACTGGGTTGAAATATTTCAAAACCCTTGTGTGGAGCATTCACAGACATTTTCATAGACACAACTTATACAAAGGTTATATGCACATAGCTAGAATAAGCGGCAATAGTAAAATGATTCTATCGCAATTGTCAACTGCCTGTATAGAATCGGATCCAGAAACGAGAATAAGCGACCGTTTGTTGCCACAGCAGCGTGCTAACCTTTGATTCTTAGAAATGTCATCGAGAGAAATTCGCTCTCTGGTGTTGGTTCTATGTGTTCTATGTGGTTCTATGGTGTCGATTCTATGTTAAATGAGCTATGCCAGGTTTTTATTGTTGCGAAGATTTCCGTTTCTCTTTGATGGCACTGATTCAATCGTTGAAGAGTTGCCAGTGAACGTTCTTTGATACGATAAAAGCCATCCTTGAGTGTGACCTTGACTCAGGATTGTTCGGTTGCTGCGATGCGGATAGCAAAGAATAGATATATGGTATTGTCCGCTGCTGCCCGAATATAATACAATAGCGTCCACTGTCGATACCGATGCGAAGTCGGTGCACAGGTAGAACTCACTTGCGGGGATGCTGCTTTTACCACTACGGTGTAATGCTTATACTACAGCTTTAGACAAATTCGTTTTGCCGATGTCGATAATAAAAAAAACGCGTGTGTTTACTTCGAACATTCGGTTACGAATGACAGCTCCTCTTTGAAACATTTTTTGTTATCGTTTCGCTTCAACAGTGCACCCCACGACGTCACGTAACTGTCCGATTGTACATCGACGATCCCAAATGGCTTTTTCCCACGAAACAGCTCCTTCTTCAAATATCTTTTGTTCGATGCACTTCGATGCATAATTGTCCGATTGTACATCGACGATTTTAAATGGATTTTTTTGCATCACCTTCCAATGCTTGTAATACATAATGCAACTTGTTGATTGTTGGGATGTGGTCTTTGAAATGATGAGTGAAGTTAGTCGTCATTGTTGAATTTAGAAGAGCTTGATTGGTGCTCATGTTGGACAGTAGAAATCCTTTCAATATACAAAAGTCATTCTCAATATCGGTGCGAATCTGAATGTGCTCCTCAAACTTATTTGACTTGTCCAACATCTCTATCTCCGTCAATGATTCAAAAATTCTTTGTTGGCTCTATCCAGTGCATCCAGTCTTATGTGGGCTTGATTGGAATCTCGACCATGATTATATTCCGCCTTAAAACTCTCTCCCACATTTCGAACAACACACACTCGTTTACAAATCAACAGATTTCCAATCCACTTCTTTTCTGCCTTCCTACTCATTTTCACTCACCACTCGAATCACTTGCGAGTATAACGGAGACAACACGAGAATATTCAATATCGTTTAATCCATCCCGCTTTTCGCGAAACGGATGACGATAAAACACAAAATTTGTTTGATTGAATTCTTCCCGTCACGCTGTGCTATTTCTACACGAGTCGGAAACGACGGAAATACTGCAAATATTTGAGTGATTAAATGCTTCCCGTCGCTACGTGATGTGCCTACTCGAGCACGAAAGAATACCGACGTGTGTTCTCAACAATACGCGAATCCGCTATAAATGTAATCGGCAGAATGTAACAGATTGCAAATCGATTAAAGTCCACCCCCACGCAGTATGTAAATAATTTTTCGTGTGATGATGTATGTACACGTGCCAATTGTAAACTATTGAAATGACTTTAATACTCATGCAATAACATCAATTGTTACCTCTTCAAATATTAGCACGAATGCTGGTGGTCTATTGTACAATACCCTTTTGTGTGAAAAGATTGAATAGTGTAACTTACGGTGGTCAATAAACTTTGACCACTTACCACAAATGTGAATTTCCTCACGCGCTTCAATTTCTGGCTTGGGTTAGTCCCGCGAATCCGGTTTGAAAAACCAATGTCTAACTAAACTAAACCAGGTATATAATTTATCAGTAGCTGAGGGAAAATTGATAAGGAAGTAATTTAGCAATGTTTAAAACTTAAGACCTTTCACGCAGCTCGTTGGGATCGATTCCAAACCCCACACATAGAGTCAAAAAGTTTTTCTGGCTCGCAGAGGCGAAGGACCTTAAGGTTAGAACTCTATATTAAGAAAAATCTAATATCAGTAATAGATATTTACAATAAAATTCTTTACATAGTTCAATTTAAGATCATATTACTGGCCAATTATTATTATTATTGGCTCGAGTTGGCGGTTGAATGCATATGATGCTGGTCACATATCGTATTACTAGTCATACAATGATAAACATTAGTTTTTCTTCGCCGTATATTTCGCGCCGTAGACTTGACTGGATGTCGTAAATACGAAAACAAAACTAATAAATATAAATATAATAATAATAATAATAAATATAATAATAATAATAATAATAATAATAATAATAATAATAATAATAATAATAATAATAATAATAATAATAATAATAATAATTATTATTATTATTATTATATTTTTATTTATTATTATAATTATATTTATTAGTTTTGTTTTCGTATTTACGACATCCAGTCAAGTCTACGGCGCGAAATATACGGCGAAGAAAAACTAATGTTTATCATTGTATGACTAGTAATACGATATGTGACCAGCATCATATGCATTCAACCGCCAACTCGAGCCAATAATAATAATAATTGGCCAGTAATATGATCTTAAATTGAACTATGTAAAGAATTTTATTGTAAATATCTATTACTGGTATTAGGTTTTTCTTAATATAGAGTTCTAACCTTAAGGTCCTTCGCCTCTGCGAGCCAGAAAAACTTTTTTAATCTATGTGTGGGGTTTGGAATCGATCCCAACGAGCTGCGTGAAAGGTCTTAAGTTTTAAACATTGCTAAATTACTTCCTTATCAATTTTCCCTCAGCTACTGATAAATTATATACCTGGTTTAGTTTAGTTAGACATTGGTTTTTCGAACCGGATTCGCGGGACTAACCCAAGCCAGAAATTGAAGCGCGTGAGGAAATTCACATTTGTGGTAAGTGGTCAAAGTTTATTGAACACCGTAAGTTACCCTATTCAATCTTTTCACACAAAAGGGTATTGTACAATAGACCACCAGCATTCGTGCTAATATTTGAAGAGGTAACAATTGATGTTATTGCATGAGTATTAAAGTCATTTCAATAGTTTACAATTGGCACGTGTACATACATCATCACACGAAAAATTATTTACATACTGCGTGGGGGTGGACTTTAATCGATTTGCAATCTGTTACATTCTGCCGATTACATTTATAGCGGATTCGCGTATTGTTGAGAACACACGTCGGTATTCTTTCGTGCTCGAGTAGGCACATCACGACGCGACGGGAAGCATTTAATCACTCAAATATTTGCAGTGTTTCCGTCGTTTCCGACTCGTGTAGAAATAGCACAGCGTGACGGGAAGAATTCAATCAAACAAATTTTGTGTTTTATCGTCATCCGTTTCGCGAAAAGCGGGATGAATTAAACGATATTGAATATTCTCGTGTTGTCTCCGTTATACTCGCAAGTGATTCGAGTGGTGAGTGAAAATGAGTAGGAAGGCAGAAAAGAAGTGGATTGGAAATCTGTTGATTTGTAAACGAGTGTGTGTTGTTCGAAATGTGGGAGAGAGTTTTAAGGCGGAATATAATCATGGTCGAGATTCCAATCAAGCCCACATAAGACTGGATGCACTGGATAGAGCCAACAAAGAATTTTTGAATCATTGACGGAGATAGAGATGTTGGACAAGTCAAATAAGTTTGAGGAGCACATTCAGATTCGCACCGATATTGAGAATGACTTTTGTATATTGAAAGGATTTCTACTGTCCAACATGAGCACCAATCAAGCTCTTCTAAATTCAACAATGACGACTAACTTCACTCATCATTTCAAAGACCACATCCCAACAATCAACAAGTTGCATTATGTATTACAAGCATTGGAAGGTGATGCAAAAAAATCCATTTAAAATCGTCGATGTACAATCGGACAATTATGCATCGAAGTGCATCGAACAAAAGATATTTGAAGAAGGAGCTGTTTCGTGGGATTCGAGCTATCATCGATGAAACGTGAGCCAATACAGAAAATACATACTTGGTTGCCGACTATTGATGACAAGCATTGCAAGGTGACGCGAAAAAGCCATTTGGGATCGTCGATGTACAATCGGACAGTTACGTGACGTCGTGGGGTGCACTGTTGAAGCGAAACGATAACAAAAAATGTTTCAAAGAGGAGCTGTCATTCGTAACCGAATGTTCGAAGTAAACACACGCGTTTTTTTTTATAATCGACATCGGCAAAACGAATTTGTCTAAAGCTGTAGTATAAGCATTACACCGTAGTGGTAAAAGCAGCATCCCCGCAAGTGAGTTCTCCTGTGCACCGACTTCGCATCGGTATCGACAGTGGACGCTATTGTGTTATATTCGGGCAGCAGCGGACAATACCATATATCTATTCTTTGCTATCCGCATCGCAGCAACCGAACAATCCTGAGTCAAGGTCACACTCAAGGATGGCTTTTATCGTATCAAAGAACGTTCACTGGCAACTCTTCAACGATTGAATCAGTGCCATCAAAGAGAAACGAAATTTTCGCAACAATAAAAACCTGGCATAGCTCATTTAACATAGAATCGACACCAGTGCGAGAGCGAATTTCTCTCGATGACATTTCTAAGAATCAAAGGTTAGCACGCTGCTGTGGCAACAAACGGTCGCTTGTTCTCGTTTCTGGATCCGATTCTATACAGGCAGTTGACAATTGCGATAGAATCATTTTACTATTGCCGCTTATTCTAGCTATGTGCATATAACCTTTGTATAAGTTGTGTCTATGAAAATGTCTGTGAATGCTCCACACAAGGGTTTTGAAATATTTCAACCCAGTATGAGAATCATCAAGCTGAATCATCGTTTCGATTTTATGCGATAAATGTCAACTTGCGTTTCTCTCTTGGGAAATTCCACACAGCAACGATCATTATCAGACTGTAAATTTTTTTTAGGGGCGTGAATACTCAGAGTATGAAGTGGAGCGAAGCAATGTAGCTAAATTTTCTCACGGTTCATGCATTGAGAGACTCGAGTTCTTGTAGCATCTTCTACCGGATTGAAAATGTTGTATACAATATAGATAGCAATATAGCAGCTTCTGTCAAATTTTCGGCAATCACCAACACTGGTCACACTGAACCACAACGGAGGAGTGAAGGATCATCTCACCTAACAGATTGCCGGCTCAAACTGTTAAGTACTTTTTCTAAATTTTTCTAATTACTTTTACTATTTATATATTTTATTTTTTACACTTTCATTTTTCTATCTTATTTCAGGTGCGGGAGACTCCTGTACTCCCGTACTAAAATATATGAATAAATGTGACAGTGGGAGTGTAGGAGGAAGGCGAAGTTTCAATGAACGAAAAACGATTAGAAACCGACTCTGAATTAAAAATGGCGCCATCTCCCCCTCCGATATTTACATCTCCCTCGGAGATATTGCCCTCTCGCCGAAAAGTTCACCAAGACGATGGCTCGGAGGGTCCGTCGATGGTATACTTCCGGCCCATATCGAAGTCTCTCAGAGTCCTGAATATTGCCCGGGACCTGACAAAGCACTACTCGGCAATAAAATTTCCAATAAAATGGCAAGATTTCGCCAAACAATTTACGCACAGGGAGTACCCCGTGTACGTCCCGTCTCATGTGGTGGAGATAAACGGTGTGGTCCATGACGAAAGTCTGACGATCGAAGATCTGATGAAGGACGGGGTAAGTAGCTTCAAAAATACCGAACTTCAACCAGTGAAAATTTTTGAGTGCAATCATTTGCACTCCAAATCAATTGATGGGAAATTTTACCAATCGGAATAGTTTCGCGTGACTTTTGCCGGATCTGCACTTCCAAATTATTTGGTAATGAGTGGAGTTCGTCTACCTGTTCGGCTGTATGTACCGCGAATAATGCACTGTACAAGCTGTAAACAGCTAAGGTATACGGCAACCTATTGTTGCAACAAACTGCGATACGGCAAATCTGGAGAGGCCGGTGGTCAATAAACTTTGACCACTTACCACAAATGTGAATTTCCTCACGCGCTTCAATTTCTGGCTTGGGTTAGTCCCGCGAATCCGGTTCGAAAAACCAATGTCTAACTAAACTAAACCAGGTATATAATTTATCAGTAGCTGAGGGAAAATTGATAAGGAAGTAATTTAGCAATGTTTAAAACTTAAGACCTTTCACGCAGCTCGTTGGGATCGATTCCAAACCCCACACATAGAGTCAAAAAGTTTTTCTGGCTCGCAGAGGCGAAGGACCTTAAGGTTAGAACTCTATAACTCTTAAGAAAAACCTAATATCAGTAATAGATATTTACAATAAAATTCTTTACATAGTTCAATTTAAGATCATATTACTGGCCAATTATTATTATTATTGGCTCGAGTTGGCGGTTGAATGCATATGATGCTGGTCACATATCGTATTACTAGTCATACAATGATAAACATTAGTTTTTCTTCGACGTATATTTCGCGCCGTAGACTTGACTGGATGTCGTAAATACGAAAACAAAACTAATAAATATAAATATAATAATAAATATAAATATAATAATAATAATAATAATAATAATAATAATAATAATAATAATAATAATAATAATAATAATAATAATAATAATAATAATAATTATTATTATTATTATTATTATTATTATTATTATATTATAATACTACTACATGTTTTATGTTGTTGATTCATGCTATTTGGCATGACTTATATGCGTAAAAGTAACATAAACGCTGGTTCGTTTCGTTTGTTAGATTTCTTTTAATTCGGCTATTCCGGTCATCTGAATCTGGTTTCGGACGAATTGAAAATAGTGATCAAAAACTGCAAACAGGATCTAAACTCACTTTTGTTCAAAATGGCCAAATCGATTTTCACACCCCTATGTGGATTAACACAGGTTTTCGTCGTGAATACGAATTACTTTACTATGGGCGCCTTTTCAAAATTAGCCATATGGAAGAATGGGTAGAACTTAATCGTGAATATCTCGATTTGTATTAACGGCAGCAACATAATTCTTTCACCATTTCATCAAAAATATGATCAGGAATTTAGGATTATTTTGTCAATACTGTGAGATAACCACAAACAGTTTGAAAATTAAGTTTTCTCAAACTTTGAAAACAATGTGGAAAACTTATTTCTTTTGCTTGGCATTTTCGCCCAAGGACGATGGTTTTGAGGTAGTCAGGCACATATCTTCAACTGAACACGTATAAAAGGGGGACTGTGGTCGAAAATCGATCATTTCTTCTTGTGCGTTGGATGAAAGCTGACGTCATGGTGAAGACCTACTGCGTGATTAAAAACATCAAACGCTAAGGTCGCAGCACCGAGTTCTTGTGCTAGATTCAGGAACTGAGTTCAGTTTCAAAATTGTGGTTCTAAAACTAGATTGCAACTGAATTCTTAGTCTGTTCTAAGTTCTGAATATAGTTCTTGAACTCCGGTCCAGTTCCTAATTCCAGTGAATTGATATTTTCTTTATTGGAAGATTGTAATCGATTGTGAACGCAATACCTTCACCAACCATACCAGTACGACGCACGGACAACTTTTCAGTCTGGAAATACTTGACGGTAGTCAGCGGTATTCATTGGAATAAAAAGTCAACTCGTCCCTCTCCATCATGAATTTCTTCATAAAAAGTTATTTTCAGAACCACCATTCTATTATTATAAAAAACTACACTGATTATTTCGTAATATTGAATTCTGTGTCAGAATGTTTGATGCAACTAATCCGTACTTTAGTTTTGGTGCATCGTTTCAAACTCTTGCAGTGAAAAGGAGAAAAGCATGCACAATTCACACAATCGATCAATTAAATGATATTCGAAAGTATGAGAAAGCGTGAAAGTTTTATTCGTATTCACGACATCCAGTTATGTATCTGACATACCCTTACTTTTTTATTTTAAATAACGAAGCATTTATATGTTTTCAGGCTAAAGATGCAAGTAAATCAATTCTCAAACCTTCTGCAACTCAAATTGCCATGGATTTGGTAAGGACGAATGGAATCATCGGGTTGTATAAGGGTACAGGAGCTACTATGCTGCGTGATGTATCCTTTTCAGTCGTATATTTCCCATTGTTTGCTGCACTAAACGATTTCGGACCTCGAAAGTCCGATGGGTCAGGGGAAGCTGTGTTTTGGTAAGTTTTAAGCAACTTAACTTTTACCTTTTGGCTCAAGTTGCACGTTCCCCTAGTTGTTTAGGGGTGGGTAGGGTCTAACACATTTGAAAAATCATTTATTTTTGCCTTGTATGGACCTTTTTCATTTTTGTTCTCATACTGCGAAGAAGTAAGAGCTCAGCGCACAGACCCAAGATTTCTACTTCGATTGACTTCAAAACATTCTTGCAATCATTTAGGGGTTAGCCAAATTTTGTGCTAGGGCACATAACCGTTTTTAATATTTTTTACTTTTCGTCTTTGACTCATCAGTGCAGAACAGTTCAAATTGAACTGCTTAGTGCTAAACTCGGCAGTTCAATTTGAACCGCTAAGCAGACGTGAAGTTTCTGCTACTTACAGAACACTTTTTGTTTTGCAACGGAGTGCAATGTCTTTTTTGACGTGCGGAACGAAAACGTGTTTTCGACTATTTCTGGCCGATGCAGGTTTGGTCATTTAGGGGTTAGCCAAATTTTGTGGTAGGGCACACAACCGTTTTTAATATTTTTTAGGTTTCGTCTTTGACTCATCAGTGCAGAGCAGTTCAAACTGAACTGCTTAGTGCTAAAAAAAAATTGCAAATATTATGATTTTTTCATCATTTATAGCCATATCATTTATCTAAATAACTTGGAGATTTTGTGTTTAGTTGATTTCAGGTGCAAATAGACAATAAACAGAGTGATTAGTAACAATGATGAAGATAGTGATGTACCTCCTATTAGGCTCCATTTCCATGTTTGATCGGTCTCCTGTTGCAGGGATACTTATCTAGGTTATTTCTGTTGGAAAGCACTACATTTTCTATTTTTGCAATGTCGTGCGTCTTTACAATTTGTTTATGGATAACTAGATCGTGCAAGGCTCCTTGGATTGTTTCAATATCGCTAATTTTTTCTTTGGATGTAAAATTATATCCCATGTAGGTGATTGTTTGAGAATGATAGTACTAACCTCCCGGACAAGTATCTATCACTTGGTCTGAAGTTTGAGTGTAGTTCGGAGTGTTGAGCATTCTGAATTAGAATTTGATTATCGGTAATTAGTTTTGCTGAAGTTTCGTTCTTTTCCTATAAAAGGCAATGCGGTACTTCGCCAATAACGAATGGGTAAATGCACGAGTTCTCAAATTCCTTAATGTAGGTATTCAGTTGAACGTAATCATCGGGTTTTGATGTAGTAAAGAGCTGTTTATTTTGTTTGATTATGAACTGAGGATAGTCTTTTATGATCGTGTTGTTTTGAATTACTGGATAAATTCGGATGATCACTGATTCTTCCAACACTTCGGATTCCAACTCAGGAACATGTAGTATGTACAGTTATGTATTTTTTCTGCTTGCTATTTTTGGGGTTACCAAGTTGAGTACTTCTTCGGGTATATCTGTTTGCATTACTTGGTTGTTCAGAATTGATCTTACCAGATGTATTTCCCTATTGGATAGTATTTTACTGTTTGTGACGTGCATTTTAGACGTTAAATCTGCGATGCTGTTGCCGATTTGCTTGTTTATTTTGATTTGGTGGTTGTTTTCATTTATGAGTTGATTTAGTGTTTTGTTGATGATTCTTAAGTCTTGGGCATCTGGATTGCCGGCGATCCATTTCCATACCGTGCCAATGGTGTTCCATTTTTTGCTCCTATGAGTCGTTGGTTTGATTTGTAGAAAGTAGGAATATAGTTCGCGTATCTTATGTTTACTAATTTAGTTCAATATACTGTCGTTCTGTGTTTTTTGGTAAACTATACTTGTTAGTTGGTTGATTGTTATTTCTATATCAGTAAGGTTGATTGGGTGTATGATTCTTATGGTTCCTGTCTGTATTTTACAATGTCTTATTTTATGCACTAATATAGGGTCCGTGTTAAGGTTTCTTATGTTCATATTTTGACATGAAACTTTTGCTATAATGATGATAATTCCTATGTATAAATAGAGCGTCTGTAAGGCGTAATGTGAGAGGAAAAATAGAGTTAACTTCGTTTTGGTCTTTTGATTTTATTTTATGTCGTTTGACTAAATTATTGTTCATAAATGTGCGATCGGTTACTGATTTAGAGTTCGTCTTGCTCGCTCTTGCTTGAGTCTTGGTACGGATATTAAGAATAACGTAAACCTCTTGACCCTCATTGATTGGTGGCGGGTCTTCTCTTCTTATATTTTGATTAGAAATGTACTCTTGTGATTTTTCAATATTTCTTTTTGCTTTTGAAAAAAGTTTCTGTGCATCTCTTATAATTTCTTCTGGGTTTACAATATTGTTTTGATTAAACAGTATTTCATTCGGTGTGTATTTAGTTGAAGAATGAACGGTATTATTATATAACGCCACTGACAATTTTACAATTGATTTGGTACCCATTGTTCTGAATTTATGTTTGTTTGTATAAATGATTTCGATTATAGTAGAATGTGTGCATTCTATTTGTCCGTTAGATTCGGTGTGTGTGTGTGTATGTGTGTTGTCAACTGAGAGGTCGAGATCTCAGAGATGGCTGGACCGATTTTGATCAAACTAATCGCAAATGAAAGATCTCCCCGTCACCCTGAAATCTATTGAATGGTTTTGAGATCCGTAGTTTACTTTTCAGTTATACGAAGTTTTATGTCAAAATTTTCAGTTTTTTGACAGTATCTGTCACAATTGACCTTGAAAACAGAATATGTTTTTAGACTTGAATTTCGCACGGTAATACCTATCCAACAAGCCATAGATTGATAAAATCCGTACATTTTTAACGGAGATATCGAAATTTTTGTGTAAGCGACTTTTTCCCCTATTCCAGCAGTAGAAGTTTTGAGCGCTGTCTGGCAAGGAAATGCTTGGGTGCAACATAACACACGTTTTTTTATACTGTTACATACATTTGTTTCTAAATACCCAAAAGACTGTGTACAGCATGATATTTTACCTCGGATTTTAGCACGGTTCGTTTTTGGATGATGGCAGAATTTTCGAGTTGAGAGCAATTCCATAATTATATTTATTTAAACTACTTACAACCGTTTTCTGCAAAATCAGATTCATATGAAAAGTCGTATACTCCCAAATGTAATATGAACATCTTAAACTTTCATCTATACATACTTTCCCAAGAAACATTTCCCAAAAGACTTTAGAAAGAACCAGATATTTTCAAACGACATACGTTTCCTATAAACATAAAGGTAAACTCAAAATCAGCAACTAAATTCAACGATATTATGACATCGCCTACGAAACGAGGTCATGAAACGACCAAAGCTTCATAACACATACGAAGCAGATATTTGATACCAACAACGTATGCTTACAAACACGAGACCTACATTCAAATCGCGACGCATGACTTATTATATGGAACCATTAACAAGAACAGCGAAAACAATCTTTAGAACTCAGGTAACTCACGAGCAGCCCGCTCATTAGACGCGCTCTCGCCCTCTCTTTCCTTACCACACACTCACGCGCACGTTTTGACCACTATACACGTAAATACCCTCTCGCGCTTACTTTTTTTTTTTTTTTTTTTTAAATAACTATTTATTGGAATATGAGTTAAAATTAAATTATTAAGATTTAAATTGGGTGTTCAGCCACAAGTGGTGACTTTTCAGCCCTGTTATATATATATGATTTGGTTATTACCATGAAGACATCATTTGCTTCCGCAATTCTGAGATTTTTGTGTAGTGAAAATTCTAAACCTACTTGTATTGTGTAATGGGGAAAAGGAACTTATATACTAACTTACTAACTAATACAGAGAGCGAATCGATTCAATTGAAGATTGCATCGATTTTTGTCGGAATTTGCTTATAATATTATGTGACATTACATCTAATGGTTCTATATTTGTGAGTCTGTGTAACTCATTTGTACTAAACCAGGGAGGACGCTTCAGAATCATTTTCAGAATTTTCTTCTGAATCCTTTGAAGCGTTTTCTTCCTGGTGGAACAACAGCTTGACCAAATTGGTACCGCATAAAGCATGGCTGGTCTGAAAATTTGTTTATAAATTAACAATTTGTTTTTTTAGACAGAGCTTAGAATTTCTGTTTATAAGAGGATATAAACATTTAATATATTTATTACACTTTGCCTGGATTCCTTCAATGTGATCCTTGAAAGTGAGTTTTTTTTGTCATACGTTAAACCTAAGTATTTAGCTTGATCAGACCATGTCAATTCCAAGCCATTCAATTTGAGAATGTGATTATTGTTTGGTTTAAGAAAAGAAGCTCTTGGCTTGTGAGGAAAGATAATTAATTGCGTTTTTGCTGCATTTGGTTTAATTTTCCATTTTGACAGATAATCACTGAAAATATTTAAACTTCTTTGTAGGCGACTGCAGATCACTCTTAGATTTCTACCTGTGGCTAACAGACTTGTGTCGTCACAGAATAGCGATTTCTGACAACCAACGGGTAGATTTGGAAGATCAGAAGTGAAAATATTATACAAGATTGGAGCTACACTCGAACCCTGCGGAACACCGGCTCGTACGGGTAGCAATTCAGATTTACAATTCTGATAGCTAACCTGAAGAGTACGATCAGTTAAATAATTTTGAATCATTTTGATCAAATAAATAGGAAACTGGAAATCAGACATTTTTGCTACTAAACCTTTGTGCCAAACACTGTCGAATGCTTTTTCTATGTCTAGAAGAGCAACTCCAGTGGATAACCCAGAAGATTTATTTGATTTTATCATGTTCGTTACTCTGACAAGTTGATGAGTAGTTGAATGTTCATGACGAAATCCAAACTGCTCTGGTAAAAAAATTGAATTCTCATTTATATGAGTCATCATTCTTAATAAGATAATTTTTTCAAAAAGTTTACTGATAGAAGAAAGTAAGCTAATTGGTCGATAACTTGATGTTTCTGCTGGGTTTTTATCAGGTTTTAGGATAGGAATTACTTTAGCGTTTTTCCATCTTTTTGGGAAGTAAGCTAATGAAAAACACTTGTTGAAAATTTTAACCAGGAGTCTCAAGGCAACATCGGGAAGAGTTTTAATAAGAATATTAAAAATTCCATCATTACCAGGAGCCTTCATGTTTTTGAGTTTCCTAATAATTGATTTAATTTCATCAAAATTCGTCTCAATAATGTCATCGTGTGATAACACTTGGGTTGAAATATGATCATACTTCAGTGCGACTTTGTTTTCAATAGGACTCACAACGTTTAAATTAAAATTGTGGACACTCTCGAACTGCTGAGCTAGCTTTTGAGCTTTTTCGCCATTCGTAAGAAGTATTTGATTTCCTTCCTTGAGAGCAGGAATTGGTTTCTGAGGTTTCTTAAGAACCTTAGAAAGTTTCCAGAAAGGTTTAGAATATGGTTTAATTTGTTCAACTTCTTTAGCGAAATTTTCATTTCGCAAAAGAGTAAATCTATGTTTAATTTCTTTTTGTAAATCCTTAACTATGTTTTTCATAGCAGGATCACGAGAACGTTGATATTGTCGTCGACGAACATTCTTCAACCGAATGAGCAGTTGAAGATTGTCATCGATGATAGGAGAATTTAATTTAGTTTGAGCTTTGGGAACTGAAAGATTTCTAGCTTCGATAATATAATGATTCAAATTATCACTTGCTGTGTCGATGTCCGCAGAATTTTCTAAAATAGTTTCATGATCCACATGATTTTCAATGTGAGATCTGTAATCCAACCAATTAGCTCTATGATAGTTGAAAATAGAACTAATTGGATTAATTATAGCTTCGTTGGAAAGTCTGAATGTTACAGGAAGATGATCTGAGTCAAAATCAGCATGAGTAATCGGTTCACTACAAATGTGACTTTGATCTGTTAGAACCAGATCAATTGTAGACGGGTTTTTTCACGGAAGAGAAACAAGTAGGATTACTGGGATGAAGAACTGTAAAGTAACCAGCTGAGAGTTGATTATGAAGTATTTTACCATTACTGTTATTTTGCCTACAATTCCACTGGACATGCTTAGCATTTAAGTCCCCTATTACGAAAAATTTCGATCGATATCTTGTAAGTTTTTGCAAATCGCCTTTAAAGAAATTTAATTGTTCGCCGGTGCATTGGAATGGCAAATATGCTCCAGCGATGAAATAAATTCCATGAATGGTTTCAACTTCGATTCCCAAGCTTTCAATAACTTTAGTATTGAAAGAAGGTAAAATTCGATGTTTAATTTGCCGTTGGACAAAAATGGCAACTCCACCACCAATTCCAGTAAACCTGTCAAATCGATGAACCACATAATGTGGATTACTTTTCAATTTTACATTTGGTTTAAGAAAAGTTTCTGTCACAATGGCAATATGAATTTTGTGAACTTTGAGAAAATTATAAAATTCATCTTCACTCGATTTCAAAGATCGAGCATTCCAATTTAAAATATTCAAATAATTATTTAACATCACTGTTAAATTTTAAATTCATTATAATATTATTTGCAAATTTCCATCCGATTTGAAATGCTTCAAAAAGTTGTGAAGTCGAATTCATTTGGATGATCATTTGAAAAAGTTGATCTTGTAGGTAGATCATTTTATTTTCAGTTATATCGCCTAAATCGACTTCATTTAAAGAAGCGAATGGCATTGAAGGAATATTTGTAGGTAGACTGCCATTAGAAGAAGATGATTTGGCCGGTCTACCTATTAATAAATTTTTTTCGTTAGAAGAAGAACTGCAAGGCGGTCCTGTGTTTTGATTATTTACATTAGAAGAAATAGGAGATAGATTTCTACCTAATATACCAGCATAACTGACATTAGAAGAAGATGATGACGAGGTCGATCTACCTGTCAATAAATTGTTTTCGTTAGAAGACGAATTGGCAGGTGCCTTAGTAGAATTTTCAGGTATTTTCTGTAAATTTAAGGTCGTTGATTTGACTTGTTGTCGAAGCGAACGAGCGTTTAAAATTTTTTCCCTGACAGGACATTTCAAATAATTGGATTTATGATTTCCATTGCAATTTGAACATGAAAATTTATCTGTGGTTTCATTCATTGGACAAACGTCTTTCGAATGCGATTTACCACAATTCAAACACCGTATATCCAAATGACAATTTTTGGTTCCATGACCGAAGCCTTGGCAACGACGACATTGCGTTAAGTTTGCAATACGATTATGCCGTTTATAATGTTCCCAATGAATTTTAATGTGGGAAATGAAACGTACTTTTTCTAAAGTTTTCAAATTGTTTACATCACTTCGATTGAAGTGTATTAGGTAAAGTTCATGGGAAATTCCAGAGCGTGGTTTAGAAGTACCATTCGCTCTTTTTTTCATAAGTATTACTTGGGAAGGGGCAAAACCAAGCAATTCTTTTAGTTCATTTTTAATTTCATCAATACTTTGATCATTTGATAATCCTTTCAAGACAGCCTTGAAGGGTCTGTCTGATTTTATATCATATGAATAAAATTTATGAAGTTTTTCGGACAAATATCGAATAAGACGTTCGTAATCTTCCAATCCATCCACCAAGACTCGACATTCTCCTCTTCGTCCGATTTGAAATGAGACTTTTACTTCCGGGAGAAAAGTAGAAAGCTCAGTACGGAATGCTTTGAAGTCGGAAATCATCACCGTCACTGGTGGCATAGATTGATGTTTCTTCCCAGAACGACAAGCGTCCATTTTGGGAATTTTTGAAGAATTTTCTTCTATGTCGCTACAATCGGATTCAGGAAGAATCTCGTAAATATTGTTAGACGGCATAGGATCAACGGAAGGGAAATCCGTCCGTTGTCTTTTATTTTTACATTCATATTCTATAAGATCGTGAATGTTATTAGAAAAATGTTGAATAACGGATTGTGATTTATTCCGTATTGAATTATTTTTAGCCTTAGGCTTGTTGCCTTTCCGGTTGGACGCAGGCATTTTTGAAATTAATGAAATTTTAAATTAAATTAACTAGGCTAAATTAGTCTTCGATTAGACTCCTAGCTAGCCTTAAAAAAGGCTGATTAATTTCTTAGTCACTCTAATATCACTCTTTGTAACACTTAGTCACTCTAATATCACTCTTTGTATCACTTAGTCACTTAGTTAGTGATTCAGGTAGCCTTGAATCAATGAAACTCTAGGTAGCCAGAAAAAAATTCCAGGAGCCAAGAGCTATACGCGTGCGGTGCGAACGACTGTTCAACACCGACTGACGCGCTTACTTAATCCATAATGTCTACTATACACACTATGCGATACTGAAACCTCATTGGTGATTAATTTGGAACCAACCGAAATTGAAACGCAAAGTCTAACTTCTCCTACCAGAATAAATCTAAGAGAGAGAAGTTATATAAGTTAAGACATATCGAAATAAAGCAGAATTCTTGTTATCAATTCGAAACAGTGTGTTTTAATACGTTATGGCGACCGGACTTTCCGAGCTTGCATTGCGGAGATCAGAAAAGCCTATCAGTTTAGAAATGAACTTAGTGAAAAAAAGCGAAGTTAAGAATATGATCATAGTTAGAAAAGTACTGTGCGAAACCTTCCAAGTGATAATAAGTTAAGGGGTGTAAAAGTGAGCTAATTAAACTCCGAAAACTTTAGGAAACAAACTTATGAAGCAGTATTAGAACGTGTGTGCCGTGAAGCCGTGCGACATACTCCACGGAGGTGGATAATAAATGAACTAAAAGAATTGTTCGAACTTCGGGAAGAAAAATTGTGAGACAGCCCAACAAAAAAAAAAAAGAGAAGAATAAAATGGGCAAAAACCAGAGTAAAGACAACACAGTTACCCATGAGCACGTACTTAACGTAGTGAACGCGGTGTCTCAAAACCATGCGAAGACAGCAGAAACATCTGCAACATCCCTAAATCTGATCGCATACCTGTGCGTAGCTGATGTCATCGCATTGACACTATACTTCGCGTATAAATTAATAATCACTTATGAACGAATGCGCACCCAGCGCGAAATAAAACAAGCTGTTTCATTAGCCACGATCATGGTTCAATGATCAAGTAAAGAAAAACTTTTACTGTACGGTGAGAGAAAAAATGTGAAAAATTATGACTGTGTAATGAGAGAAAACACCCAAAAGGGAACAGTGTATGAAGCGAGGAGCAAAATAAAGCACCCGCACGAAAAATATAAACTGATTAAACAAGAATGTGTTCTTCGTTTATGGCAACTAGATGAAAACGACGAAACTTTCGTGGAACAATCAACTGGAGGACATCCCGCTGGAACACCAGAAGAAGACGATAAGTACACCAACGCTACTGTCACGAAATATTGAATATATTTACTATATAATTGTACTATTTAAAATTTTTATAATGGAAGATCCTATACCACCAGAAATGTGGGTGACAGTAGGCAAATTTTTTGATTTTATAAAAACTAAAAAACCAAAAACAGATATATCTAGTATAACATAAAATATTATTTACACTTTCCAAAAAGTATACACATTGGTATTATAATGAATGAGTTCAATTACAAATTTAAATGGATAGACTCCGTGAAATCGAGTCTTATTTAAAGAAGGAAAATAAAAATTTAGTAAAAAGTCAATATAGACCTAGATCACTAAATAATATAGAAACAAAAAGAATACAACTGCAGGAATCCTTCGCAGAATATAGAAGAACATTAAAGACTCTTGAATCTAGAATAAAGTCTAGTCTATGGAATGAATTGGTTGAAACATACTCAGCACTCAAACTAGTATATGCCAAAAGCATTTACATACTAGATAACACTTGCGTTATCGAAGAAAAGTACGACAGTGAGGCTGAGGTGAATGATATTACCGTTAGCGGAAAAGATTTGAAGCCGCATGAAGAAGACTCACTATTAAGAACAAAAAGTGACATTAATCTTTTTAAAATTTTAGATTGAAAATTAGAGCCAAAATATTAGTGTGGTTAAATTCAATTAAATCAAAAATGGCACTAGATATAAAAACAGCATTAGAATTAGCGTCGTTGATTCCCACTTATGATGGTAATGCAACAGGCGTTAAGTCCTTTAACGATACTCTATCACTAGTAGAAACCATAGTGCACAAACAGCTGCTGCAATTCAATTAATCCTCACGAAATTGACTGGAAAAGCTAGAGATTTGTTTACCGAAACTCCAGCTACATATTTAGAAATAAAAAGTAAAATTTCCGCAAACTGTACAGACAAAGGTAGTTCGGAATTAGCAATGGCGAATTTGAAAAACTCTAAACCAAAAAGAGGTCAAGAAATGGCAACTTACACGAAAGAAGTTGACCAACTAGCTGATAAGCTCAAACAGGCTTATATCAGAGAGGAAGTACCAGCCGTGGTAGCTTCGAAATTAGCGAAAAAAGCGGCAATCCAATCATTAATTGCCACTTCAAATAATCAAGAAACCAAAATGCTATTGAAGATAGGAAAATTTGACAACCTATCAGAAGCATTAAACATCGTAATAGAAAACGATAATTCTAGTACCGAACAAACTGTAGCAATGCTGCAGTATAACAAAAACAAACCACAAAACGATTGACAAAATCAGGCTAATCGATCAAACTTTAACAACTACAGAGGTAATAGCAGACACCCCCAACAATTCAACCAACGGCAAAATAGTGACAGACCACACTATGGTCAGCAAAATCAAACTTACAGGTCGTACAAGTATCAAAACTCAAATAACTTCCCTAGAGGAGGACATCAAATTTCTTTCAATCAATCACGATATAGACATCAAAACCCAAACAACCAAACACGGTATGGTTACCAACAACCGAACTCTTACCAGAATAATAGGCGAGTATATCATATGGCTGAATCGATGACACATGCCCCATCGATGACACATATTCCTCAAGACCTACAACGAACAAACTATGAGTTGTCCACACAGCAACCATTGCAGGGAAACTTGCAGACACCTTGCTCGAATAACGAAAATAGAAACGGTTATTATTTTTTAACCCACCAGTAACAATTGACCGGAAATGTCGACAAGATGGACGATTGTTACATGGATACACCCAAATTATGACAATAGATTTTAAAGCATCTAATTTCATCCGTGTCAGAGTGCACATGACAGGTGATACTGTATGCAACCTAATCATCGATACCGGTGCAGATATTTCATTATTTAAATCGCAAAATATCCGCCCAGATCAAATTGTGAATACTAATGATAGGATAAAATTTAATGGAATTACCGAAGCTAATATAGAAACATTAGGCACAGTAAATACCATACTATGTTTTAATAACTCATTAACATTAAACACAATTTCCACCTGGTACCGGCTAATCTACCAATTCAAGCAGATGGTATATTAGGCCGTGATTTCTTAGCAAAATATAAGTGTGTAATAGACTATGAATCTTGGTTACTTAACTTCCATATAGGAGCTGTACAAATAGCTATACCAATAGAAGATAATTTAAATGAAGGATTCATTCTACCCGCTCGCAGCGAGGTTATTAGAAGAATATCCTTTTTGAATATACCAGAGGATATGATAGTTCACTCTGAGGAAATTACACCAGGAGTTTCCTGCGGAAACACCATAATTTTCCCAACAAAACCCTATGTAAAATTTGTAAATACCAATAATATCCCCATATATGTATATCATTCTAAGTTTAAACCAACCCTTAGCTACTTAAGAGACTATTCACTAGTGAATATTAACAAAAATAAAAATAATTTTCAAAGATGTGAAAAAATTTTCAATGATATAAACGTAGATAAAATCCCTACGTTTGCCAGAGATAAATTCAAGAATTTAATTACTCAATACCAAGATATATTTTGCCTTACTGATGAAGAAGTCACAGTAAATAATTTTTATACACAGATTTATACAATCTAAATGACAATACATCCGTGTATACCTAATTATAAAACAATTCACTCTCAATATAACGAAATTGACAAGCAAGCTGATAAAATGCTTCAAAGTAATATAATTGAACTGTCCATATCTTCATATAATTCACCAATACTACTGGTGCCCAAAAAGTCAAACGACGTGGAGAAAAAGTGGAGATTAGTTGTCGATTTTAGACAACTAAACAAAAAAATTCTAGCAGACAAATTCCCACTACCGAGAATTGACAATATTTTGGATCAACTCGGAAGGGCTAAATATTTTACAACCTTGGATCTTCTGTCAGGTTTTCATCAAATACCTCTTGACGAAGAATCTAGAAATTTTACAGCATTTTCAACTAGGAATGGTCATTATCAATTTACACGATTACCGTTTGGACTAAACATTAGCCCAAATAGTTTTCAAAGAATGATGACTATTGCAATGGCAGGTATGACACCTGAACTAGCATTTATATATATAGACGATATAGTAGTTATGGGATGTTCAGTAAACCATCACATAACGAATTTAGCTAAAATATTTGAACGATTGAGACATTACAATTTGAAACTCAATCCACAGAAATGTAAATTTTTTTGCACAGAAGTAACCTATCTTGGACATAAAATAACAGACCAAGGTATGTTACCTGATGATTCAAAATTCAATGCTATCCTAAACTATCCAATACCTACAAATACCGACGAAGTTAGAAGATTTGTCGCATTTTGTAATTACTATAGGAAGTTTGTATAAAATTTTGCAACAATAGCATATCCACTTAACCAATTATTGAAGAAAAATTCGAAATTCATTTGGACAGATAAATGCAAAAATGCATTTGAAACACTGAGAAACAGTTTATTATCTCCTACCATACTACAATATCCAGATTTTTCCAAAGATTTTATTTTAACGACAGACGCTTCAGACATCGGATGTGGAGCAGTTCTGTCACAGCAATCGCAAAACGGAAATCTACCAGTTGCTTTTGCAAGCAAAACTTTTACGCCAGGAGAAAAAAATAAACCCATAATCCTAAAGGAGTTAACGGCTATCCATTGGGCCATTAATTACTTCAAACCGTACTTGTATGGAAGAAAATTTACAGTTAGAACAGATCATAGACCATTAGTACATCTGTTCGGAATGAAAAATCCCACCTCTAAATTAACAAGAATACGTCTTGATTTAGAAGAATATGATTTTAATAAAGAATTTATACCAGGAAAATCAAGAATAGTTACAACATCAGACGAATTGAAACAATTAAATATCTTAAGAGTAAACACGAGGTCTATAACTCGAAATTTACAAAATAAACCGAGTCAACAAAATATCTGTGCATCAAGAGAACCTGATCAACTCTCAATGTACATGACAAACAATCCTTCGGAAACAAACAAATTATTGAAACTTGAAACAGATATAAATAAAACCGAATTAAGATTCATGATAAAGAAAAATGAGAAAATTGTTGAACAAGTTCATCAATACATGTTAAAAGGAAACCAAACTTTAGAGTTGGCATTTCAAAAATTAGAAAATTTATTGCAAAATATGAATCAGAATAAAATAGCGCTCAGTATGAAAGACAATATATTCAAAATGATAAGTATGGAAAATCTCAAAATGATTGCGAACGCACAAGTGCATTCGATTCAAATCATAATCTTTAACCCACCAAAAGAGGTGAAAAATCAAATAGAAATCCAAAAAATATTACATGATTTTCATTATACCCCGACCGGAGGTCATACTACTTTATTTACAGTTACGTCATAGACTTTATTTACAGTTACGTGAACTGTACAAATGGAACAATATGAAACAGTCGATTGCAGAGTTCATCCAGACCTGTGAACTATGTAAACGAAACAAAGTATTGAAACACACAAAAGAAAAACAAGTAGGCACAACAACCCTTCAGAACCATTCGAAATTATATCCATCGATACTATAGGACCATTACCAAAAAGCAACAATAACAATAGATACGCAGTAACTATTCAATGCGACCTTACCAAATATGTCGTATTGATCCCCGTACCAACAAAAGAAGCAAACGTTATTGCAAAAGCATTAATCTATGATTTCTTACTAATTTACGGAAAATTTTCAATTTTACGTTCTGACCAAGGAACGGAATACAAAAATGAAGTTTTCGAACAAATTTGCAAAATACTACAAATTGAACAAAAATTCATTACAGCTTATCATCCTCAGACTATAGGCTCGCTAGAAAGAAATCACAGGTGTTTAAACGAATACCTGAGATCGTTCGTAAATGAGCATCAGTCTGACTGGGATGAATGGTTGAAATTTTATGCATTTAACTACAATTCAACACCACATTCAGAACACGGAATAACACCATACGAACTAATATTTGGAAAGAAAGCGAAATTACCACAAGAAATCTATGAACAAGGAACAGAACCAATCTATAATTTTGAGCAATATAGTAGAGAACTTAAATTTAAATTACAAAAATCAAACGAAATTGCCAAAGAAAAGCTCATTACAAGTAAAGAAAAAGAGTTATTACATCAGAAAACGATATCAACCCTATTGACTTAGACATTAACGAAACAGTTTTCCTCAAAATAGAGAATTGACGAAAATTAGATTTATTTTATGGTGGACCTTTAATTGTAGAAGAAATTTTAAGCCCAAATTGTAAAATCAAAAACCCGAGAACCAACCAATCCATTATAGTACACAAAAACAGATTAATCAAAACTTAACAACAATGTCAAATCATATCAAATTCAGTACACTTTTAAAATTCCAATCGAAATTACACTTACATTAGATTGTAAACAGAAGACACACAATACACACCAACACTTATTGTTATTATAAGATAATTATGTAATATCCATTAAAAATGTTAGGGAGTTAGACCAAGTTCACCGAAACAAAATCTACAACCGAATGATTTCACTTCGTTACATCATTCTTTCAAAGAGGGATGATGTGATATGAACATCTTAAACTTTCATCTATACATACTTTCCCAAGAAACGCTTCAAGAATTCATTCCCAAGGACACTTTTCAAAGACTCAAGAAAGAACCGTACATTTCCCAAAAGACTTTAGAAAAAACCAGATATTTTCAAACGACATACATTTCCTATAAACATAAAGGTAAACTCAAAATCAGCAACTAAATTCAACGATATTATGACATCGCCTACGAAACGAGGTCATGAAACGAGCAAAGCTTCATAACACATACGAAGCAGATATTTGATACCAACAACGTATGCTTACAAACACGAGACCTACATTCAAATCGCGACGCATGACTTATTATATGGAACCATTAACAAGAACAGCGAAAACAATCTTTAGAACTCAGGTAACTCACGAGCAGCCCGCTCATTAGACGCGCTCTCGCCCTCTCTTTCCTTACCACACACTCACGCGCACGTTTTGACCACTATACACGTAAATACCCTCTCGCGCTTACTTAATCCATAATGGCTACTATACACACTATGCGATACTGAAACCTCATTGGTGATTAATTTGGAACCCAGCGAAATTAAAACGCATAGTCTAACTTCCCCTACCAGAATAAATCTAAGAGAGAGAAGTTATATAAGTTAAGACATATCGAAATAAAGCAGAATTCTTGTTATCAATTCGAAACAGTGTGTTTTAATACGTTACAAACAAGGTTCCTGAATTATGTTTGGTTCCGACCTCTGGTTCCAGAACTACAGGATGATATGTGAAACGAAAATAAAACTGTGTAACTCATTTTTCTCGTAGATGGCTGAACCGATCTAAAATTCAAAAGAAAAGTTTTAAGATTCTATAAAACATCTTGTTTTTCCAGAGTCAGATCCAACTTCCGGTTTCAGAGATTCAGGATGATTAGTATAAAAATGTATATTTCACATAAATTAATCAGGTTTATCGGGTTAGCTGATTTGGATAGTCGATAACCAAATAAACTTATTTCATTTTTGTTGTTTTGGCACCCAAAAAATTAATTCTCACTACGATTCCTCAAAGATGTCTACATTGATTTTCAAAAATTTTGAAACAAATGTAAACTATACAGCTACTCAGGTGATTTTGTCTGACTTCGGCTACACCGAATTTCGAATTACGGTTCCAGTATCGAATCGTTTCTCAAAGCTCAATCTTCAAGGCTTTTGGTAATGATGGAATTTTTAATATTTTTATTAAAACTCTTCCCGATGTTTCCTTGAGACTTCTGGTTAAAATTTTCAACAAGTGTTTTTCTTTAGCTTACTTCCCAAAAAGATGGAAAAACGCTACAGTAATTCCTATCATCAAACCTGATAATAAACCCAGCAGAAACATCAAGTTATCGACCAATTAGCTTACTTTCATCTATCAGTAAACGTTTTGAAAAAAATATCTTGTTGAGAATGATGTCTCATATAAATGAGAATTCAATTGTTTTACCAGAGCAGTTTGGGTTTCGTCGTGAACATTCAACTACTCATCAACTTATCAGAGTAACGAACATGATAAAATCAAATAAATCTTCTGGGTTATCCACTGGAGTTGCTCTTTTAGACATAGAAAAAGCATTCGACAGTGTTTGGCACAAAGGATTAATAGCAAAAATGTCTGATTTCCAGTTTCCTATTTATTTGATCAAAATGATTCTGTCTAAAAAACAAAATGTTAATTTATAAACAAATTTTCAAACCAGCCATGCTTTATGCAGTACCGATTTGGTCAAGCTGTTGTTCCACCAGGAAGAAAACGCTTCAAAGAATTCAGAATAAAATTCTGAAAATGATTTTGAAGCGTCCTCCCTGGTTTAGTACAAATGAATTACACAGACTCACAAATATAGAACCAATAGATGTAATCTTCAATTGAATCGATTCACTCTTTGTAATAGTTAGTAAGTTAGTATATAAGTTCCTTTTCCCTATTACACAATACAAGTAGGTTTAGAATTTTCCCTACACAAAAATCTCAGAATTGCGGAAGCAAATGATGCCCTCATCGTAACAACCAAATCATATATATAATAGGGCCGAAAAGTCACTTGTGGCTGAACACCCGATTTAAATCTTAATAATTTAATTTTAACTCATATTCCATTAAATAGTTATTTTCATCACACCGACTTTACAAACGATATATATATATATATATATATATATATATATATATATATATATATATATATATATATATATATATATATATATATATATATATATATATATATATATATATATATATATATTTGGTGAATTCAATTCTAAAAGGAAGACTATTGTTATCAGAAATAGGAGTAAATTGATATCTTATGAACCGTTTAGGCACTTTCAAACCTTTCCGATCCGGCTCGGTATCGGTAATGTTTACAAATTGCAATGACGGCGAAACTGATTAATCAGGTGTGAATACACTCTCAAATCGGGAACGGTTTGAATGTACTTAGATTCCTACAACTTGGACACAGATGTCACCTTCTAACTAAGAGTGTGAGATGTGTGTTTCTGGAAGAGAACGGTTCATGTGGACCATTTCATCCAATCACACCTAGTATTTCTTCACGAAATACATGTAGTTCTAGTTTCCTGGATGCGTGCTCAACACTAGAAGGCCCAAAACTTAGTTTAGACCTAAATTGCTCAAAAGCAGTCAAAATGATTGAAAAAGAGAAAGTCAATAATATCAACTGTGACAGAATAAATAAAAGCAAGTGCAGTGTGCCTAAATGCATATATCGTTAAATAAAGAATTAGAAAAGTTCACAGAATTTCAAGCAATCCTTCCATTGTTTACATATTGTGGCTTTCCTGGACAATCTAGTGTTAAATGCGCATCCTTACATTATATAATTTAACTAGCTTACTAACACCTGATTTTATTTTATTTTTATCACGAGAAACTATCAAAATAAAAGATTATAGACAAAAACGATATGGAGCGGAAAAATCCTAGGGTGCCACAGAAATACCAAAAGGAAATTGAAAACAAATCAAGAGCCCCAATAAAACGACGAAAAATTGGTATTTTCATGTAATAACTCATTTGATGACATATTAACTTTTGGTAAGTCACAATATTTCTATTTTTATTATTACTTTTATTATTATCATTATTATTATTGTTGTTGTTATTGTATTATTATAAATATTATTGTTATTACTATTGTTGTGATTGTCACTATCATTATTTCTTATTGATATTATTATTGTTATAGGAATTATTATTATTTCTTTATTCTTGATAAATTATCACATTGAGATATTAACAGATTTCTCCGGCATAGTAAAAAAGCGATGCAATGGGGAAAAGGAAATGTAACGTAACTTCGACAAAGATAGAAATAATCAGAGCAGATTAGAATGGATAGTGTTAGTAGACCAAACATATCTACATCTATTTAGGAACTTTAAAGTAATAATCGTTTGTACCGCTTCAGACATACAAGACTATATAGGAAAGCAGGGCCAAGACCGAAGCGGATACAAAGCGAAATTTTCCAAAGTCTGATCGACGAGGACATTTAAGACACAGAAGCAGTTGGTAGGATGACAAAATACCAATACGTTACAGACGCACGACTCAATGATTGACTGGTTACAGGGTGAAGCACACACTTCCTGCCCAAGTGACAAACTCTCTGGTGCACTTGCAATAGAAGATATTCGTATCTTTCGTTCCAAATTGATAACCGTAAAGGAATCTGTCGCTTGGGTTACATGCTGGAGGGAACCTATCAATGATAGGCCGGGTTCCTTCTTCGTTACTAGTGTTCATTTGGGCACCATAGCCTAGTTCGTCCGGTATGGAAAGTTATTACTAACAAAGTATCCTCTCCTGTGATGCATGTGGGAATGCAGAGGATTCCTCGGTTCCTAGTAGCAACATGCATCGAACTAACAATCCTTTCCCTCCCAAGTAGATCTGCATTCGGGCGTGGCCGGCGTCGGTATTGATCAGCATGCATGGTTCAATACAGTTTGCACAGTGTGAAACAATGTGTTATTCCCAAACATGTTACTTCAAAAAATCATTTTGCAATCTCAATTGGTCCAGATCAATAACGGAGTAGCAACACACGGGCGGTCTCTAATGCTAATGCTAAGGTTTGAGGATAGGAATTTTGATTGATTTCCTTCCTTGAGAGCAGGAATTGGTTTCTGAGGTTTCTTAAGAACCTTAAAAAGTTTCCAGAAAGGTTTAAAATATGATTTAATTTGTTCACCTTCTTTAGCGAAATTTTCATTTCGCAAAATAGTAAATCTATGTTTAATTTTTTTTTGTAAATCCTTAACTATGTTTTTCATAGCAGGATCACGAGAACGTTGATATTGTCGTCGACGAACATTCTTCAACCGAATGAGTAGTTGAAGATTGTCATCGATGATAGGAGAATTTAATTTAGTTTGAGCTTTGGGAACTGAAAGGTTTCTAGCTTCGATAATATAATGATTCAAATTATCAATTGCTGTGTCGATGTCCGCAGAATTTTCTAAAATAGTTTCATGATCCACATGATTTTCAATGTGAGATCTGTTATCCAACCATTTAGCTCTATGATAGTTGAATATAGAACTAATTGGATTAATTGAAGCTTCGTTGGAAAGTCTGAATGTTACAGGAAGATGATCTGAGTCAAAGTCAGCATGTGTAATCGGTTCACTACAAATGTGACTTTGAACTGTTAGAACCAGATCAATTGTAGACGGGGTTTTCACGGAAGAGAAACAAGTCGGATTACTGGGATGAAGAACTGTGAAGTAACCAGCTGAGAGTTGATTATGAAGTATTTTACCATTACTGTTATTTTGCCTACAATTCCACTGGACATGCTCCCCTATTACGACATAGTCCCCTATTACGAAAAATTTCGGTCGATATCTGGTGAGTTTTTGCAAATCGCCTTTAAATAAATTCAATTGTTCACCGGTGAATTGGAATGGCAAATATGCTCCAGCGATGAAATAAATTCCATGAATGGTTTCAACTTCGATTCCCAAGCTTTCAATAACTTTAGTATTGAAAATACCTTATTTCAACTTGAACTTAGCGAGGCACCCCTGACCGATGATAACGCAAATAGGTGAATAATTTGTTGCTAATTTGTTGCTAATTAGTTACGGTAATTTTGAATTTGTTGCTCAATTTTTTTTAAATTTTTTTGAGTACTTCGCTAAGTTCATATGAAGTTAGCGAAGCCCGACTCCCATATATGCTTCAAAACAAATCGAAGCCCAGTGAATAATTTGTTGCTAATTAGTTACGGTAATTTTGAATTTGTTGCTCAATTTTTTTTAAATTTTTTTGAGTACTTCGCTAAGTTCATATGAAGTTAGCGAAGCCCCACTCCCATATATGCTTCAAAACAAATCGAAGCCCAGTGAATAATTTGTTGCTAATTTGTTGCTAATTAGTTACGGTAATTTTGAATTTGTTGCTCATTTTTTTTAAATTTTTTTGAGTACTTCGCTAAGTTCATATGAAGTTAGCGAAGCCCCACTCCTATATATGCTTCAAAACAAATCAAAGTCCAGTGAATAATTTGTTGCTAATTTGTTGCTAATTAGTTACGGTAATTTTGAATTTGTTGCTCAATTTTTTTAAAATTTTTTTGAGTGCTTCGCTAAGTTCATGTGAAGTTAGCGAAGTACTCAAAAAAATTAAAAAAAATTGAGCAACAAATTCAAAATTACCGTAACTAATTAGCAACAAATTAGCAACAAATTATTCACTGGGCTTCTATTTGTTTTGAAACATATATTGGAGTGGGGCTTCGCTAACTTCATATAAACTTAGCGAAGTACTCAACAAAATAAAAAATAAAATTGAGCTAAAAATTCAAAATTACCGTAACTAATTAGCAACAAATTATTCACTGGGCTTCGATTTGTTTTGAAGCATATATGGGAGTGGGGCTTCGCTAACTTCATACGAACTTAGCGAAGTACTCAAAAAAATTTAAAAAAAATTGAGCAACAAATTCAAAATTACCGTAACTAATTAGCAACAAATTAGCAACAAATTATTCACTGGGCTTCGATTTGTTTTGAAGCATATATGGGAGTGGGGCTTCGCTAACTTCATATGAACTTAGCGAAGTACTCAAAAAAATTAAAAAAAAATTGAGCAACAAATTCAAAATTACCGTAACTAATTAGCAACAAATTAGCAACAAATTATTCACTGGGCTTCTATTTGTTTTGAAACATATATTGGAGTGGGGCTTCGCTAACTTCATATAAACTTAGGGAAGTACTCAAAAAAATTAAAAAAAATTGAGCAACAAATTCAAAATTACCGTAACTAATTAGCAACAAATTAGCAACAAATTATTCACTGGGCTTCGATTTGTTTTGAAGCATATATGGGAGTGGGGCTTCGCTAACTTCATATGAACTTAGCGAAGTACTCAAAAAATTTTAAAAAAAATTGAGCAACAAATTCAAAATTACCGTAACTAATTAGCAACAAATTATTCACTGGGCTTCGATTTGTTTTGAAGCATATATGGGAGTGGGGCTTCGCTAACTTCATATGAACTTAGCGAAGTACTCAAAAAAATTAAAAAAAAATTGAGCAACAAATTCAAAATTACCGTAACTAATTAGCAACAAATTAGCAACAAATTATTCACCTATTTACGTTATCATCGGTGAGGGGTGCCTCGCTAAGTTCATGCTCATAAATAAGGTAAAATTCGATGTTTAATTTGCCGTTGGACAAAAATGGCAACTCCACCACCCATTCCAGTAAACCTGTAAAATCGATGAACCACAAAATATGGATTACTTTTCAATTTGACATTTGGTTTAAGAAAAGTTTCTGTCACAATGGCAATATGAATTTTGTGAACTTTGAGAAAAATATAAAATCCATCTTCACTTGATTTCAGAGATCGAGCATTCCAATTTAAAATATTCAAATAATTATTTAACATCACTGTTAAATTTTAAATTCATTATAATATTATTTGCAAATTGCCATCCGATTTGAAATGCTTCAAAAAAGTGATGAAGTCGAATTCACTCGGATGATCATTTGAAAAAGTTGATCTTGTAGGTAGATCATTTATTTTTAATTATATCGCCTAAATCGACTTCATTTAAAGAAGCGAATGGCATTGAAGGAATATTTGTAGGTAGACTGCCATTAGAAGAAGATGATTTGGTCGATCTACCTATTAATAAATTGTTTTCGTTAGAAGATGAACTGCAAGGCGTTCCTGTGTTTTGATTATTTACATTAGAAGAATTAAGTGTTAGATTTCTACCTGTTATACTAGCATAACTGACATTAGAAGAATGTGATGACGAGGTCGATCTACCTGACAATAAATTGTTTAGATGACGAATTGCCAGGCGTACCTGTTTTTTGTTTTAAATTCAAAGAAATAAGTGCCTTAGAAGAATTAGGCGTGGCATTTGTAACGGTTTTTTGATTTTCAGGTATGTTCTGTAAATTTAAGGTCGTTGAATAGACTTGTTGTCGAAGCGAACGAGCGTTTAAAATTTTTTGCTCTGATTTATGATTTCCATCGCAATTTGAACATGAAAATTTATCAGTGGTTTCATTCATTGGACAAACGTCTTTCGAATGCGACTTACCACAATTCAAACACCGTATATCCATGTGACAATTTTTGGTTCCATGACCGAAGCCTTGGCAACGACGACATTGCGTTAAGTTTGCAATACGATTATGCCATTTATAATGTTACCAATGAATTTTAATGTGGGAAATAAAACGTACTTTTTCTAATGTTTTCAAATTGTTTACATCACTTCGATTGAAGTGAATAAGGTAAAGTTCATTGGAAATTCCAGAGCGTGGTTTAGAAGTACCATTCGCTCTATTTTTCAAAAGTATTATTTGGGATGGGGCAAAACTAAGTAATTCTTTTAGTTCATTTTTAATTTCATCAGTACTGTGATCATTTGATAAGCCTTTCAAGACAGCCTTGAAGGGTCTGTCTGATTTTATATCATATGAATAAAATTTATAAAGTTTCTCGGACAAATATCGGATAAGACGTTCATAATCTTCCAATCCATCAACCAAGACTCGACATTCTCCTCTTCGTCCGATTTGAACTGAGACTTTTACTTCCGGGAGAAAAGTAGACAGCTCAGTACGGAATGCTTTGAAGTCGGAAATAATCACCGTCACTGGTGGCATAGATTGATGTTTCTTCCCAGAACGACAAGCGTCCATTTTGGGAATTTTTGAAGAATTTTCTTCTATGTCGCTACAATCGGATTCAGGAAGAATCTCGTAAATATTGTTAGACGACATAGGATCAACGGAAGGGAAATCCGTCCGTTGTCTTTTATTTTTACATTCAAATTCTATAAGATCGTGAATGTTATTAGGAATATGTTGAATAATTACAAAGAGTGATTCCATCGTACGGGAGCACTGTTCAGTTGAGCTTGTTGTGTTTTTTGCATACCGTATTTTTGCAGTTTCTAACCGTTTCCTCGTTAGTTTATCACTAAGTGTTTTTATCAGTGAATGACAGTATACTGTCCGGATCTGGACGAAGTGTTATTCTTAACCGCCAAGTGCCAATCGAGTGGTGATTTACGTTCATTTGTGTCGTGCCTACGGCTATTCCTTCTGCTGCCTTCGTTGTAGTTTAACAATAAACAATCGACGAACCGTTTCCTTGCTGTGCTGTACCTGATTGCGCCAATTTGTTTGAAAACTCGCATCTCCGTTCTATCACGAAATTGGCAGATGAAAATCCACCTTTGGTGTCGCTCACGGAAGCAATTAATGGTTTACAAAACGAAATTAAATCATTATTGAAACCTCCATTGACTCCCACAACGTTCAATAAACGCTGGCCATTCATCGAGGGTCGACGTCCAGCCAAAAGACCTCGTGGACCAGATTTGGAACAAAAAGCTTCCGAATGCCAATCTGGATCGAAGCATATTGGAGAGAACGTTGTTTGTGTTCCAGTTTGTGAACAACCACCAGACAAGTTTTGGCTATATTTGTCACGTATAAGACCAGACGTCACCAATGATGAGATTACTGCTATGGTACGAGCTAATCTTGAAATGAACGAAGACCCAGTAGTCGTGAAACTGGTCGCTAATGGTAGCGATGTTAGCAAAATGACCTTTGTATCGTTCAAAGTTGGCCTCGACCCTGCATTACAAGTTATTGCCGTGGACCCTTCAACTTGGCCCAAAGGAGTCTACTTCGGTCAATTCGAGGAGAAATCAACTCAAAAATGTTGGAAACCTTCTGCTATTCATCCATCTCCAACGCCTGTTTCTTCGCAAGGAGGAATAACTCAGCAATAATTCAACGCAGCATACTGGGACGCACCGTAGATGATATTGTGGAAGATGATATTGTGGAAGACAGGGGGGTCTTCCACAATATCATCTTCCACAAGGGGGCAGGGGGGCCCCAGTCGTGCCATCGCTGCCAGCGTTTATCAGCCGTCCCGGTCCTGTGGGTTCGTTGGGTTATTCTTCGTTGCTACCCGCTGCTGGCACGGCGTTAATCGACGGCATGGATTACCTAAATATTTGTCAACCATCTCGGACGATTGCTTGTTTTGGTTTTTTGTTCTTTGGAGCATCAATTAGTTGTTGATTGTAGTGTTGCTCCAATACTAGCCGTCGACCCGCACTATCCGCCTTTAGTTATCACGTGGCCTACTAACGACGAAGGCAACTCCTGTCACATGGAGTCTGTGAATGAATCTAGAACATTAAATTATAGGAAAATAGATTTTGCTGCTTTACTTGAATTCTTACAAAATGTTAACTGGAGAACACTGCAAGAAATCGATAACGTAAATGAAATGGCATCCTTTTTCTGCAACACATTGATTCAATGGCTGAGTTCAAATTTGCCTTTCGTTAAAAGGCCAATGAGCCCCCCTTGGACTACTGTACGGCTTCGTAGATTAAAACGTACCCGCAATATTTGGCAGCGCAGACATCGTCCCTGGCATAGCTCTGAAACAAAGCGAATGTTTAAAAGTTTCAGTGAAAATTATCGTAAATTAAACGCGGGGTTGTACAAAGCCTACGTTATGCGGATTCAAACTGATCTTCGTCGGAATCCTAAATATTTCTGGACTTTTGTAAACTCGAAACGCAAGTGCTCATCGATTCCTTCAAAAGTTTGTC
Organism: Malaya genurostris; assembly: GCF_030247185.1. Classification (NCBI taxonomy): domain Eukaryota; kingdom Metazoa; phylum Arthropoda; class Insecta; order Diptera; family Culicidae; genus Malaya; species Malaya genurostris. The sequence goes on from NC_080572.1 coordinate 149,514,700, forward strand.
TCGATGGTGTTGAATCCATGTTAACCTTGGACTCATGTGATCTGTTTGCAAAGTTCTTTGCTTCTGTGTTTGCTGAAAATACTGCCTCCGGTATCGAAGCGGAGACCGCCGCGGTAGATGTTCCCGAGAATATAACGCACATTGACACATTTTTGATTACTCCCGTTATGATTGTTGCCGCAGCGAAAAAGTTAAAACGATCGTTTTCGCCCGGACCAGATGGTATTCCTTCTGTGGTGTATAGTCATTGTGCTTCTGTTTTAGCCGATCCTTTGTGCACTATATTTAACAAATCATTTGAGCAAGGAATTTTTCCGGTGACTTGGAAGCAGTCTTTTATGTTTCCTGTTTACAAGAGCGGTGATCGTATTGACGTAAGGAATTACAGAGGCATAACAAATTTATCTGCTGCATCTAAGTTATTTGAAATAATTGTGAGTACTGAGGTACTTTTTCGTACAAAAAATTACATCTCCTCTGATCAGCATGGATTTATGCCAGGTCGTTCGGTCAGCACGAATCTCTTAGATTTCACTTCCACTTGTTTCTCGAGTTTGGAGAAGAGAGTACAAGTTGATGCAGTATACACTGATCTTAAAGCAGCTTTCGATCGAATTGACCACCGAATACTTTTGTGCAAGATTTCGCGGCTGGGTGCAACACAAAAGTTTATTGAACGGCTTTGCTCTTACTTATGTGGTAGAGTTTTGCGAATAAAGCTAGGCTCCTGTGTATCATCTCCGTTTTCAAATCTATCTGGAGTTCCTCAAGGCAGTAATATGGGTCCACTTTTGTTTTTGCTGTTCTTCAATGATGCTGATTCGCTGCTCGGTGTTGGTTGCAGATTAGTATATGTCTATCGACGACTGCATCCGGCTTCAAAATCTTCTTGATACATTCGTCGCCTGGTGTCATAGAAACTGGCTTATTGTCAGCATTGCAAAATGCCAGGTCATAACGTTCCACCGAATACTGAATCCAATTCGATTCGACTATGAAATTGATGGACGAAAACTTCAGAGAGTTGATCATGTTAATGATCTTGGATTGAACGCATACAGAAAAAATTTGTTCGTCTTGCTCTAAGAAACCTTCCTTGGAGGAATCCGCTTGAGCTCCCACCGTATCCTGATCACTGTCGACTGATCGGACTCGACTCATTAGAAAGACGCAGAAAAATTCAGCAAGCTGTTTTCGTGGCAAAACTGATTAACGGTGATATAGACTCTTCGAAGATTCTGTCTCAACTTGATTTCCGTGCTTCACAACGATCGCTGCGCTCCACCAGTTTACTGCAGCCGAGATTTCATCGAACGACGTTCGGGTATTACGAACCGATAACATCTTGTTTGAGGACATTTAGCACTGTTGAACATCTTTTCGATTTTGGTGAACCAACTCACAAATTTTCGCAGAAAATACTACGTTCTACAATTTTATAACTCGACTGATGCATATTCATTAAGACCATTTTATTGTCAGATGAATTTCATAATTATAAATAAATTAATAAATAAATAAATAAATAACGGATTGTGATTTAATCCGTATTGAATTATTTTTAGCCTTGGGCTTGTTGCCTTTCCGGTTGGACGCAGGCATTTTAGAAATGAATGAAATTTTAAATTAAATTAACTAGGCTAAATTAGTCTTCGATTAGACTCCTAGTTTGGAAAAGTCTTGATAAAGACTGATTTTGTGGTAGTCCTAATAAAGACTGTTTAGTTCGAAGAATAGTTCTTTGAATAGCAAGCCTTAAAAAAGGCTGATTAATTTCTTAGTCACTCTAATATCACTCTTTGTATCACTTAGTCACTCTAATATCTTTCTTTGTGTCACTTAGTCACTCTAATATCGCTCTTTGTATAGCCTTGAGAAAGGCTGACTAATTGTTAGTCTTTAAAAAGACTGTTAGTGATTCAGGTAGCCTTGAAAAAGACTGATGCCTTGAATCAATGAAATTCTAGGTAGCCAGAAAAAATTTCCAGGAGCCAAGAGCTATATGGGTGCGAACGACTGTTCAACACCGACTGGTGTAAAGTCGGTTTTCACAGCGATTGCATAGCCTTTCTATATGAGAAAGGCAAAACACGTGTGAATCAAACCCCATAAGTACAAACTCTATGTCGAATTCTTGCAAATACGGCGGAATGATTTTTCCTTTTTTTTCTCAAAAAATCGTCTTATTTAAAAATGGGGCTGGGGTCCACTAGGAGATTGATAGTACCTATTAGCTCTCTCCAGGCAGTACCAGTCTAGATGCCGCGTGGAATATGGCGGAAAAAAATGAATCAAGAATAGATCCACTGGGTTCCTGCTTCCATGTCGTAGAAGGCGACAATTGAAGGAGTTTCGTTTTCCTTTCAGTTATCAGATATTTTCAATGTTTTACTTCTGATTACTCTATTTTACAAAATTATCACTTCATTCAACCTATCAATTTCCGTCTAGCCCCTGAGAAAAGTTTTATTTGCATTGTTTTCTTCTTCCATGTTTTTGACTTGATATCAATATTGCAAATTAAAATTTCAAACGATAAATTAATATTTTTCTCGGTAGCCGGCTGCCCAGATCAAGCAATATAACCAATTAATAATTTTAATAAATAAATAAAATAATAAAACGGAAATAATACAGAATCACACGCGCGTGAAATCTGTTGACCTTTATTTGGTGATTTAAAATGATTTTATAACAACTGTTTAGAATATGACAATGCAATGAATCAACTATTTTGTCTAAATCCTATACACTCGTTTATTTTGTATCACGTAATTTCATTTATAAAAAAATAGGGAAGTTTTTATTCTTTACGCGATAGTATTGCAAATTTTTCTTCAGTTTCCTCGAATAAGAGCTGTGAATCAAGACTTCCCGGGACTTCAATATATGAAATTGTTGAAACGTTCACTCGGGAAGTCAGTGAGTTTAGTGGTGCATCCGAGTATCTTGAGACCGGAACATACTGAGTCGGGCGCGAATAATACCAATACTGAAATTTTTACTAACAAATATCCTTCTCCCGTGACACTTGTGGAGTGCGCAGTAGTATATACGGCCTCTAGTAACAACAAGTGTTGGACTAACATCTCTTCCCATTCCTGAGACGATCTACGTTCGAGCCTGGCCGGCGCTGGCACTGATCAATGAATTCTGGGTTTACCAGAAGATGTACATTGAAGGATGATTGACCAGTCCCAGGTTGGATCATCTAGAAATTCCCTGTACAATTTCAGCTAATCCCGATCAGTAACGGAGTAGCAACCAGGGGTGGTCGCTCAAGCTCAAGCAAACTAAAAAAATCGTCTTATTTAAAATATTTACAGGGTCCGGCACTCGAAGTGTAACCAATTAAAAAGGCCATAAATTCAGTTTGGAAAATTACTTTTACTTAATTCAAAGTACAAAATGTGTAAAAATAATACAAAATTCAGAATCAATTCACTTTTGCTCGATATGACCACCTTTTGCCTTGACTATGGCTTTGAGACGGTCAAAAAACGAATCGCAAGCTGCCCGAAGCAGGTGTATTTTGGCCCACTCGCGGACAATAACTTTTTTCAGCGCCTCGAGACTGGTGTATCTTTTAGTTCGGACTTTGCTCTCCAAAATGGCCCAAAGAGAATAATCCATTGGATTTGCATATGGTGAATTCGAGAGCCATTGTGTGGACGTGATGAAGTTCGGAACGTTGTTTTTCAGCCATTCTTGGTTCACTCGAGCTTTGTGAAACGGTGCCGAGTCCTGCTGAAACGTCCATGGTCGTCCACCGAAATGTTTGTCTGCCCACGGCTTCAAAGCAACCTCCAGAATACTTTCCCGATAATATGTCGCATTTACCTTGACGCCAGGCTCGAAGGTCTGAAGTTGGTTACACTTCGAGTGCCGGACCCTGTAGGTGAATCAATACAGCTTATGTTGTAATATCTATGAAACAAATTAATGAAAGTGGTTGAACAAAAACAATTTCTGTTTTTCTTCAGATGGTGTTCCAAATTCACAGTCGAATTTATTTTTTGGTTCACGCTAGCTCTCGGAATGTTATTCTAACAACAATATTCTCATCAAATATGTAAAAATACATTCAAATATATTCATACAAAATGTAACGTTGGTGTTGCCGAATGAAAAACTTATCCGTGCTTAGTCTCTTATGATATCAATTTTCGGATCAATATCTTGTTGTCAGTTATCTGTCAGCAGATGGGTAAAACAACACAATTATGAAATCAATATGCCTTAGGATCCAGTAAACATTTCTAGTAGTTATTGCGTTTCAATGTATCTTTTTATGCAATCCATCCCATTACTTGAAGCAGAGGGTTTAAAGTGATATTCGGGTAGAAAATTGGAGTTACAAGCTTTAAAAGAAATACATACATTTCAATTCAGACGAAGAGGAGAATGTCGAGTTTGGTTGATGGATTGGAAGATTACGAACGTATTCTCTGGTATTTGTCCGAGAAACTTCTTAAATTCTAATAGTATGATATAAAATCAAATAGACCCTTCAAGGCTGTCTTGAAAAGCTTATCAAATGATCAAAATACTGAAGAAACTAAACATAAACTAAAAGAATTGCTTGGTTTTGTCCCTTCCCAAGTAAAAATTATGAAAACAAACGAATGATATTTCTAAACCACGCTCTAAGAATTCCCATGAACTTTACCAAATACACTTCAATCGAAGTTATGTAAACAATTGAAAAACTTTAGAAAAAGTACGTTTCGAACTTAACGCAATGTTGTTGTTGCCAAGGCTTCGGTCATGATACCAAAAACTGTCATATGGATATACAGTGTTTGCATTGAGGTTAACCGCATTCCAAAGACGTCTGTTCAATGAATGAAACCACTGATAAATTTTCATGTTCTAATTGTGATGGAAATCATAAATCCAATTATTTGAATGTTCCTGTCAGGCAAGGTTGCTGATGCTAGCAATTAAATAATATTCGTGGATTATTTTTTTTCACCGGCGATGCTCTACCCGTGCGGCGAGCAGTTTGTGTATATTTCGTGTCTGTTTTATTCATTCTTTCCTTCCCTTCAGAGAATTGCAAAGCAAGCAAGCATCATATATGCACTCTTTTGGCTCGCAGTGAGTTTGTTCCGAAAGTTTAGAGCTATTCGGTGGTGCTAATAACTCGCGTTGAGTCGAATTTTTTACTCACAGTATATATATATATATATATATATATATATATATATATATATATATATATATATATATATATATATATATATATATATATATATATATATATATATATATATATATATATATATATATATATATATATATATATATATATATATATATATATATATATATATATATATATATATATATGTATATATATATATATATATATATATATATATATATATATATATATATATATATATATATATATATATATATATATATATATATATATAAGTTATAATTCGGGTGGTCCGAGTTTGAAAAAAATATAAACTTTATTTAACACAATAAAAAGATTTACAATTGCACAAGACGACTTCTTCACTAGAACTAACTAAACTGGCTCATTCCAAATGGTTTTGTTTGTCGATCCTGTTGTGTCAGCATTCCTCATCCGGTTGGTTACTGGTAGCTTGATTGGTTTGTTGGGTCATCGATTTGTCCGCGGTGTACGTGGTATCTTCTGTCCGCGTGTCGGTTATGAATATTGGCTGGTCAGCTGTTTTTGTGGTGTGGTCGCGATATCGAGTTAGGGTACTGGATGGATTTTCCGTAACGTCTCCCTCCTTAAGCATCAAGCGTCCTCGGTTGATTTTTCAAAAGTTCAAATCTCGGTATCGGGATGACTCGTGGTTTTTTACTTTCGGTTTTATTTCCGGTTGTTGTGACTATTATCTCAGTTGCTGTATCACTTGCCTTTGTTGTTGTAGGTGATTTCGGCAACCCATCGATTTGGAGTTTCGTTCGGTATGACTTCCTTCTACAGAGATAAATGGATAAACAAAGAAATGTTAGTGTTAGGAAGCAGAATCCTCCTAGTGTCGCTTCCTTCTGTGTTTGGTGTAATGATAGCTGGATTTCGTTGACTTCTTCCAAGTTTTGTATCCTTGTCAAAAGGTTATCTTCAGCTTTGGTTGTTTCTGACTTCGTTTGAAAGCTTTTGCTGTATATTGGTATGAGATAGTTGTCTTTGTGTATTAATTCTGGCTTCCCGTAGAAAGTTAGATTGTGTATTTTCACTGTACAGTTTTCAATTTCTATTAATGTTGCTTCGGTTATTGCTTTGGGTTTACCACATGAGTCTGATACTTCGATTTTGCTATTGGTATCTATTAAGATGATGCCTTCAAAGATTTCTATGATTTTCGGGAGTTCTTTCGCTCGTGTAACTGAACATTTTGGTGTTTGATGAACAAGAAGATTAAGGATGCATTCGTCTTCAAGTGGAAGGTGATTACTGCAAATATCGCATTTTGTTGTTTGTATGTAGACTTGGTTTCTGTGTTTCGCTACCAGTTGAATGTGCGTGTTGATGCGGGTCCCGTTGATATTAAGTGTGTGGAGTTCCAGCAAATCGTAGAATTTCTCGTCCAGTATAGGGATTTTTATAAGTATGGCTACTTGGTTTCTACTGATTCCTATACTAGCTGTGCAAAAACGAAAAATTTCATCTGTGTAATTTATTTTGATATCTTGATCTTTTAGCTTTTTATAAATAAAATCCTTTTCTTCTAATGAAAGTATGTTCCTGTTAATAAGGTTTAGTTTGGAGAATTCTACTTGGTCTTCTATGTCATTTATCAGTTGGATTATCTCTTCTGTTTTCCAAATAAGGTTTATAAATTCTAAATCTGCTTTAATGCCTTGTGATGAATTGAATTCTCTGAATAATTTTGCGTTAATCTTTTTCAAAATTGCTGTAATATTGTTTATTTTGTTATGAAAAATTTCATTGATTGTGATCTGTTTCATCTGATTATTAGCGAGTTTGTTTTCCTGCTCGTTTAATATACCTAAATTTTGCTGAATCATATTCAAGTCGTTATTGTCTGGATTTCCTGAAATATATTTTATTGCTGTTCCTAAAGCATCGACTAAACCTCGTTTCTGTCTTCTTGGCATAAGGCTGTATAGTTTATCTTTGGCTAGTTGTATTTTGGATTCGAGTGTGTTTTCTAAATGGTCACTAATTTTTACTGCTTTCGCTATTTTCTCGATATAATTGATGTTGTATTCTAGTGTTTCCAGATCAATTTTGTGTATTATCCTATTGTATTCTATTTTGATTCTGACTGTATCGATTTTTGTTGCTAGTAGTCCATTAGTGTTTGTTATCTCTTTATATATGGTGGCGTTTATCATGCTGAGTGAGATTATTCTGCAAGTAGAAGGACATTTTAGGTGTTTACTCATTTTATACGATTTTTGTGGATTTTAATGTCATTATTGTCTTCAAAGGTAAGTTCATTGTCTTGTTTAACTTTTACGATTTTATACAGATTCTTATCTTTTGTTAATCTTTGTGCTATTTTAATATATTTTTCTTCGCCTGGGTCTAATGTTTTAGGTTGTTGTTTGTGTGCGTTGTTATCCTCGTACTTTGTTCTTCGTTTATCGAGTTCATTTTTAACCTTTGATTGAAGTTTATGAAAATTTTCTGTTATTTCTAAAGTATTTGTTGTATTTAAAGTGTTAAATATTAAATCGCGCGGTTTAGCTTTAGTAGCTTCATGGAAAGTGTTATTGTAGATATCGATCGCGACGTTAACGTGTTCTTTGAGAGAGAGATCGTTGAATTGTTGTTTCGTTGATCTAAATATTTCAATAAGTGTGGAATGGAATCTTTCAACTGTACCGTTCGCGTTAGAATTGCTGGCGAAATGTATTTCGATTCCTAGATCATTTAAGAATCCGATAAAGTCGATTGATCTGAATGATGGTTCTTGGTCGCTGACTATAGTATTTGGTCTTCCAAACTGACGTATGTGCTCAGTTATAGCATTTTTCATATCTATTATTGTTCTTGATTGAAGGTGAATTGCATTTGCAAATTTGGAAAAGGAATCTACTATAGTTAGCCACTTTTGACCTTTCAGGAAAAAGACGTCAATGTGGACTCTATCGAACGGTGTCTCGCCGAAAGTGCTTTTTCTAATTAATTTTGGCGGTTTCCTGTCATATTTTGCTTTTTTGCAAATATCACAGGCACCTATGAAAATTTTGAGCTTTCTTTCGATCTGTGGAAAAAAATATTTTGCTAATATTTGGTGCTTGTTCTCCTTCGTGCCTCTATGCCCGTAGTTGTGGACTTCTCTGATGATTTCGTCTTGTTGAGTTTCCATTCTTACGTCTTCTAGGAGTATTTCTGAAATGAGAATCTTGTAGGTTCTGTTAGTTGAGAAATATTTTTTGTAGGTTTCCTGGGCCTGTTGAATTAGTGAAATTGGCATTCTCATGTAGTTTGTTCCTTTTACATGAAGAAAATTCTTGAAAATGTTGATCATGTCGTTTTCTGTAAACTCATGTTTTGATATTATGTGCCGGTGGTATTTCGGAAAAACTTGTTCGTACGATGTTATGTCTTTGTTGCCTAATTTTAAAATGATTTGATTCCTGAAAAGGTTAATTGGTTTTTCAGTACAGGGTATGAAATAATCATCACTAGTGTCTGCTGAGTGAACTGTTTCTAGATCATCGCATTCACTTGAGGATGGTTCTACTTCTATACTTCTTAGGGAATTAGCGTTTAGAGTCTGATTTTCTGGAACTATGTTGATTCTGCTACGACGTTTTGCCTGCCGGGTTTGTATACAATCTCATAGTCGAACTCTCCTAGGTTAAGCTTCCATCGAACGATTTTACTGTTCGTGTTGGTTAAGGAATATGTAAGGGGTTGATGGTCTGTAACTAACTTAAATTTTCTTCCGTAAAGATATGGTCGGAAATGCTTTACCGCCCACACGATTGCCAGTAATTCTTTTTCGGTGGTACAGTAATTTTCTTCTGTTTTATTTAATGTCCGTGAGGCGTATGCTATTGGTCTATCTTTTCCTATTGTCCCTTGCGAGAGAACAGCTCCAATCGCATAGTCGCTCGCGTCTGTTGTTAAAATGAATTCCTTACTAAAGTCGGGATATGTTAGTACGGGATCCATGGTTAGTATCTTTTTGCATTTATGAAAACAGTCGTCGATTTCAGGTGTAATTTTGAATTCTATGTTTTTTCTTAGTAATTTTGTCATTGGTTTTACCACCTTCGCGAAGTCTTTTATGAACCTCCGGTAGTAACCTAGCGTGCCCAGAAATTGTCTGACTTCTTTTTCACATTTTGGCATCGGCCAGTCTCTAATTATTTTAATTTTATCCGCGTTAGGCTTCACTCCGTCTTCTGACACCGTGTGTCCTAAAAATTGGACTTCCTTTCTGAAGAACTCACATTTATCCAGTTGTATCTTCAGACCGGCGTCTTTCAACTTTTTCATTACTCGTATCAAGTCTTTTTGATGCTCTTGCAGTGAGCTAGAGAAAATGATTATGTCGTCCATATAGACGAAACAACACACTCCTATTAGTTCTCGCAAAATGCAATCCATTACTCGCTGAAATGTGGCAGGTGCGTTTTTCAGGCCGAAGGGCATTCTGGTAAATTCGTATTTTCCAGAATTCACGGAAAACGCTGTTTTTTCGGTATCTGCCTCGGCTAGTTGTATCTGGTGAAATCCTGATACTAAGTCAATTGTTGAAAAATATTGAGCTCTACCCAATTTGTCGAGTATGTCTGTTATATCTGGAATCGGATATTTGTTATTTACTGTTTTTTCGTTGAGCTTTCGGTAATCGATCACTAAACGAATTTTTTTTTGTCTAGATGCATCGGCTTTTTTCGGTACTATCCATACGGGAGAGGTGTATGGTGATATCGACTCTTTGATAATGCCGTCTTTTAGCATTTTCTGTACCTGTCTTTGTATCTCTCCTTCAAATATCTGAGGATATTTGTAGGATTTTGTATAAATTGGTATATTGTCGGCTGTCTTAATTTCATGTTTAATTTTATGTGTAAATGTCAATTTTTCAGATTCTGAGTGTAGTATTTCTTTATTTTGATTGATGACGGTTTTTAGCGCTTTCTTTTCTTCGTCGTTTAGATGGTCTTCCCGAAAGTTATATTTTTGGTTAATTTCTTGCTTATTTGGCTCTTGGATTACCTGAAATTTGTCTGTTTTAATTTTAATTTCATTTAAATTAATTTCCAACGGAATGTCGGAATGATTTTGTATTGCTACTATTGCTGTTCTGTTTGTGCTCCGGTAAAGCCCAGGTAATAAAGAAAATTTTCCCAAATTCATTTCGTTTTGTATCCAGAAGGTTCCGTCTTTTACTGTCTGTACTGGGACATATTGAAATTTTTGTTCGGTCAAGTTGATTTTATTCTGAGGTGGAAAACGTTTTTGCATTGTCAACTCCTTTCTTCCGATTTTTATCTTATTTTTAGCTATATCAATCTGTGCTTTGATGTCTCTTAGTGATTCGTAACCAATTAAGCCATCAAAGAACTCGTGAAATTTGAAAATGTAAAATTTAAGTTTTTTATTAATTTGGAAAATGTCGAAGGTGGTTGACTTTTCGATTTTATGTGTTCCGTGTATGTTTGTTACTTGTATCCCAGTCTCAGTTTTTGCAATTTTGAAGGTTAACATGCTCTGGTGAAATATAATTTTTGTTCGCTCCTGTGTCGATCAAAAACTTCATTTCCCCCTTGCTAGTAAGTATCGTAATATAAGGTATAAAGTTATTGTTTATTATGTTTCCAGTCCTTTTCCTTCTATTATGTGAAAATTTAACTCGTCTCCTAAGAAAAAGTCGTCGTCATCTGAATCTAAAACTGTTTCATCTAATTGATTAGTATCGTTATCTATCTCTGCTTCTCCCTCGTGTGCATTCACTTGGTTTGATCTAACTGTTCTCATGGATACGTCATCGTCAGTAGCTGGTTTTAAATGTCTGAATTTCCCTGATGGACCGGGTTTTTGTGCATTATGTGAATTGGTCGCGTTGTGAATTTGCGGTGGCTTAGATTTGTTTTGGTAGTTCGGTTTCGAACTCGAACAAGGTGTTTTATTATCGAGTTTCATTCTATAAGCCGCGTTTGCATATTGCACCGTGATATTGTATGCCTCCTCGAGAGACTCGGGTCGGTAACTTCTCACGTGCATGGACAAGGTGTCGTTTAGTCCGTCTATGAATCGGGTTACTGACATTAGGCTTATTAGGTTATTTATAGCTCTGGTTGAGTCTTTATAGTCGTCCGTGACAGCTGCGGTACTCTTTATCGCTGTGTCTATGGATTTGACTTTATTATAGAACTCACTCAAAGTCTTTTTCCCTTGCCTTACGTAGAAAAGCGATTGAATGTGAGATGTCAGATCTCTTCTGTCGCCGTAGGAGTTTAAAAGAGCCTCCTTGATCGATTGCCAATCTTTAGGATTTCCGGCTGCAATTAATACTTCTTTGGCTTCTCCTGTTATTTTATTCTTCACGGCTCTAATGATTTGGTTATAATACGGTGTTCCCGTATAACTTCCGAATAACTCTAGCGTATTTTCTGTATCTTCGAGCCATGCTTGAGTTTCTTTTTTATTGCCACTGAACGTAGCTAAATTTTGTATTGGGTCAGGTGTCCGGTAATTTAAAAACGGATCATCTGCCCTTTCGCGCATTGCACTAATTTGTTGTATTAGTGCGTTTTGGTTTTCTGTGAGGCTGCGGATTTGCTCCATCAGCTCATCAGCGTTAATTTGCTGTGCCATTTCTCTGTTTTTGTCAAAAGTTTTAGCACGGTTCATAAAATATTTTCTTAGTTGAAATCAAAAGATTTTTTTTTTTTGTATGAGGTCGAAGTTTACACTAAGTTTTAGCACTTACTTGTGTTTCAAATATTCACTTTAAAACACTTGTTAGTATTATCACTGTGTTCACTTTTTGTTAATAAGTAAAAAAAATTTTACTACTTACAGAAGAGTACTAATCCTCATCTGGAGTTATAGGTGTCGTCTTGGCTGGTTGGTTTGTAGGTTGTGACTGGGTCCTTCCTTCGTCCTGTGTTGCACAAGCTGTATGATATTCACTCAACAGCGGCTTTTTTACCGGTAACACAAGTGTTCACTATGAACTTCACTTAAAAAGGTCTTTCGTTGCCCTTAAATTTTTCTATGAAGCTCTTATTTGCACTAAGATTACTTCACTAGTTTCATTTAAGTCTTCAACTTAATTCCACTCACTTTGCCGTCGACTGCGCCAGTTATAATTCGGGTGGTCCGAGTTTGAAAAAAATATAAACTTTATTTAACACAATAAAAAGATTTACAATTGCACAAGACGACTTCTTCACTAGAACTAACTAAACTGGCTCATTCCAAATGGTTTTGTTTGTCGATCCTGTTGTGTCAGCATTCCTCATCCGGTTGGTTACTGGTAGCTTGATTGGTTTGTTGGGTCATCGATTTGTCCGCGGTGTACGTGGTATCTTCTGTCCGCGTGTCGGTTATGAATATTGGCTGGTCAGCTGTTTTTGTGGTGTGGTCGCGATATCGAGTTAGGGTACTGGATGGATTTTCCGTAACGTATATATATATATATATATATATATATATATATATATATATATATATATATATATATATATATATATATATATATATATATATATATATATATATATATATATATATATATATATATATATATATATATATATATATATATATATATATATATATATATATATATATATATATATATATATATATATATATATATATATATATATATATATATATATATATATATATATATATATATATATATATATATATATATATATATATATATATATATATATATATATATATATATATATATATATATATATATATTCTGTTAGTTAGTGAATATATAACACTACTTTGGATTACTCGTCCTCGGTTTCCGCTTCCGAAAGCACTGATAATAGAGAAAATCTTCAAAAACAGAAGTCACTTCGATTTTTCAGCAACGTCTAAACCATGATTATAATTATAACGATTGTAATTAAAGCTCCCATTGTCTTTAAATATTCTGTGCAATTTCATTCTGATCCGACTTTCGGTTCCGAAATTATAGGACGATGAGCGTCATTTAAAATGACGATGCAAAACTAGTACGCGACGGTACGTGCAGCTTTGCTCCGTTCGCAGCATGCTTTGTTCAATTTCGTATAGCATGCAGGGTTGCCACATTAAAATTTATATGCTTCAGATGAAAAAAAATGTCAATTTCTAGTTTTTTCATTCATTGTGTACCTACTTGTTAATGTTAAGGAGTGTATCGAAAAGTAGTTAGCAACATTGTTTATTGAATAAAAAAGCGAAAAAAAACATGTATTTCACTGATTATATTGAAGAAAATCCTAGTTTCTGTGAAACGCTCGCACTTTGGACTTGACATTCTTAATTAAATTCTGCACAGTTACTTTTGTGACTTTCCTGGTGGCAGCTGTCCAGTTTTTTTTAAATCCTGCATGTTTTGGGACACTGTACCTTCCTTCCGAAAGTGCCGCTATATGCTATATGCTTTCTGTACAATGGTAGCGTTCTCTTCTTTAAACATTCTTCCTCGTACACCTTGTCGTTAATTGTGCCTTTCGTGAAGAAAATCGACGACCGCAAACCACAGGTACAAATTACTTGCCAGACCAACACCTTCTGCCTAAACTTTTCCATTGCCACCGTGGTGTCAGCGTCGTCCAGGTATTGGTACACCGATTTCGTTTAGTATTGCGGTCCGGGCAGCGCTCGAGAGTCTTCCTTGGCGTAGGTTTCGTCGTCGATCAGGATGCATCAGTCATTATTCTGTAGAATCCAGTTATACAGTTTTCGCGCTCTTGTTTTGGCCTGAACTTGCTGTACCAGGGACTTTTTCGGCACCTTCTGTTTCTTGTACGTTTTCAGGGAGTTCCGAACTTTGATCCGTTGAATTATCCCGATGCTGGTGTTGAACTGCTTGGCCAAATCCTGCGTCGACGCCGGGATTCTCGATAATATTTTTTACACTGGTGTGGTGCACTTTCATCCGTTTTGCAATGTCGTTGTACGTGACACCACTTTTTAAGCACCAAGTGTGCAGAATTTTCTTTCGCGTTTCCGGATCAATTCGACTCATCATTGAAACGATAAACCGTACAGAAACCAATCGATTGCGCAGCTATTATTGACATGTAAACAAACATGTCACCGCAAAACACGCTGCAAAAAATTAAGCCATTTCAGAGTAATAACTGTTTGAATGTTGCTAACTACTTATCGATACACTCCTTATTACAAGGTCATGGTAACGATGCTTTTCTATAAAAGTACACTTATTGCCTTTCTTTTATATAAAGTTAATGCAATCTCGAAAAGTGAAAATTGGCCCAACGGGCTAAGTGTTCTATATCATTCGACACAGTTCCTCAAGCTGAACAATGTATGTGTCTGTGTGTGAGTATTTGACAAATAATGTCACTCATAAAATAAAAAATCTCATAGTCCCATAGGTTGCTATTGAATTTCACACCGTCATTTAGAGCGACGATGCAAAAAGAGAATGTTTGTAGGCTATATTAGTTACTTACTAAACGAACCGACTTCGGCTATACTGGTTCCAAGTTCCCGGTTCCACAATTATCGGAAATAGTGATCAACGAGACTCACTAAATTTTCTCTGATATGATTTGATCGATTTCCACAAGCAGGCTCAAATAAAAGTTTCTATAATATTATAGATTACTGTTTAATTTCATCCGGGCCCGACTTCCGGTTCCAGAACTATGGGACGATGCAAAATAAAGATAAATTTTTATTAACTTGACATAACTGTTCACAAATTGAAAAGGTAATTAGTTTATACCCAAAGAAACTTTCTTATTTTATCCAGGATTGAAAAAAAATTTCTTCACAGAATCTTCTAGTGATATGTTTGAAAAAATAAGTAATATGAAAAAGGCATCATTACACCACTACTTGGATTTAAAAAGATCTCGTATTTTATTTACACTCGCGGTAAACCACAATACCTCCTCTCGAATAGCGTCCCGTATTAAAAATATATTTCCTTTCTCATATAGTTTATGCAATCACTTGAAAAAATTGGCTTAGAGGACTAAGTGTTCTATATCACTCGACACAGTTCATCGAGAGGAACAATGTATATGTATATGTACATATATGTTTATATGCGTCAAATATTCTCACTCATAAAATAAAAAATCTCGTAGTCCCACAGGTTGCTATTGAATTTCACATCAACATTTAGAGCGACGATGCAAATAATAAGTAAATTTCTTCTAGATTTGGCTGAAAACTGATTTAATTTGTAGGCTATATTAGTTACTTACTAAACGAACCGACTTCGGCTATACTGGTTCCAAGTTCCCGGTTCCAGAAGTACAGGAAATAGTAGTCAAAAAGTTTAAAATGAGACTTACTCAATTTTCTCAGAGATAATTTGATCGATTTCCACAAACAGGCTTAAATAAAAGTTCCTATAGTATTATAAGCTGCTGTTTAACACTCCAAATACAAAGCCTCAAAAAAAGTTGGAACGGTAACTTTGAGCTGTCATAGCTCAGCTGTTTTTCAACGAATCTCAATAAATTTTACACCCTCGAATTTTGTGAAGATCGTAGATTGATTCCAAAACTTTGTAGCAGACGATTGGTAAAGGAAAACCAATGAAAATTTGATTTTTCCCGTTCCAAGTTTTTTTCACGCGCCCAATATGTCCTATCTGCTTTCCAATTTTCTTTCCTTTGGCATAAACGTCGCATAGAAAATATTGAATACTTCAATTTTACCGAGTCATAACTTTGTTGTTAGTCAACCGATCTTCAAAATTTGTTCACCATTGGAAAGTTACCACTTCCACAAATAAAATGCACTGAAAAAAACTAAAAATAGGGTTGTCTACCCAAAGTTATAATGAAAACTGTAGATAGATGACCTAAGAAAAAATGAGACTTTTTACAATGGTCGTAAATATCTCGAAATTCAAAGCGATGACCTATATATTTTTATACATGATTCGATTGCTACAATTTTCGCTCAACTACCATTCCTGCACAAAAAAAACATTAAACAATCGATAATTTTATAAATATATGTTTTTAATTTTTTTTCACATGTTTGTATATAACTCAGAAATTAAAGCGATGACATGAACATTTTTTTGATTCAAAATATTGGAATCATTACCAGAAACAATGTATTGATGACCAAAATTATATATCCGTTCAAAGAATCTCAAGAAATTTGGTACAAATACAGAGATTTTCTATCATTGCGAAAATTTTGCCAAAAAAAAGCAAATCAAAACTCAAATTTTATGGCATATATTTTTTTATTATTTTATTTGGAAATTTATTATGAACAAAATTTACAAAAAAACTGAAACTTGGATTTCATTGAAAATTTTAAAAATTTTGGTAAATATACCTACACTCTAAAAATAATTATGTTTTTATGTATTGGCCAAAGATCTAACCAATTTTTATGCACAACCCAAACGGAATTGATAACTTCGTTTTTTTTGTTTTGGGTTTTCCGTAAAATCTAAAAAAATGTTAGAAGATCGGAAATTTCAAAATTTCTTATATATATTGCGTTCCAACATTTCTGCAAATCAAACTGAAAATATTGGAATCCGTTTTGATTAGAATGTTTCAAATAAACGTAGAATTTGTTTTTTATTATTGAAATATATTTTGTGACAACACAAAAATTTTAAATTATGTCAATGGCTTTGTACAATAAGAAATAGAACGTAAAATTATATGAATTTCATATACTAACCCATGGCAAAAGAAATCAACTACAATTTAAAAAAGGTGGGTGGGTAATGTCAGAGACATAACTGGATGTAGTGAATACGAAAAAACTGATACGCTCCCATCACTTTTCCGAATATCAGTTAGTTGATTGATTGTATAAATTGTGCAAGCTTTCCTCTTTTTCACTAATAGAGTTTGAAGCGATGCACCTACATCAAAGTACAGATTAGTTACATTAAACAGCTACTATTCTATAACTATATATTGCAAACTTGAAACAATTCCTTTTCAATTTGCTAATATAGCAGGCTAGGTACGACAAATTTGTAGTTAATTTTTATTGATGCTACAAAGTTCAAAGATATCTGATTCTTCTCGAAATTTCAGTACGAGACAATTCTGGAATGTCTGGAATGTATCGACGATCTTCGGAATGCAAGAGTCATTCTAAGAGTCATTCTAATAATAATAATAATAATAATAATAATAATAATAATAATAATAATAATAATAATAATAATAATAATAATAATAATAATAACAATAATAATAATAATAATAATAATAATAATAATAACAATAATAATAATAATAATAATAATAATAATAACAATAATAATAATAATAATAATAATAATAATAATAATAATAATAATAATAATAATAATAATAATAATAATAATAATAATAATAATAATAATAATAATAATAATAATAATAATAATAATAATAATAATAATAATAATAATAATAATAATAATAATAATAATAATAATAATAATAATAATAATAATAATAATAATAATAATAATAATAATAATAATAATAATAATAATAATAATAATAATAATAATAATAATAATAATAATAATAATAATAATAATAATAATAATAATAATAATAATAATAATAATAATAATAATAATAATAATAATAATAATAATAATAATAATAATAATAATAATAATAATAATAATAATAATAATAATAATAATAATAATAATAATAATAATAATAATAATAATAATAATAATAATAATAATAATAATAATAATAATAATAATAATAATAATAATAATAATAATAATAATAATAATAATAATAATAATAATAATAATAATAATAATAATAATAATAATAATAATAATAATAATAATAATAATAATAATAATAATAATAATAATAATAATAATAATAATAATAATAATAATAATAATAATAATAATAATAACAATAATAATAATAATAATAATAATAATAATAATAACAATAATAATAATAATA